>NW_006293779.1:5982640-5997132 GCF_000327345.1 Myotis davidii | reverse complement strand
GAAAAGTGAGGATAAGAATGCTTGCCTGACTCACAGGGTTTACGTGAGGATTAAGTGAGATAATGTACGTGAAAACTCCCAGGGCATAGAAGACATTCAAGAAATTGTAGTTTTCCTTCCTTTTATCCTTTGCGTTCAGGTTGTTCACATTCTTTGTCTCCCTTTTCAGCACTGTCTCCAGCCATCCTTCTTTCCTGTACCCTCTTACACACTCAAGTCTCCAGCCTTTCTGGTTCACTAACGGTCCTCCAAACACATAGTTTTTCATGTTTCCATATCTTCGCTCATGCTCTTCCTCAGCCAGAAATGTCCTTCTAACTTTGTCCCTGCCTACAGAGCTTCACCTTCTATTAATTCCATAATTTGACCTTACATGGCTTCTACTTCTACAGCTCAATAGAGATTTCTCTTATGAAGGACATCAGTTAACTCCATGGCCAATTCTAGTGGGCCCCTTTCAATAGGAGCATTTGACATAATCCACTTTATTCTTTATCAAACTCTCACTGCCCATGGTTTCCATGATTCTGCACGTTTCTGGTATTCTTCCTACAGCTCCCAGAACTCGCAGTCTTCTTAACTGGTTGATCTCACTGAGCCCCAACATTAAATGTTGAAGTTCACTAAGGCTAAATCCTAAGCCCCCTTTTTCTTCCAATGTCCCTCTCTGATGATCACTACAGCTTATGGGTGCAGTATCGTCTAAGTGATTCCTAAATTTGTATCTCCAGTCCAGACTTCTCTGAGTTCCAAGTTATATGTCCAGTTCTCTAATGGACATAGCTACTTGGGATAGCTCCCATATATATGAACTTCTATTTGTCCAACTGAATTCATCATTCTCCCATCCAAACCTGGTCCTCTAGGAATGGTCCTTAGCTTTGTAAACAACTCTTGCCTCACCCTCAATATATCCATTCAAACACCAAATCCTATCAACTCAACTTCCTAAATATTTCTCAGATCTATCTACTTTTTTTCCAAGCCGTTATCTTCTCTGGCCTGACCTCCCAAAATATCTCCAATCTGGTCTTCCTAGGTGTGCTCTTGTCTCTACCCATCCATTCTCTATACGGTAATCTACACTAATAAAAGAGAAACATGCAAATTGATGTCACTCCACTATGCCCACCAGCCAATCAGGATGAGTAAGCAAATTAACACAACAAAGAAGGCGGTTAATTTGCATATGCAGGCACGGAGTGAAGACTGAAGAAGACTGAAGACCACTGAAGACTGAAGAGGCTTGCCTTCTCCACTGCGGCCAGAGCAGAGAAGCATCCAAGCTTGGCTTCTCCACTGCGACCAGAACGAAGGCCTGGGTCCTGGGTGCCGGAGGAAAACCGGTGCCGGCAGCCAGGGGAAGGAAGGCCTATTGCACGAATCTCTTCATGCAACGGGCCTCTAGTCTTTCAATTACACCTGACTAATCATATCACCAATGCTTAAAACCTTTCAAGGCTTCTCACTGCTCTTAAGGTAAAATCCAAATCATTAATACAGCCCCCAAGGCCCTACATAACCTGATACCTGCCCATATCTCCTGTCACATCTCATGCCATTTTCCACCTTGCTCTCTGGGCTGTTATAACAATGGTTTTCTTCAGCTCCTTTCCAACTTCCCACCACAGGGCCCTTATACATTCTGTTCCTATTGCATAGAACATTTATCCTCACCATCTTTGCCTAGGTAACCTGCTCTTCCTCCTTCAGCTCTCAGCTTGAATGTCACTTCCTAAGGGCACCTTTGTTGACCTTCCCACCTAGTTTATGTCCCTTTGCAATATATTCTCATTGTTCCCTGTATTTCTTTCATAGAAGTTAGCATAATTATAATTAAATGGTTATTCACCCAACTCCTCTGTTGTTCTTTGAAGACATAATATATCTGCTTCATTCAGTTTTTTTTTAATATACAATGACTAGTCTAGTTTCTGGCATATAATATGTGCTCAGTAACTATTTTTATAAATAAGTGACATAAATAAAAGCCCTTTATGAATATCACCTCTTCTGGGGATCTTTCTTTGACTTCCCTGAGTCTACCTTCTAACTAATCTTTACTTTTTTCATGATTATATTGCTCATTATTGAACTAGCCTTATAGTACCCATCATAGTCTAACTTATACTATGATTAACTGCATATGTCTCCCTTACCGTAATGTATATCTCCTGAAGACAGGAGCTGTGGCTTTTGTCATTGTGTCTCATTTACCCATATCTAGCACAGTACCAAATACACTTTAGGTAATCAATATCGATGGCTAACCAAGTGAATGAATGTTCCAAGACCTTCAGGGCAAGAAAATGGGAAGACAGAATGAAGAACAGTAATAAATTCTTAGATTTGTGGAATACGTTACAGTTGGCAGAGTATTATCACATATATTATTCACTTGATCCTCATGTCAACCCCAGGAAAGGGGAAAATATTAATATTTTCTTATTGTAAAGAGGATTCCAAGCTTCAGACCAATTAAATGACCAAGGAAGGAAACCCAGCCACCAAGTGGCAAAGTCAATCTTCAGACTCCAAATCTGCAACCTGGGGTCTTTTCCTATGTCAAGGGGGGAGCTTACCATGGAGAGGGCAGAACAGGTGCTTCTCAGTCCCGGTTTGAATGACAGTTTCTTTGGAGTCCAGACCCGTCTTTGGCTTGGTAGGAGGCAAAAGCTTCCTTCCTGTTTCTCCTTCGACAATGACCGTCATTTTCTCCCAGGGGATTTCCACACCAGCCTCTTCTTCCAGTGTGATCCCAGTAACAGAGTGAAATTATACCAAGAAGACAGAGTTAGCTCTTTAGTCATCCTAGGGCCTGCAAATTTCCGTATGCACGTAATTCAGGATTTGAGTTTGCCTTGTAAAACCAAGTCCTGCCAGCAGATGGAGACATGAGTATGTGACAGAATCACTGGATGAGCTCCAAGCTTCCGGCGCCTCAATCACTGCGACATTATCTAATTCAAGAGACACCCAGTTGTGTTCAAATCTAGATGACTAATAGCTCCTCTTTTCCTTCTTTCTCTGCTGTAATTTCTGGAGAATGGTATTTGAGTCAACTCCCCATCCCCTTCCCTAAAAGAATAGAAAAAACCAAATATTGAAAAAGGCACTGTTTGCCCAGCCAGTGTGCGTGTGGCTCAGTGGATTGTCAACCCATGCACCAAGAGGTTACTGGTTCGATTCCTGGTCAGGACACATACCCAGGTTGTGGGCTCCATCCCCAGTAGGGGGCATGCAGGAGGCAACCAATTGATATTCCTCTTACATTAATGTTTCTATTTCTCCCTTCCCCTAAAAATCCATAAAAACATATTTTTAAAAGTGCACTGTTCTTGGTAGCTTTGTTGAGCACCTAATAGGTGGGTACAGATGTTTTATTTAACCTTCACATTAACCCAGGTGGTAAGTGACAGTACTAAGACTTGAGCAGTACTGAGGCTTGAGCCTAATTTCTCCAACTCCAAAGCCTGTGTTCTTTCCACCCCTGGGCCCTGAGGTTCAGCTCCCAATCTGTCCCCTAGCTGGACTAACTCTACCTTCTTTCAACACTTTCCTGACTCTTCCAGCCTCAGGGGTCTCTTCCCTTCTTTACCGCCTTTAACACTGAACATCTGCTTTTTTGTTTTATGATGTGATCATATCACTATGAAAACATTCTGTCTCCCCAACTGCATTTCTTCTACTTTGCTATACTTAAGTTTCTCGCTACAAAAGTAATTAAAGATCGCTCTGGCCAGAGGGTTGCTGGTTTGATTCCAGTAAGGGCACATGCCCAGGTTGTGCGGGGGTCATTCCTTGGTAAGGGGTATGCATGAGGCACCCAATTAATGTTTCATTCTCACATCGCTATTTCTCTCTTTCTCCCTCTCCCTTCCTCTTTCTATAAAAGTCAATAAAAATTTATATTTTTAAAAAAGTGATTGAAGAACATGTTTGAAGAGCTTTCACTATATTGGGTTTCTTTTCTTTTCTTTTTTTCAATCCTCACCTGAAGATATGCTTGTTTTTTTATTGATTTGAGAGAGAAAGAGAGAAAGAGAGAGAAACATTGATGTGAGAAACATTGATTGGTTGCCTCCCGTAAGTGCCCTGACTGGGATCGAGCCCGCACTTAAGTATGTGCCCTGACCAAGAATGGAACCCAAATGGAACTCCAACCAACCGAGCCACCCAGCCAGGGCTAAGTTTTTAAAATATTATAGACCGTATCATCCACTTTTTCCTACTCTACATGCAGTCCATCCACAAATCCCATCTGGGTCCTGCTTACAAAAATCTACCAATCCTGACTCCAAAACCCTGTGTGCCACCACTACTGCCACCCTAGCCCATGCCACCTTCACCTCTTGCCTGGACACCATGGAAACATTTTAACAGGAAACCCTGCTTCCACCACCCTACTCTCCCTCCTCCACAAAACAGCCAGAGTCTTCCTTCTAAACTATAAATCAAATCACACCACTTCCTGCTCTAAACTTCCAGTGCCCTCTCATCACTCTCAGAATAAAATCCGAAGTCCCTCACCAGGGCGCTCAGGCCTTCCGCGATCGATCAGGTCCCTGGTTACGTCTCCCATTTCATGTCTTCATGCTCCCCCTCCCCTCCCTCTGATCCAGTAACACTGGCCTCCTTGTTCTCCGGGCCTGCCAGGCACATTCCAGTTGCAGGGCTGTGCGCTGCTCTTTCCTCTGCCCAAGGTTTCTCCCATGGCTGCTCATGGTTCTCTCTCTCATTCAGCTGTGCTTTCAAACGTCATCTCCTCACAGAAGCCTCCTCAAGTATCTCTTCATCACTCTCCTACTCTTACTATCCTTTGTTTATTCATAGCTCTTGCCACAATATAACATTCTAGATGTTTCTATGTTTGTTTATGGATTATTTTCCATTAGAAAACAAGCACCATGACAGAATTTTATTCTGTATCCCAATGTCTGGAAATATGACCAGTTCATCAAAAACCCCAGGAAGCATTTGTTTAATGAATAAATGAGTGCATGAAGTTATTAATAGCCTTCACAATCATTATTTTGAATGTTGCTTAACAGTGTAAATTGTGAAATTTCATTGTGAAATATTAGGTCGAACCATATGAAATCGCCATTTTGTAGGTTAAAAATGGTTGAATATTGTCAATGCCATGTATTACAGTTGCATTAACACTTAAATAATTATTATAAAACAACATCCCTGTACCAGCCACCCAGGCCAAAGAAAGGACATTGCCAGGATCCCTGAAGTCCCCTGCATCTCCAGACTGGCTGTCTGATGCCCTTACGCTGACTCACCACCACCAATCAGCAATCAGACCAAGGTCCTGGCTTCTGCATCCTGGAATGCTGCAGGGGCGGTTTCCTGGTGTGATTCACCAACAGCAAGAATGCTTCAGTCTGACACAGACCAACTTGGGGAGGGGGACTCCGTGTCCTCAGCCAGGAAGCTTCCTCGGAGCCTCCCAGTCCCCAGAGATCTCTGTCTTTCTGAGCTCACAATCTCTTTCATCCCCGGGTTACTGTGTGCCCCCAAGAAGACGCTCACTCTGTCCTCTTAGCTGTTATCTTCCCCCACCGTGCTGTTTCTCCAGCTGTGAGCAGCTGCAGGTCAGGGGCATGCATGAATTCCTCTGCCTTGCCCTGACTCAGGGGCTGGACATGGCTAACACTCCATGTGAGAGTGAGCCAGCAGCTGAGGTTTGTGGGGTGCTCAGGCATGAGCACATTTTGTGGTTAGAATCCCCCCTGGAGGAAGGATTCCAAAATGATCCCAAATTCGCACCTCTACCCTCACGGAGGAGTGACAAAGGGGCCTGGGTAAACTCCCACGGATCTGGCAAGTAGCCTTTCAAAAACCAAGCCTGTCTCAAGTATCCTCTGAAATAGCTCCACCCAAGGTCATGCTCACTGATGGGGAAGTTAATCCCCTAAGAAGATGCTGTCTGTACCCTCTGAAGGTGTAGAATCTAAACAGAACAACAGCTGGTATGTACTGGGAGCGGAGTGGCTCCAGGTGCGGGGTGCAGGCCGGAGCTGCAGTCAGGAAACCTGAGCTCAGGCCTGGCTCTGCCACAGCACACCCCGTGACACTGGGCCTGCTGGTGACTTCAGCTCCTGAGCCTGTGCCCTTATATGCCCAGCAAGGGGCAGCCGTGCCCAGGCACTGCACAGAGATGGTGTCAGAAGAAATGGCACATTATATGTAAAAGTACTTGGAAAAGCATAAGGTGCTATACCGACATGAAGGGTTATTAGAAAGAAGAGTGCTGAGAGATGAACGGGGCGGGCCTCGGACACTTCTCAGTATGATTTGCTGGGTAACAGAAACAATCCCGTATTTGTTCAGTGCTTGATCTTTCACAAAGGGTTTCTCTAGGTTCTTTATCTCACCTGAGCCTCACTGCGACCCAGCGAGGCAGGCAGGGTGGGGGTGATTTCCCTTGACCACTGATCAGATGAAGGAAAGGAGGCTTAGAGACCATGATTTTCCCACGGCCCTATAGTCACAGACTTAGGACTAAAACCACCCTATGCAGCTCTCCATGCTCACGATGGGCCCATGATGGTGTTCTCTCTGTTTCAGTTGCTGTAACCCCATGAGGCAATTTCCCATAAGACCTGTATGAACACATCCTAGCAGGCCCTGGAACCCCATGTGACTGGAAGGGGTGCGGCAGGAAGGGGGAGCAGAGTGAAAAGGGGGTGTGGTTATCTCATGAGCAATGGGGAGTTATTAAAGGTTTTTAGGCAGAGAAATGCTATGATCAGGGCTATATGTTTTTAAAAATACTTTCCTTCTCTACTTCTTTTCCTTCTCCTTCTCCCCTCTTCTTTCTCCTTTTTATTCTTCATTTACTTTATATAATTCCCTAGGAAGAGAAAGAAAAGAAAATTTTGGGACCTTCCATCATGAGAACTCTTGAGTGCCCAGCTAGTTGGACCCCTAACTGGCTGGCTCCTTGAATTTATTTTTTATTTTATTTTATTTATTTGTTTGTTTATTTATTTTACCTCAGTTTCCGATGAGAACAACAACAAGTTGTGGTTCTTGTTTTGTTCAGATTTCCAAGGTGGTTTTTTTTTTTAAAAGGCTCCTTGCATTTATAAGATGCCAGGGTCCTGCTCAGGGACTCCCCTCTCTAGGGGGACAGTTTTAGGGGCTTCCTGCTCCAGGAGCAAGACCAGGATTCAGGAAAGGAGTGCGCTGTAGCAGGCATAGCCCTGGACCGCTTGCCTCCCAAAATGCTAGAACCAGGTCCCCAGGTCCCTCTTTGGCAGTGGTTCTCAACCTTCCTAATGCCGCGACCCTTTAATACAGTTCCTCATGTTGTGGTGACCCCCAACCACAAAATTATTTTCGTTGCTACTTCATAACTGTAATTTTGCTACTGTTATGAATTGTAATGTAAATATCTGATATGCAGGATGTATTTTCATTGTTACAAATTGAACATAATTAAAGCATAGTGACTAATCACAAAAACAATATGTAATTATATATTCAATATGTGCTTTCCGATGGTCTTAGGCGACCCCTGTGAAAGGGTCGTTCGACCCCCAAAGGGGTCACGACCCACAGGTTGAGAACCGCAGCTCTTTGGCCTCCTGGGAAGGACCATGCCTTAGGCACTGCCTGAAGTGGCCCAGAACTGGGATTCCAGCGTGTGCCCTTCTCCAGTGGGTACTGCCATTCAGCGTGGCCAGCTCCCTCTGGGCTGTCTGACTCTCTTCCTTAGCCTACTGGCCTAACTTCCTTCCCATAGTCTGTGTCCCACATAGATCGCATGCCTGACAGCTAGGTCCCAAGTCAGAGGCTTTGGAGAGGATGTAAACAGAAAGGGTTGGTGAGCCTGTGTGTGTGTGTGTGTGCGTGTGTGCATGCTAGTATAAGCGTGTGTGTGTGCCTGTATGCATAGGTCTGTATACATGCACGTGTCTGGTGTGTGTATGTGTACACATGCATGAGTATGTAATATCCTGGGAGGAAAAAGTATACACTCTCTCCATAGAAAACCTCTGCCTAATTGATCTTGCTCAATATTGTATCCCCAGTACCAGGCAAGTACTTGGCACTTAACAAATATTCTTTGAATAAATGAATGAGTGAACCATAAATGGATGAAACAAGACTAGAACTGGAGCGTATCTTGTAGCTTCAGGCACAGCTGGATCTGAAGACCCAAACAAAGTCTCTTGGCTCCGCTTTCCTCTGTTGGCTTTATCCTCTTCCCCAACTGTTCCAGGAAAGGTCTGGATTCTCATTCACCGGCTTGGATCACATGTCCATCCCTAAACTACTGTGGTCAGTGGTGAGCTAGGCCTGATAGGCTCACCTTGGACTTAAGGGTGGAGTCAGAACCCGTCGTTGGTCTGAGAGTGGAGAGAGATGCCTTCCCAAAAAAATTCAGCGTGCCAGGTGCTGAAGGTGGGAGAGAGGGCTGCTGAGCAGACAAAATCAACGGATACTCTCCAGTTCTCACTTCCTTTGTGAGCGGGAATCTGTTCTGCAAAATGCTTAAAGATGTTGGGGTGGGGGGTGGCGGAGAGGGAGGGAAGATTAGGGCTATGAAGGTTTTTTGAAAACTTTAAAATTCAACAGAAATGGGAGTGATTTTGAAGACAATTGTTTACCCTTTTATCACACTGATCACCTATTCAGAACGCCCTTTGACTATTTTATCCGAAGCTGACTCTATTCCCCAGACCAGTGAGAACTGGACTTTCCCCAGCACCTAGAGCAGAGGTGGGCAAACTTTTTGACTCGAGGGCCACAATGGGTTCTTAAACTGGACCGGAGGGCCGGAACAAAAGCATGGATGGAGTGTTTGTGTGAACTAATATAAATTCAAAGTAAACATCAGTACATAAAAGGGTACGGTCTTTTTTTTTTTAGTTTTATTCATTTGAAACAGGCCGGATCCGGCCCGCGGGCCGTAGTTTGCCCACCGCTGACCTAGAGCCTCTTGGGTACCTGTGAGTCCCCTTAGCATTTAGTTCTCCTGCATCACTTAGCAACTACTTAGATATGGCCTTTTATTATCTTGTTTATTTATTGTTTAGGAATATTACAGTGTATCTGACAGTCCTCTACTCTGTATAAGGCACAAGTACAGTGAACACATTTTAAGCGTGCAAGATATTCCTTTTGATTGATTTGAGAGTTGACTAGCTAGGTTGGAAAGGTTTCTACTCATATCATAGTCAACTTGGTCCTGGGGCCCACAAATCTCCAGCTGACAGCTGGTCTCATGATGTATACTTAGTTCCAAAGTTCTGGTGAAACTATGGGCACCTTTCCCAGGTTCCTTGTCCTGGCTTTTGTCTCTTCCTTGAGGGGGTGCCAACTTACCACTTATTTCCCCAGAGCTACTGCCTTTGTAACCAGAGCCAACAGAGAATCTCACTCTGCCATTCCCTGGAACTCTTCCACCAGCCCCAATTTCTACTTTAAGGAATACGGGTGTGTTTTTGTGTGTGTGTGTGTGTGTGTGTGTGCGTGTGCGTGTGTTTAACAAAGTAACTAGAAGGAAGGCAGAACTTGAACATGAACCTCATGTTCCAGAAGAGGCCTTTCAGAGAATGGATCGTTCCTTAGAGCCCAATCGGCGAGCCCCACCTCAACCATTTAATGCCCTACACAAGCATACAAGACACACATACTAGTACATACAAAATGTAGTAAGGGCTTAGAGACAAACAGCATCAACCCAAAGAGTCTCTTTCCTTCAGAGGGGTACCCTTTACTCTGGCAGGCCATGGCAAAGACACGTGGGGGCCCTGGGGTTTTCATTTTCTTGAGTCTTCAGGAACCACCCCTAGTGGCTCGGTTTACAGATGGGGCATGGCTTTCCATCCAGGTTTACCCAATTTTCCCAGGCAGAGGAGTGTGCTGAGGCCGCAGGCAAGAGAGGAAGCCCAAGACAGAGGAAGGACAGGGTGCTGCTTTCTCAACTTGTTGAGACCAAAGTTGTGTAGCAAGACAAGCTGGAGCATGCTCAGCATTTCTCCTTCCTGACTTGGGTTTCACCTCGGCCCCAGTTCAGTGGCAGCTCTCTTGGTTCAGAGGGCTGAGGGATCCAAGGGGAGGAAGCTTGTACAATCCCTCATCTAGTAGGGTGGGGGTGGGGTGGAGTTTTATAGTGACTTTTAACAAAGGCTGAGTCAGTTATATTGCTCCAATTCTGGATCTGGCTTCTCTTGTTCCTCTACCCTCCTCACTTTGCCCTCTAATCACACCAAATTTCTAATCACCCCGACCATGACGGGCATGACGGCTGTACAGATTCATGGGCAGTGCACTACACAGTTCCTAGAGGTGCCATTCCCGTAGACAAAGGGTGAACTGCCTCCAAGAACCATTACAACTCTCCCAGGCAGCCCTGAGCCAAGACGTTTTATGACTTTCTTCCTCCCCGTATATCGCACCCTCTGCCAACAACACCCTTGTTTGCCTTTCCTCCCATCATCTCTTCACCTGGTGAACCATCCCACAGTTAGCTTTCAAACTCTCAAACAATGTTGAGGAACACGTATTAACAACGGAATGCTTTCGGAAGTGCTCAAAGCCATTGAGAAGAAACACCTTAATACAAGAGTCTCAAACAGCACACTGTTAGCTCCTTCTGCCTGGTAGTTTTATTATGCCTGTGGTGTTTGATGAAAGACAATTTAAGTGAAATTTATCAAATGGATAAAATGAAAAAGACATACTAGCAAGTGTTGGTGAGGATATGGAACAACTGGAACTCTGATACAATGCCAGTGGGAATGTAAATTGGAATAACGACTGTGGAAAACTGCTTGGTGACATCTATTAAAGTAGAAGAGAAGCCTAGCCTATGATTCAGCAGTTCTATTCCTAGAAATACAAACAGATAACATAAAAAAAAAACTGAGCAAACAAGATCATAGCAACACTATTCATAATAGCCCCAAACTGGAAACAACTCAAATGCTATCAACAGCAAAATAGATGAATAATATGGGTTATTCATAAAATGGAATGTGATACAGCAATGAAAAGAAATGAATTCTTGCTTCACAATAAAATGGATAAATCTGACAAACATAATGCTGAGTGAAAGAAGCCAGACATAAAAGAGTACACACTACGTGATTTTATTTATATAAAGTTCACAAACAGACACTATAGTGTTAGAAATTACAATAGCCCTAGCCAGTGTGGCTCAGTTGGTTGGAGCATCATCCCATATACCCAAAGGTTTGATTCCTGGTCAGGGCACGTACCCAGGATGTGGGTTTGATCCCCAGTCAGGGCGTGTGTAGGAAGCAGCCAATTGATGTTTCTCGCTTGCATCAATGTTTCTCTTTCTCTCTCTTAAAAAAATCAATAAAAAAATACATCTTTGGGTGAAGATTATAAAACAACAACAAATGAACAGACCATTAGTTAGCTAATACAACCTTAAGCCTTACATACATGTACCTGGAGCCCCAGAAAGGGGGTGGGGTGAAGGAGAGGCCAGAAAAAATAATGGCTGAAAATTTGATAAAAACTATAAACTCATAAGTCAAAGAAGCTCAAGAAGCCCCAAGCAGAAAAGCATAAAGAAAACTCCACCAAGGCACCTCATGATCAAATTGCTGAAGAAAATGAATGATAAGAAAATGTGAAAAGCAGCCAGAAGGAAAAAAACAGATTATGTGCAGAGGAACAAAGATAAGGATGCTAGCAAACATCTTGGACACATTGCAAACCAGAAAATAGTGGAGAAACATCTTTAAAACACTGAAAGAAAAACTGCCAACCAAAAACAAAATATCTTTCAAAAATGAAGTTGAAATAGGCTTTCAGAAATACAAAAGTGAAACTCTGCTTCTGGGTTTGCTGAAGACTATACTGCACAACTCTTGCCTGCAGAAAACAGTCATAAAACCTGGGATTAAAACAAAAGGAACTGCCTAAAGATACTAAAGAAAAAAACAGAATTGGACAGTCTACCCACCTCTCGGACTGTCCTCACTGAATGGATAAACAATCTATGGTATGCCCATGTAATGGAGCACTACTCAGCAATTGAAGGGAACAGACTACATGCACAATATGGATGAATCTTACAAGCATTATGCTAAGAGAGAAAAGCCAGACACAAGACTCTGTAATGTATGGTTCCATTTATATAAAGTTCTGGAAAAGGAAAAGCAACAGTGATAAAAAGTAGATGAGTAGTTGCCAGGGGCCAGAAGTTGGAGGGGAAAAATTGAATGCTAAGGGCCATGAAGGAAATTTTTGGTGTAATATAAACACTCTGTATCATGATTGTGGCAGTGGCTGCATTTGTCAAAACTCATTGAATTGGCCCTAACCGGTTTGGCTCAGTGGATAGAGCGTCGGCCTGCGGACTGAAGGGTCCCAGGTTCGATTCCGATCAAGGGCATGTACCTTGGTTGTGGGCACATACCCAGTAGGGAGTGTGCAGGAGGCAGTTGATCGATGTTTCTAACTCTCTATCCATCTCCCCTCCTCTCTGTAAAAAATCAATAAAATATATTTTGGGGGGAAAAAAAGATGTAAAAAAGAGGAGTGGAGGCATGTAGCGCAAGGCCCAGGCTTCCACTACCTTCTGCACATTAGGAAAAGTGTCCCCCTCCTCAAGTAAAAACCATTGTCAGTATATTTTTTGCACAGCCTGTACAGTGGCATATGCAGGCTCAGCGCCTTGGCTAGACTCAGGCAGCCCTCTAGGGTCCTAGCATGGAACATCCATGATTGCGCCCAGGCATACTCACACGCTTGCTCTCTCCCACACAGCCCATTGCCACCTCACCCTTCCCCCAGCCTCCTAGGTGAACTATGTCAAGTTTAGAGTTGGGGGAGGGGGAGCGTGAGAAGTTGGGACTATGAGAGGAACAGGTGGTAAGAGACGAGACCTCAATTACACCACAGTGCCTTTGAGACAGGCATGGTTGTGCACTGGCTGTGAGCGCATGCAAGCATTTGCTCTCAAGTCTGTGCATAGCTGTGTATGCTAGTGGGGGTTTCCGTAGATGGGTGCTGCTCCAGCCCAGAGGCCTAGAATGTCTACAGCTGCTTACCTATTTTCACTCAAGTTGGTCGTGTATGTTGCCTCCTTCAATGTTCCTAGTGGCCCTGGGTAAAGATTCCTAAAACCTCTTCTTCCTAAGGAGAAACTCCTACCAGTCACCTGAGAAAAGGCAAGAGGTGGAGATGTCAAATCTCCTTTCTTTCCACACCTTCCCAAATGAGACATTTTATCAGAAATGTCTCAGGTCTCCATGCCAACTTCTCCACACAATACCAGCAGGACCTGGGAGGGGGTGGGGGAAGGCAGCAGATGGAGCCTTCTCTGCCCTTCATAACTGACCACCCAGAAGTCTCCTTCTTCCCTCTGACATCTTCTCTCCCACAAGAGCACAGATGTCACTCTTTGTAGTTCACATTGGTGCTAATAAATGACAGGAGACATTGGTCTAGTGTGGCCCCCTTCCAGAATGTTCTCTTTTCAGTTTTGCAGATGCTGGACCTCAAAGAAGGAATTGCATTCTTATGCTTCAGTATTCAGAAGCTCATCTTTCTATTACATCTTGTTCCTTCTTTTAAAAAATATATTTTTATTGATTTCAAAGAAGAAGGGAGATGGAGAAAGAGATAAAAACATCAGTGATGAGAGAGAATCATTGAATGGCTGCCTCCTGCATGCCCCACAATGGGGATCAAGCCTACAACTCGGGCATGTGCCCTGACTGGGAATTGAACTATGACAGTGATGGCGAACCTATGACACGTGTGTCAGAGGTGACACACGAACTCATTTTTTTGGTTGATTTTTCTTTGTTAAATGGCATTTAAATATATAAAATAAATATCAAAAATATAAATCTTTGTTTTACTATCATTGCAAATATCAAAAAATTTCTATATGTGACACGGCACCAGAGTTAAGTTAGGGTTTTTCAAAATGCTGACACGCCGACCTCAAAAGGTTCACCATCACTGAACTATGACCTCCTGGTTCATAGGTCGATGCTAAACCACTGAGCCATGCCAGCTGGGCTTTTTTTTTTTTAAACAAATACATGTTGAGCAACTATGCTGCCATGTACTTGCTAGGTGCCAGTGATATCTCAGTGAACAACAACAACAAAAATGTATACTCGGAGAGAAACCAAGATGGCGGCATAGGTAAACACCTGAAATTGCTGCCTCGAACAACCACTTCAAAAATACAACTAAAAGACAAACGGACATCATCCAGAACCACAGGAAGGCTGACTGAGTGGAAATTCTACAACTAGAAGAAAAAAGAAAAGCACACTGAAACTCAGAGGAGGTGCGGAAGTAAAGAGGTACGGAGGCGCATGCGGCAAGGGCTGGCAACTGAGGACGCGGCTGTCTTTTTCAATCGGGAGGGAGGCAGAAGCTCCCGATGGCCCTGACTCCAGTTCCGGGCGAGTCTCTGGGGACCCAGACTCATATGGGGAAAAACTGGACTGTCTGGCAGCGGGCCGAACTCG
>NW_006293779.1:5976253-5980674 GCF_000327345.1 Myotis davidii | reverse complement strand
AATAATCTGAACAATAAAGATTATATATATATATATTCGTGCCTTTATCTATCCTTAGGTTTTGAAAGGCAACCTAAGGACAATTGCCTTTACCAAATACTTTTTCCTCCCTATCTTTACTGTCAAAGTAAATATTTGCCCTTCAAATCTAAGCTCAAATAGCAAAGAGACTAGAAGGTCCACACCACCAAATTGTTATCAATGGTACCTTTAGGGGTGGCTTTAATTGCCCTTTGTTTCTGTATTTTCTAAAGTTTCAACATTTGCTATTACTTTAAAAAACAACCACCTCAGTTTAAATATTGCCTACGCAGGGGCATTTCCCCTGATTACCCCTCTCTCCAGTATGACTTAGGGACTCCTCTTCTGTACACACAGCACCCTGCACTTCCCTCTCTCCTAGATGTTGATGAAGGACAGGAATCATTAATGTGTGCATCCTCCCTTGGACTGTGAACTGGTGTAGAGGGCAGGGAATGTGTCTTCTTCATTTCTGAATTCCTAGCCCCTAACAAAATGCGTGGTGCCTTGCCGAAGCCGGTTTGGTTCAGTGGATAGAGCGTCAGCCTGCGGACTGAAGGGTCCCAGGTTCGATTCCGGTCAAGGGCATATACCTGGGTTGCGGGCACATCTCCAGTAGATGTGCAGGAGGCGGCTGATCGATGTTTCTCTCTCATCGATGTTTCTAACTCTCTATCTCTCTCCCTTCCTCTCTGTAAAAAATCAATAAAATATATTTAAAAAAAAATGCGTGGTGCCAGTAAGAGTTGTGTTGAATGAACAAATGGATGAGGTTAGCAAGTCTTGGCCTCAGAAACAAGGCTGAGGTCCAGAGACCAGACCTTTGGTGGTAAGAGAGGCAGTGGGTCTTAGGTGTAGTTACTGAAACACATTCTCTCAGAGTCTGGGTCAGACCAGAGGGGAAATTTGATGCTGAATCCTTTGAGATTGGGCTAAAGCTTAAGTCTTCCTAGTGAAGGTGGCTGGGGGCGGGGGGGCGGGGGGCGGTGGTTTGGGGGGGGCAGTGGTTCACAGAACCTGGGATACAGCTGAGCCTGTAGAAAGGAATTCAGTAACCTTAGGTGTGAAATATCACAATGTGAAATTATCTATTGATTTGTGTTGTTATTGTCACCTCTCCTTAGTGTGTGCACTCCATGAGGACAGGGATCTTAATCTGACTTGCACCACAAGGGTTCGGACCTATGCCTGGCACATAGATGGCACTCAGTAAATATTTGTTGAATTAATGTTGAATGAATAAACTCACTCTAAACCAAACCCATGAAAGAGAGGCCGGATGCAGCATTATTCATTCATCCAGCAGAACATAATTGACAATAGGCCCGAAGAAAGCCCAGTCAGCACATTTTTTACTCTGTGGGAAGGCGTACTTCAGAAGCCACAAGCAGATCTGAGAGCTGTTTGGTAAATACAGAGTTGGACTAAGGGGACTTGGAAGATCTTAAGCGACTGTGTCACTGAGCTGTGGCACCCTGATGAGTCACGCTTTCCCACACGGGAACAGACTCCCTTGCCAAACAGGATCCTGCCTTGCCCAATGCTGCTTTCTCTTTCCTGTCACTGTGAGAGAGACTAACAGTCTGTCCTCTCTCATTCTCCCTTCTCTG
Organism: Myotis davidii; assembly: GCF_000327345.1. Classification (NCBI taxonomy): domain Eukaryota; kingdom Metazoa; phylum Chordata; class Mammalia; order Chiroptera; family Vespertilionidae; genus Myotis; species Myotis davidii. The sequence continues at coordinate 5,979,043 of NW_006293779.1, read as the reverse complement.
TGCTCCCTATTGGTGATAATGCTTCACTCCTTTAGGCTCGACATCGTGTCACATCACATCCAGGATGACACAGTGTCCCTTATTGGTTACATATTTCCATTGTGGCTTCCCAATGAGATTTTGGCCACAATTTCACGTACCCTGCTAAAGATAAAAATCCTAGATCCCAGATCAAAACCTTCCACTGTCTGAATTGCAAAGTCACTCAGTGTCCCTGTACCTCAATTTCCCTATGTTTAGAAGATGAAATACTATGCCTTTTCCATGTTTCCCACAGGGCTGGTACGCCAAAGAAACTGAAGATTATGAAAGTGAGTTGCTCAGAAGTTGTGCTTTGACCCTTATAATTAAAGGTCCATTCCAGATTTGCCAGTAATGAGTTACATGACAGTAAGTAAGTCATTTTGTGAGATACTTAGCCCAGTGTTTTGTTCTTAATAAGCCTTCAGGAAATATTTATTATTTCCTAATAATAACTGAGACACCTCCCCACTTTCCCAAAGAGGATGCTTGAGGGAAAAGGGTCAGTTGCTTTTCAGGTAGCTATTGTGTTTTTGTTTTGTTGAGTGTGCTATATAAACTTGGTACCATAGCTTGAATGGTTTGGGAAAAAAAGAGGGAATGTTGAAGTTGTGTAGTAGGAGGGATGAAGAGAAGAGACCTGGCAATATGGTAGCAAGGGAGAAAACTTTTGGAGGAAGAACAGGTCTAGCTAGTCAGATAGAGGGATCTAATTAAGTATTGCTTTATGATCTTGATGTAATCCTCTTCTCCATCTTCCCATGAGGCCTTCAGTAAAATCTCATTAGTCATAAATACTGTTGCATTTGAATGTATTGGGGGGAATGCAAAGAAAGTGCTTAGCCTGGCCATGATGGGTACAGGGAATAAGTTGATAATCCAATAATTTTCTGGTTATATTATCAATTTAAAAATAAGGGGGTGAATTATGTGACCATATGGGCTCTCCCAGTCTTAGTGGTCTATGATTTTATATATGGAAGATATAGACTAGGGGTCCTCAAACTTTTTAAACAGGAGGCCAGTTCACTGTCCCTCAGACCATTGGAGAGCCGGACTATAGTTTAAAAAAAAAACTATGAACAATTCCTATGCACACTGCACATATCTTATTTTGAAGTAAAAAAACAAAACGGGAACAAATACAATATTTGTATTTGCATGTGGCCAGCGGGCCGTAGTTTGAGGACCCCTGATATAGGCTATCGCCAGGAAATTCTTTTATTTATATATTTATTTATTTCTGAGAGGGGGGGATCAGAGGAGAGAGAGAGAGAAAGAGAGAGGGGGGGGGAGAGAAACATCAATTTGTTGTTCCACTTATGTATGGATTCACTGGTTGACTCTTGTAAGTGCGTTGATGGAGGATGGAACCCACAACCTTGGCATATTGGGAGAATGCTCTAACCAACTGAGCTACGTGGCCAGGGTTGCCAGGAAATTCTGATGTAGTAGGTTGGGGTGGAGCTTGTGAATTCCCATGAACAAATGTTTCACAGATTATGATGATGCAAACCAACATGTTGGCATCATTGTACACATACTCATCATATTCTATAGCCAAATGTTTACTCACCCACAGAAAAATCACCCTCCTCCTCAATCTCCAGCATGCAACACTGCTGACAAAAACAACTGGGTGTGCTGAGAGGGTATAAACTCTTATTAATATTGCTCTAAGTAAAAACATGTTTATAAAAATATGGTTGTACCATTAGGGGAAAGAATACAACAAATGGTGCCAGAAACAAAAAAATAAAGTTGAACCCCTCCCTCATACCATATTAAAAGATTAACTCAAAATGGATTATAAACCTAAATGTAGGAGCTAAAACCATAAAACTCTTAAAAGGCAAAACAGGAATAGTTCTTCTTGATCTTGGATTAGGCAGTGGTTTTTTAGATATGATACCAAAAGCACAAGTGAGAGAGAAATAAAAAAGGTAAATTGGATTCTCAAAATCTAAAACTTTTGTGCTTCAGTGGACACCATCAAGAAACTGAAAAGAAACCCCACAGAATGAAAGGAAATATTTGTAAATCATATATCTGATAAGGGACTTGTATCCAGAATATATAGATAACTCTTACAAAATAAAAAGACAACTCACTTCAAAACCAGGTAAAGGATTTGAATATACATCTCTCCAAAGAAGATACACAAAAGACAATAAGCACATGAAAAGATGCTCAAGATTATCAATATTAGGGAAATGCAAATTAAAACCACTAGGATAGCTAACATAAAAAAGACAATGACATGTGCTGCTGAGAACGTGGAGAACTAAAACTCTTAAACATTGCTAGCAGGAATTTAAAATGATGCAGCTACTTTGGAAAACAGTTTGACAGATCCTCAAAAAGTTAAACATGAAGTTACCATATGGCTCAGCAACTCCATTCCTAGGTATGTAACAAAGAGAACTGGAACATATGTCCACACAACAACTTGTCTATAAGTGTTCACAGGAGCATAATTTATAATAACAAAAAAGTAGAAACAACATAAATGTATACCATTCATGCATATATAAACAAAATGTGATATATTTATAGAATGCCATATTGTTCATCTATAAAAGGAATGAAATACAAATTCATGCTACAACATGCAAAACCTTGAAAACATTATGCTAAGTGAAAGAAGGCAATCACAAAAGACCACATATTATATGCTTCCATTTGCATAAAATGTCCAGAATAGGCAAAGTCATAGAGAAAGAAAGTGGGCTAGTGGTTACTAGGGGTTAAAGGAAGGTGGGAGCATGG
>NW_006293779.1:5962078-5975777 GCF_000327345.1 Myotis davidii | reverse complement strand
ACAGAGAGGAAGGGAGAGAGATAGAGAGTTAGAAACATCGATGAGAGAGAAACATCCATCAGCTGCCTCTTGCACATCTCCTACTGGGGATGTGCCTGCAACCCAGGTACATGCCCTTGACCGGAATCGAACCCGGGACCTTTCAGTCCGCAGGCCAACGCTCTATCCACTGAGCCAAACCGGTTTCGGCCAAATTGGATTTTTTAAAGCATGTGATCTTTGGGTGTTTTGGAAAAGAAAGATGAATACTTGGAACCAATTTCAATTCACTTAGAACAAATGGATCAAACTCTTAACTAAACAAATAGATTGCAAAAGTGGCAGGAAAGGATAATGCTTGAAATTTGGCATTTCTATTTTTGCAAGGAGCTAGACAAGTCTTTCATGTTATCCTTGTAAACAAAGACTGGATAACTGTGGTAGGTGGAGTCATGGTTCATTGATCAGCCATTTCCAAAGAAGACTGACTGATGCATCAACCTTGTGGATCTTGGTGAGGCATAGAGATCTGTTCTTAGTTCTGACCTGGTTGACCTGTTTATTAACTACTTAGATATAGGTAAAGAAATCGTACTTATTAGATGGAGGGAGGGTACAGGGCTAAGAGCAGTTAATATGCTGGATGACAGAGGCAAGATACAAAATAATTTTCATTTTGGATAGTTTCAAACATTCACAAATGTGGACGTTATAGTATAAGAAACCTCATGTGCCAATCATCCAGCTTCAGCAATTTTCAACTCAGAGCTGATCTTGTTTCTTCTATACCCCCATGAACTTCCCTTCCATTATTTTATTTTAAGTTCGCTAAAAACAAACTCTAACACTATTATCACACCCAAAAAGAAACTTCAATCATTTCTTAGCATCATCAAATATCCAGTTCCAAATTTCCAATTGTCTCATAAATATAAATTTTGTAGTTTTTTGTTTAAATCAGGATCCAAACAAAACTCTCACATTGCAATTGGTTGATATATCATTAAGCTTCTTTCATTCTTTTTTAAATATATATTTTTACAGTGGGGCCTTGATTTATGAGTTTAATTCATTCTGAGACTGAGCTCATTAAGGAGCTCGTTACCTTAAATTACTCTATCAACTCAATGCAAAAAATCGGCAGAGAGATAGCTGGTATCTCAAAAAACTCGTTAGTCGGGACACTTGTAAGTCAAGGCCCCACTGTATTTATTTCAGAGAGGAAGGGAGAGGGAGAGGCAGAGGAAGAGGGAGAGAGGGAGAGAGAAACTTCAATGATGAGAGAGAATCATTGATCAGTTGCTTCTTGCATGCTCCCCACTGGAGATCGAGCCTGTGCCCTGACTGGGAATTGAACCATGACCTCTTGGTTCATAAGTCGACACTCAGTCACTGAGCTATGCCAGTCAGACTCTTTCATTCTAAAAGTTGCCCTCTTACACTTTTTCCCTTACACTTTATCTGCTAAAAAACCAAAATAGTAATCTTGATAACAAAGTGATATTTAGTAGAGATAAATAGATGTCATACTAAAGTTGAGCTTATAAAATCAGCAGTCACAGTACAAAATGATATCTGGGAGACACCTGCAGTTTGTGAATAAAGGTCTATAATTTCTAGTTGACCACAAACCTAAAAGAGCAACCTTTGGACATAATTGCCAAAGTCCTATGACTTAGGTTACATAAACTCCAGGACATATGCACACCATGAGAAGCGGTGGTCTTTTCTACCATATCAGGTCAAACCATTCCTGGAGTATTGTCCTGACTGTGGCTCCCAATCGGATTTTCACAGGGACTGAAAAACTGGCATGCTTACACAAAGCCCTGATCCTGGGAAGAGAGCTGTAACACCCTTCCCTTGGCCAGGGAGCTATTTGGGGAGAAGGGAGGAGCTAGCTGTCTATTTGGGTCCAGGTTTCGATTCTGGTCAAGGGCACCTCCTTGGTTGCAGGCTCCTCCCTGGCCTGGCCCATGATTGGGGGCTCATGCAGGAGGCAACCTATCAATGTGTTTCTTTCACATGGATATTTCTCTCTGTCTTTCCCTCTCTTTTCCACTCTTCCTAAAAATCAATGGAAAAATATCCTCGGGTGAGGAATAACAAAACAAAACAAAAGGAAAAGAATTGGGTCTCCATATTGCCCCAGCCCTAGTTGCTTCTGGACTTGAGTCTAGGGGTAGAATCCTCCTCTACAGGAAGGTGAATGGTATCTTTATATTTTCTTCTGCTTTTCTCCTAAAGCAAATCCCAGAGTCACCCAGAAAAGGAAGATTTTCCTTAACAGATGGCAGGAGATGCTGGTACACAGCTTATCCTTTCTACCCAGGGACAGATTCCAGAGTCATTTCTACATCGCCAATCGCACGGAGGTGGTCTTTCAGCTCCCTTCAGAGCTAAAGTTCCAGGCATGAGATTGCTGTTTTGGATGACAAAGGCAGTGCAAGGGTAGGAACTCAGGTGAGAGTAAGGGAGCAAGAAGCCAACGACTGAGGAAGATGCTGAGACAGGGCGGGGTTGGGCTGGCCCAACTGGTTCAGCCCAGCCTTGAAAGGGCAAGTCAGATCTGGCTGAGCAGTGGGGGCTGGGTGGGGAGTGGTGCTGATTCAGGGCCTGGCAAGTCAGGTGACAGCACAGGGACAGCTATTGCCGGGGTGTTTTTAGAAAACTTTGGCTGCCAAAGATTCTTACAGGCTGCTTCTGCACCTACCTACTCAGAAGCAGGCAGAGAAAATGAGGGCATCTTTAAAATAAGCTCTAGGCATGGGGAATTAATATCTGGCCATACTCTATTGATCCCTGCCATGATATGCCTGGAAAACAGGAGCAGAAATTCGTCAAGAGGCCTCTGAATCCCCTTTGAATGCTCTGGAAATCACTAATCTGTTCCTCTTGGTCTTTTTAGGTACCTTGGGGAGGATTCGTGTAGAGAGGTTAAGAGAGCGGGCATTGAAATCAGGAAGGTCTAGAATCTAAACCCAGTCTTATTACTTATTTCTTCTATGACTTTGATCAAGTTTCCCAACTTAAAAGAAAACAAAACACATTTCTAATTATGGAAAATTACAAATACATGCAAATTAGACACAATAGTATAATAAATTCCCACATACCCATTATCCAGGTTGTATAATTATCAACTCATGGCCAATCCTGTTTCATCTACATCCTACTTATCTCCCCTCCTTCCAATTATTTAGAAGGAGATCCAAGGCATCATTTCATTCCATCTCTCTTAACTTTTTAAAAAATATATTTTTATTGAGTTAAGAGAGGAAGGAAGGAGAGATAGAAACATCAACGATGAGAGAAAAATCATTGATTGGCTGTCTTCTGCACACCCCACACTAGGGATGGAGTCTGCAACCTGGGCATGTGCCCTTACAGGGAACCAAACCGTGACCCCCTGGTTCATAGGTCAACCACTGAGCCATGCCTGCCAGGCGTCCCTCTTAACCTCTTTAAACTCTTGTTTCCTCATCTGAAAATGGGTACTATAGTAGTCCCTACCTCAAAGTATTAATGTGAGGTCATGCATATAAAGGGTCAGCACAATGCAGGAGCTCAGTGAATGACAACTTATATTATTAGATAAAATTTAAAAACAGGAAAAGTCTCTGCTACCGTCCCACCTCTCTGCCTGTGCTCCTCTTTCCTCCTGGTGACCCTTCCATCTGGCATCTGAGGACTCTCTCCTGTCAGCACGAGGTCTACTGCTGACATCACCCAGCTCTCCAAGGCCTCAAAATGGGCTGGGAGCATAGGATGCCTGAGTCCCTGGGAGGGACTTAGAGGAGGTGGTGGAGACACGGGGAAGAGGACTTAGGAGAGAGACTGGCAGACAAGGGCCAAGATTGAGCAGAGGTGTGGCATGTCCAAGTGGTAAGGTCAGCAGAACATGGGAAAGAGAAAGTGGACACGGTGGGAATACCAGGCAAAATTGAAGCCACATAGGAGTTCTACCAGAAACAAATATGTCAGTCAGAGATCCTGGCTGCAACACAAATACACTTTGACAAACAGAAGCAGAAAATAAATTTATGGAAAGGCTGTTGGGAAGCTCTCAGAATTATTGGAAAGACTGGATAACCAGGCTGAAGTATTGGGGGGCAGAGACAGATCACAGATGCAGTCAGACAATGAGGCCAGACAATGAGGCCATCACTGTCCCCACTGGAAACCAAGAGATTCTGCAGCCCGGAGCACAGCTATGGCCAGCACTGGAACTGGGATAGCATCCGGCTCTGGGGATTAGATTATCAATTACAATATAACCTAACCTATCATATTATTATATTATATTATATATTATACACAGGTGCCCTGGAAACCAAGTGCTGCTGCCATACCCTACTGCCCTCTCAGTACATGCTCCATGGTGCCTCCTCTTTTGTGTCCTTAACCCCTGTGTCAAGGTTTTAGGCTGGTGCATCAGACTGGTAGAGCCCAGCTCATGTCTCCACAGCCTAGATGTGTATTTAGGGGGACAATGTGAGGTGGGTGCTGAGGAAGGGAATACAGGGGGAGGAGGGGTCTGCATACTGAAAATCTGTGGTGGAGAGTTTCCTAGTCAAAGGAAGGAAATTCAATGCTGGGCAGCCAAAGATCTGGAAAACGTTCATTACTCAAGGAGGTGAGTGAATATGGGTGAAGGCTGGGAGCCCGGCACTGGTAGGAACAAGGCAAAGAATCAGGATCTCCATTTGGCTGCCAGGGACACCAATGCCCCGAGGCAGGACAAAAGGCAGTGGAACCCTGGATTCACGAGCTACATAGGCAAGGGCTTGGCTTCCTCTTGCGGGTATTTTGGACAACATAGATGGCTGCGCTCAGGTATTAATCTTGACGTGTCTAATTCAATTTGTATGTAGCATGAAGGCTTTTGACACCCTGAGCTTCTACCTCTTTCTGGCTCCAGGAAAGAGGTGGGGCAGCCTGTAAATAACTGGGTGCTTAGTCCAAAGAGCTGGAACCAGACAGGGCGGGGTAAGGGCTGACAGGTGACAGCTGAGAGCTGAGCACCAAGCTTCATGAACAGACAATTCCATGAAGTCTGAGCTTCCATAATCAAATCAATGTGATCAAACAAATCTGTCACAAATTTTGAAATTTGCATAACTGTGTTATGTTACGTGGCAATTAGGCATAAAAGCAGACAAGTTAGAATCTGTATTCTTTTTATCAAACCAAATCAAATATTTAGTTTTTTCTCACTTTGCTATTAATCTGACATATGTAAGGCACATCAATATAAATTTCCTCTATCTCCATGTACTATTTAATCCCTTCCTCCCTTTTGTTTTGTTTAAAAATTTAAATCTGGGAGGCAGAAAGAGCAAAGAATTAATCATCCTCACTTCTTAGCACACTAACCACTGACATTTTTAATCTGTGCGAGGTCCTCCTCATTTTATCTCATTTAATATTTTTCCCTTTCCCCCTTCTCATTGCCCTCCCTCTCCACAGGTTCCTGCTCCAAAGTACTTGATGTATGTTATTAAATATATATGAAACCTCATAAAGTATGGTTTTGTATGTTTTTAATTTACATGAATGGCATTGTACTATAAACCATTTTGGTTTTGTTTTGTTTGTTTTTTTAATATATTTTTATTGATTTCAGAGAGGAAGGAAGAGGGAGAGATAGAAACATCAATGATAAGAGAGAATCATTGATCGGCTGCCTCCTGCACACCCCCCACTGGGGATCAAGCCTGCAACACAGGCATGTGCCCTTGACTGGAATCGAACCTGGGACCCCTCAGTCTGCAGGCTGACGCTCCATCCACCGAGCCAAACCAGCTAGGGCTGTTTTCTTTTTTTTTGTTTCAGTTCTCCATGTTGCTGTATGTGCAGCTGGTTACTAGCTTATTACTGTTATACAGTACTAGAGGCCTGATGCACAAAGATTCATGCAAGAATGGGCCTTCCTTCCCCTGGCTGCCAGTACTGCCTTCGCTCCGGCTGGAGCCGCTGACGCTCCATCCACCGAGCCAAACCAGCTAGGGGTGTTTTCTTTTTTTTTGTTTCAGTTCTCCATGTTGCTGTATGTGCAGCTGGTTACTAGCTTATTACTGTTATACAGTACTAGAGGCCTGATGCACAAAGATTCATGCAAGAATGGGCCTTCCTTCCCCTGGCTGCCAGTACTGCCTTCACTCCGGCCAGAGCCGCCTGTCTGCCTTCCCACGCTGCCCAGAGGCCCGGAGTGGTTGGGGCAATGCGGAACACCTGCGTCGCTGCCATGGCAACAACGCAAGCCTCCCGCCCTGCACCTGGCCACTAGGTGCCTGTGTATGCAAATTAACCCACCATTTTTGGTAGGTTAATTTGCACACTCACTCCTGATTGGCTGGTGGACATCACAAAGTTATGGCCAGTTTGCATCTTTCTCTTTTATTAGTGTAGATTTTATAGTATGTGGGCTAAGCCATGGACAGGGATGCTATAGGCTCAATTTTCTGAACAATAGAGGATGTTCTTACACGGTAGATGGTAGATGCTAGAATGCTGACCCAAACCCTCCCCAAGCCTAATTTTACAAACACTTTAGAATTGACTCTGAACTCATTAGACCAGTTTCTTCCCTCTAAATGGCCTGAACTGATCACCAGAATTTGGCCTGTTTCTATGAGGAACTAGGAAGATATTGTTTTTTGCTTTGCTTGTTTGCTAATTTATTAGAAAACTGAAGTGATAACAACCTTGACTTGGGTCTAAATTGCCCTATTAGCCAATTTTCAAACCCAAGCCAACCCTTTGGGACCTGGGCTGACCAATATGCACCCACCACCTTTTATTTATTTATGCCCCTGGTAACAGAGGCTTAGATGGATTTCAACATCTAGCTGCCACAATCAAATGATAAGAATTTCTCTTGGACACACCCAGGAGTGGTATTGTTGGGTCACAGGCATGCACATCATTTATTAAATATTGGCTGATTACTGTGCAGAATAGCTGAACCAGATTGTACTCCTACCATCTATGCATGAGAGTTCTTATCTCTCTACATCCTCACCAACACTTGGTATATCCATCTTTCTAAGTTTTTATACTCTAATGGGCAGAACATACTATCTTAATGTTGTTTTAAGTTAAATTTATTTAATTACAAATGAGTTTGAATATTCATATATTTTTCTTATACTTCTGTGAGTTGCCAATCCTTTCTTTTCTCTTCTTTTTTAATATATTTTTATTGATTTTTTACAGAGAGGAAGGGAGAGGGATAGAGAGTTAGAATGATCCTTTCTTTTGTCTATTTTAATTTGTATATGTAAGATGTAATTTTTATCATAATTTATTGGAAAGTTTTAGTAACTTAAAGAACGGTTACAAGGTAAGCTTGATCTGGAAGGTGGTTTCTTCTCAATCAGGGATTACATCGCCTCAGTCTCAGGGAGTATCCCAAACGGCCCTTATTTCTATAACCTACTCATGTTAGCCTGATCCAGGCATTTCCACAGGGTTAAGTCCTCAATTCTAGCACAGTGCTCAATTATGCATGTCACATTCCAAGGGGGTCATATGCAAACCAGAATGGTGTGTTGTCTTATATGAAGGAAGTTCACTTGGAGCAATTTAGAGGAAAATACCAATGCTATCTTCAACTAGTTGAAGAGCTATCACATGAATGTGGGAAAAGGTTTATTCTATGTTGCTTCAAAGGACAGAGTTAAAGCAAATGGGTGATGTGACAGGGAAGCATAGTGAGCAGTATGGGAACACCATTCTGTCAAAAGTCAGTCCTTTTCAAAAAAAAAAATACATATATATATATTATTGATTTCAGAGAGGGAGGGAGATGAAGAGAGAGATAGAAACATCAATGATGAGAGAGAATCAGCCTGCATACCTCACACTGGGGATTGAGCCCACAACCTGGGCATATGCCCTGACCAGGAATCAAACTGTGACCTCCTGGCTCATAGGTTGATGCTCAACCACTGAGCCACTGGCTGGGCAGAAGTCAGTCTCTTTGGCATCAGGAGGCTCACAAGCAGTATTCACAGAGGCTGGACAGGCCTGTGATTGGTTAGAGCATTTATGCATGGAGCAGAAAATTAGTTTAGATGGTCTCCAAGATTTCTTCTAATGCAGAAGTAACTGATTCTAATTAATATTTATTGAGCCCCTATTACATGCAAGACAGGAGGCTAGGTGTTACAAGAGATACAACAGTTAGTTACTCAGATGGTTTACATCTTATAAGGCAGGTTCTCAACCTGTGAGTTGCGACCCCTTTGGGGGTCGAACAACCCTTTCACAGGGGTTGCCTAAGACCATCGGAAAACACATATATAATTACATATTGTTTTTGTAATTAATCACTATGCTTTAATTATGTTCAATTTGTAACAATGAAATTGGGGATCACTACAACATGAGGAACTGTATTAAAGGGTCACGGCATTAGGAAGGTTGAGAACCACTGTTATAAGGGGAAGAGAACTAATGTTTAAGGAACTGCTAGTCTCACTGCCTGGTTCTTTGCATGAAATATTTTAATTTTCACCATAGCTTGTATTGGTAGTTACTGATAACCTCACTTTCCAGATGAGGAAAGTGAAGTTCAAGTAAGTAGTAATTATATAAGATGACCAGTTAAAATGAGCTACAACAGGGATTCAAGATAGAACAGGGATTCAACTGTGACTCCATTATATCATGCCATGAGTCTATATGTCATAAATGTAGTTTCATATTTCTTGGCCTCACATAGAGTTAAAGCATTTTCTTTGATTTCAGACAGGAAGGGAGAGGGGGAGAGAGATAGAAACATCAACGATGAGAGAGAATCATCAATTGGCTGCCTCCTGCATGCCCCACACTGGGGATCCAGCTCACAACCTGGGCATATGGTCAGACTGGGAATCAAACTGTGACCTCCTGGTTCATAGGTCAATGCTCAACCACTGAGCCATGCCATCCTGACGCATTACTCCTTTTGATGATACCTTTGAATCTTGGCAACTCAAGTCATTCCAATTCTTTCTTCTTCTAGTTTTACTCTTTCATTTCTCCTTCTCACCTATTGCTGTTCTTAGGTCAACTTTCTTTGACCATTTTTCTTCCAGTATGGCTTGCTGCTTTGATCATTTATAAGTATTCTCACTTGTAATTTTTCTGCTTTCTTTTTCCTTATGGTGCAATTCATCACTCTTACCTCTTTTTTTTAATAAATATATTTTTATTGATTTCAGAGAGGAAGAGAGAGAGAGGTAGAAACATCAATGATGAGAGAGAATCATTGCCGGCTGCCTCCTGCATGTGCCCTATTAGGGATGGAGCCCACAACCTGAGCATATGCCCTTGACTGGAATCGAACCTGGGACCTTCCAGTCCACAGGCCGATGCTCTATCCACTGAGCCAAACCAGTTAGGGCTCATCATTCTTACCTCTTAATAATAATGGTAATCACTATATTTGCATAGTGTTTTATACTACATAAAGCACATTAATTTGTATTATCTTATTTAATTTTTGAATCAACCTCATGAAGTACTATATCCTTTCGACATATTAAGAAAATATGCTTAGTGAGGTTAAATGAATCATCCATTGTCACAGAGTTAGTCAGTAACAGAACAGGTTCGTGAGTACATTTTCTGCCTCCCAGTTTAGTGATCATTCCACTATCACAATTGCTCTATTAGCCTTAACAGTATTTCTTATTCACAGAAATAAACTTTATCATGGAGTTAGGTGAGTTCTTCATATATTTTCTTAAATAAATGAATAAATAAGTAAAACATTCCTCCAACAGTTTTTATCTTTCCATTACTTTTGAATTTTCAATTTTCCCCCAACATTTTGAAAATTTCTCCAAGTTAGTATTGTTTTCTAGGAAACAAAACTTGAATCTCTTTCTGAGTTTCATTTTCTTTTTCCTTCCATAAGCATACTTTGATTTCAGTATATTTAAGGCAGTGTACAAACTGATATATACAATAGTCACACCCCTCAAGATTCCAATTTAAGAAAATAAGATATGCACATAAGTATCTTTCATAAAATGTAGAAAATGTGTCATAAGGTATGTCTAATTAGAGAGCTACAGGCAGAATATCCATAGGGCTATTCACCAAAATGCTAATAGTGGTTATCTCTGGGGGTAGAAGTGTTTCCTATTTTTTAAATTTATTTTTTTTATTTACGTATAGTTGCTATACAATCTTATATTGATTATATTAGTTTCAGGTATACAAAATAGTGATTCGACATTTTTATACCTTACAATGTGATCACCCCATTAATTCTAGTAATCATTTGTCACTGTGTGAACTTATCACAATATTATTGACTATATTTCCCTTCCCCTTGGTACCCTCTCACCCTCCCTCCCTTCTGGTAACTGTCCCTTTGGTTGGAGGTAGGAGTTTAATAATTAAAAATTTTTGTTTTGCATATTGGCAGGTTCTAAGTATCTAAGAATACATATGTATTACTTGTGAAATAAAAGGGGGAAACATAATTGATATCTAAAAGTGAGATACGATTTTCTTCGCAAGAGTGTTGGGAAGACAGGCTATGGTGAGGACATTTAAGCTGAAGACTGAAGAGATGTAGCTGGGGTGAGGAGGGTGCATTTTGTATAGAGAAAACCACATTAAATTAAGCAGGAAATCAAGCAGATATATAGTAACTGTGAAAAAGAGGACTAGTTCATCTTGTCTGGAGACTAGTGTGTGAAAGCTGGGATAGGAAATAACGCTCATTGGCCAGGGCCTGGAGCCCCTTAAGTGCCAACTGAGGAGGCCAACACTGAGGTATCCCTGGAGGAGACTAGAACAAACACATCAGCTGGGCTGGGTCAGGCTCAGGGGGCAAAAATTCTCTAACAGGAGGTATGACTAAATCAAGATATGCAGACAGAGCAGGATACTGGCAGGCTATGGTGATAAGAAAAGTTGCAGCCTCTTGGCAATCAGTAGTTAGTAGTCCCTGGGAGTCGATTGGGAATACAGACATAGCAAATAGGCAGTATATAAATAGGCTAAGTCCCTGAGGTTTTACAGCAACGTGATGACTAGCAGTGGGGCTACCATTCAAAGGAAGACTCCATTCTTAAGAAGAACAGAGAGAGCAAGGGGCGGAGAGATTAAAAAGGAGGAAATCAGGTACAGAGACTGGAAAATATACACAGGAAGAGGGATAAAGATGACAGAGTCAATACCTCTTGAGGCAGAAATTTCTTATAAAGCAGGTCCTGAGAGTTGATGCTGAAGGTTGGAACTATGAGCTGGCCAGCTGTGCGTTTTCTAGAAAAATATAGAAATAACACCTTAATAGTATAAACATATAAATATACCAATTTTCTTTCTTGGCTTTGCAAATATTTGGACTAGATTTTTTTGCAGAGCAATTTTGAAAAAGGCATAAACCCTAAGCTAGTAGTAAATTGGCACTTTCTTTCATTTAGTTAGAAACTTTTTCAAATATTACTTCACAACTCTAGGTTTACCTTTTAGGCCTACATAGACCCCCATTTTATTCTTTTTTTCAAGAGTCAGGGGATCTTCCATGCCTGATCACTGCAGCTGCCTTCAGTAGTAGATATGGCTCGAGGCTTAGGCCTCACTCCAGCCAAACCTTTAATTAACTTTAGGGAAGCCAAACATTAAGTACTGGCAGAGCCTTCCAAGTCTCACTTTCATGCAATATGGTGTCCTGTGGAGGTTGGCTTCTCCTTCCCCTTGCCCATATAGTGTTGGCTCTGCCACTAACAGTGTGATTTCTGACGAGTCCCTAACCTCTCTGAGCCTTAGACTCATCTGTAAATTACAAGCACAAGTTAAATTATGATTTATAAGATATGACAGCCCTAAAATTCTAAGATCCTAATCCAATAATAAATAAATTTTATTAAGAAGTATAATTCTTTTAAAAAATATTTTTATTGATTTCAGAGAGGAAGGGAGAGGGAGCTAGGAACATCAATGATGGGAGTGAATCATTGATCAGCTGTCTCCTGCACGAATTGAGCCCGCAATATGGGCATGTGCCCCAATGGAGAATTGAACCATGATATCCTGGTTCATAGGTTGATGCTCAATCACTGAGCCTTGCCGACTGGGTGATAATTGGTTCTTAAAGTTTGGAGTCAATGGAGAAAAGGCTCTAATTAATGAAACTGCTGAAAACATCATATAAAGAATACTTTTTAAGTTTTTCGTTTTTACCTGCCCATCACCCCCCAAATTTATATAGGGAAATTAATTAGGCTCTCTACATTTAAAGACCATAACAATTCTAAAATGCTTTACAACACTGAGGCTTGAGTTAATAGAACTTATTTTGAAAGAATCAAGCTAACAAGGTATTCCTGAGGTGCTCAGGGTTGATTCTCAGTTGATAATAAAACTGAGAAGCACCGACCATCGCTCATTTTGTGATTCCCATAGCTAGCCTATTTTAGAATTGTTGGCCTTATCATAATTAGACATTCCCAACTAAAAGAAAGAACAACGTTTCGATGACAAGACTAAAAAGAGCGAGCACAGAAACAAACTGAAGAGCGAGATGTACTAGAGAAGACAAGCATCTTTAGTAATGAAGCTTACGGGGTCATTTTGAAGGAAGAATGCAAAACAAGTCTTTAAAGAATGAGTGACTGAGATATGATTAATTCCTTGAAGGACTAATTTTAGTTACATATTAAATACACAAACATTTTGGTGGTGGGGGTGTGTGTGTGTAAAAAATGTAGTTCTCAATACCGTTTCTTGCTATCAGATGTCTCAGTTTTCCCCTGTGTCAGGTGGAACCAGCCCAGGTTCAACTACTCTGCCATCCTAGGTGTGCTTTGGAACCATGAAGCACACTGATACTGGTAGGGCAGGAGTGTGAATATTGATTGATTGATTGATTTCAGAGAGGAAGGGAGGAGAGAGAAACATGAATAAGAGAATCATTGATGGCTGCCTCCTGCACGCCCCACAAGCGATCAAGCCCACACCCCGGGCATGTGCCCTGACCAGGAATCCAACCCTGACCTCCTGGCTCATAGGTCCAGGCCCAACCACTGAGCCACGCCGGCCTGGGCTGGAGCATGAATATTTAAATTACAGAAAGGAAGAAGAGGAAAGGGTAGTCGTTATACATAAGGCTGATGGGAGAGAGGAAGGATGTAAGGATGTATGGAAAGAAAGTGCAAGAAGAGACCGTGTGGGGCTGGGGTTGGCTTCGCTATGCTCCAGTTTGGGACACCGGGCGGCTCGATTTTGGCGGGAGGGAGGGGACCTGCCTGCTCGGTACAGCGCCCTTGGGCTCTCCGTATTCTAAGTGGACGCCCAGGCCCGGAGCGGGTTCTCCATGGACAGCACCGCGCCGAAGGTTCCACGTGGTGGGCGGGTTCTCCCGGCGCCCGGGTGTCCCTCAGCCTTCCACGCCTCGCCCTGGAGGATGACATCATGCCAGCCAGAGCAGCGTGGCCAGCTTTTCCATGTCAAAGCTCCCGAACGCCCACTCTTGCTCCTTAAGTCCAACGGGATGTAGCTTTTAACGTTCCCCCTGTCACGACTAGCCCACCACGGAGGGCACGCCAGGATGCGCTGCATGTCAGCCAAGTATTAAATGACCGAGGCGCCGCGTTTACAAGGTTCAGCTACACAGGAAGCCAGGGCCACCAAGCCGGCCGCCGCACCAAGAGCAGCTCGACACCCGGTGACACACAGCCCGGGGCATCCTCTTCGCAGCGGGCAGGGCGACCCC
>NW_006293779.1:5925144-5961789 GCF_000327345.1 Myotis davidii | reverse complement strand
ACGGGGAAAAGGTGGCTCTGGCCGGGCGGCTCGGCTTCCTGTGGCTATGTAGCTGAGCTCTCGGCTCGGGGTTGCTGCGGAGCCGCCGCCGCCGCCCTCGGAAGCGCCGAACGCCGCCACCGTCGGTGCTTCCTCGACGAGGCCGTTCGGAGGTCGCCCGCGCCCTCTCGAGCCCTCCTTTTTTCCCACGCTTCCCCGGTGCTCCGGCCTGAGGACACCCGAGCGAGGAGTTGGCCCTAGTGAGAGGGACCGATCCCTGGGGGCCGCCCGCGGCGAGCGCCGGAGCCGCTCCTCCCAATGGCGAAGAAGACGTACGACCTGCTTTTCAAGCTGCTCCTGATCGGGGACTCGGGCGTGGGGAAGACCTGCGTCCTTTTCCGCTTTTCGGACGATGCCTTCAATACCACCTTTATTTCCACCATAGGTAAGACCCGTGGGAGGACGGCGTGTGGCCTGCGTGGCTGCAAACCGTTTCTTTTTTCACTCCGGACATCTTGCTTCCCGGAATAGACGCCTTTGTTTCAGGGATTCCCATCCCGGGCGACAGACCCAAGTTACTGTGTTTGAATCGGCATCGAGCTCCCCGGGGCGGGGTCTCCCCGTGGCTTTCTGTCCGGCCTCCTGCGTCCGCGTCTCCCTTTCTGCTCGCTCGGTGCCCGTTGGTACAAAATGGGCAGCTCCCACAGGTTACTGTGCCTTTAAGCGACCGGACTGGTCTTTTCCATACCCATGTGGCCTTCCCAGATGTCGGTATCGGTACGGGCTGGATTTTAGTGGTGGCGTTGGGAGCGGCCGGTGGTGGTCATTTGGCAAAGGCCTGGTCTGTACTTAGAGGGTAAAGAGAAGATTCCATATGGCCATGACTTCGAGTAAACTTGAGGGTTGGTGGGAGGAATCGCTAAAGCTTGAGGGGAGAGGGGAGAGGGGAGCTGGGCCTCAGCTGACCGATTCATTGATGTGTCAAAAATCCGAGGCTCGCGGTGCTTGGGGTGGGACCCTGGCCTGCCGGCCTCCACTCAGCTTTCCGGGAGCTTTCCGGGACGACGGCAGAGCAGCAGTCTCAGGGGAGGGGATCTGCTTTCTCTCTCTCTCTCTCTCTCTCTCTCTCTCCCCCTCTCCCCCCTTCCCCTCCCCCTCTTTACCCCAAAAGTTTCTGTTTCACTTAAGGCTAGAACCTGCAGGTCAGTATTTTGCCAGTCATAGCCCTAGAGGGCTTCCCATGTACTTTCACCTCATGTTTCAGAATTACTGTGATTCTGAAGATGGACCTTTTTTTTTTTTTTTTTTTTAAATCGGTTCCCTGTTGAGGAAAAGAAAAGGGAAGGCTCTAGGAAAGTCCCTGTTGACCCTGGTGGGAACAGTTAGTGGCATTCACACAAATTGTGTGGAATGGATTGTATGCGAATCCCGCCCCCAGTAAATACCTTAAAGGACACCTGGTTGCCTCTGTCCCTTGAAGGCCCGCACTCGGCCTTGGGACAGTGCAGTGAAACTCCTTTTTGGTTTTTTGTGGGGTTTTTTATTTTTATTTTTTTAGTGTAACTAGATTTATGTTTAGACGGTTATTAAAAGTAACTGCAGTCTTCTTTGAACTCTGGAAATTATCAAGCTTAAGCTGATTTCATACAATTTATAGCATTATTGAAGTTGATTTGTATCTCATGACATATGTATCAGCTATTTAATTCATTCTCATAAGATAAGTTGTATTGACATTGAATTGAGCAAGTGATCATTTAAAATAGATTTTTATTTAGTTCCCCCTTTTTTTTGGAGGGGGAGTGACAGTCTAATAATTGTTTCCTGAGTATTTTACTGTTCTCTTGACCTCTCATAAATTTAGTGAAACTTAGAACTTGTGTCTGCCTGTGGGTTAGCACTCCTACCACTAAGATTACTTTTAATATTCCACTTCAGTTGTAGCTGGGTGAGTTAGGTGATTAGATAGTTAAGCAAACATTTATCGAGTACGTAATGCTGGGCACTGTTGTAGGCATTGCTGATAAGTGATGATAAGGGGACCCCTTTAGGGGCAGTCTAGTGAGGACAGCCACATTGGAGTGTGCAAAGTGCTACATTAGGGGTAAGCATAGGAAGGAGGGGTGACTAGCTTCAATTGTGGAAAGTCTGTGTTGGCATGCATGGAGTGATGTTAAAATGAAGCCTCCTGGCTGGGACACTCAGTTGGTTAGAGCGTCATCCCCATATGCCAACGTTGCAGGTTTGATCCCAGGGCAGGACACATGCAAGAGACAACCAGTGAATGCATAAATGGGTGGAACAACAAATCGATGTCTGTCTCTATCTCTCAATTCCTCGTTTTCTCTAAAATAAAATAAAATAAAGCCCGAATGACAGATAGGAATTGGACTAGAGGGGTGGGATAGAGCCTTTCTGGGAAAGGGATCGTAGAAGAAACCTGTAGTAAGATCAGGGATTTAATTCTTGTGATCAACTTTAACCTGCCATTGAAAATGGTGGGGTGGAGAGCAGGAAACAAAGCATTAACTCCATCTACTCCACTTTTTTTTTAATGGGTGCACACTCCACTAAAACATAATCCTGTAAGATAATGACATAATGTTTTTGTGTAGTCCTTTTACGTGGGAAAATGTGCGGTGGTTTTGGATAAAGCCTGCTGGGTTGAAATTGTTTGGCAGGTTAATGGGACTTTGGCACTTTGGCAACTTACTTAATCTCTCTGTTTCAGTTTCTTCTTTAGTGTTAATGATAGTATCTACCGCATAGGATAGTTATGAGGATTTTATGGGTCAGTGTGAGTAAAGCGCCTAGCACGGTGCCAGGCACATTAAGGGCACAGTACATATTAGCTATATATAGAATATGTGACCCTTCTGCTGCTCAAGGGTGGCAGAACAAATTATTTTATGGATTGAATGTCCTACACAAGTGGCCACCCTCATATTTGCGAGTGCTCTGCTAAACAATTTCACTTTAGATTCGGAGACTTTCACATTTTGATATAAAAATGTTTGATATGTTTGATTATTTTTATATGGTTTGTTGAACAGTATAAGTTGAGAAATGAATAAATAAATAAGCATAAAATTCTGAGTACAGTTCTAACATGTATTAGCTCTGTGTGCAGGTTTAGAAGTCTACTATTGTCTTAATCTAGTGCTGTTCAAAAGAAAAAAAAATGTGAGCTACAAAGATACTAGTTTCCAGTAGCCACATTAAAAAAGTAAAAGATGCTCTGGCTGGTGGTTAGAGCTCGGGTTCGGTCTCTGTTCCCCGTCAAGGGCACACACCTGGGTTGCAGGTTCAAGCCTTTGGGGAGTGAAGCATGTGGGAGTCAGCCAGTTGATTTGTCTCTCTCATGTAGATGTTTCTCCCTCTCCCTCCCTTACTCCCTCACTCCCTCATTCCCTCCTTCCCACCGCCCCCCCCCCATCCTTCCCTTCCACTTTCTCTAAAAATCAATGGAAAAAATATTCTCAGGTGAAGATTAACCAAAAAAAAGTAAAAGAAGAATTTAATAATATGTTTTTGCGTACTTTATTCAAAATGTTTTATTATGTTATTAATATTAAAAATGTTTGCGATATTTTACATTCTTTTTCTCCAGTGTGTATGTTATACTTACAGCTCATTTTTTTAAAAATATATTTTTATTGATTTCAGAGAGGAAGGGAGAGGGAAGGATAGATAGAAACATCAATGATGAGAGGGAATCATTGATCAGCTGCCTCCTGTATGCCCCCTACTAGGGATAGAGCCCGCAGACCGGGCATATGCCCTTGACCGGAATTGAACCTGGGACCCTTCAGTCCGCAGGCTGATGCTCTATCCACTGAGCAAAACCAGCTAGGGCACTTACAGCTCATTTTAATTTAGGCACATTTTAAGTGTGGCAGTTGGCTACCATATTGGACAGTGCATGTCTATATAGTTTGTCTAAACTAGCCAATTGTCTAAGGTGCAAATAACTAGAAATACTTTGAATATACACTACTTTTAGGACATTTAAAATTTTATCAGTTGACTAGGAGTTTTTTTCTGTTTCATTTTGCTTTTTTAAAAAAAAATCTAAAAGATTCTCTAATTATAAATGATAGTGAATTT
This sequence comes from Myotis davidii, assembly GCF_000327345.1. Taxonomy (NCBI): domain Eukaryota; kingdom Metazoa; phylum Chordata; class Mammalia; order Chiroptera; family Vespertilionidae; genus Myotis; species Myotis davidii. The sequence continues at coordinate 5,957,703 of NW_006293779.1, read as the reverse complement.
TGAGTTGTCACCTGATAGTGAAAACCTCCTGAAGTTTGAATAGAAGTTGTTATCTTGCAGGTTCAGAGGGGCCAAACTGTCGATATAAAGAAAACCACCATTTTTTCAGGCACAGCCATTTCAGTTACTTACTGGTTATTGATTCTTGGAAGAAATAATTTTTTATAGGCTTATGGTGCTTGCTTACAGTGCTCACAAAGACTACTGTATTTAAATTTTTCTGTATACTTTCAGTTTCCACACATCTATGTGAGAAATTACGTATGATGCTCATAAGATTTATTGCAGATGATTGAAAAAGATAAAATTACTAGTATGTTCCACACTCACTAATTTCAAAGTGAATAGAAGGACAGTAGAAACTCCACAAGGGCAGAGATCTTTGTCGTCTTTTTTTGCTGATAGATGTTAAGCACCTAGAAGAGTCCTTGCATTTCATGGGTTCGTGATAAATAATGATTGAAAACAGGCAGACAGGTAGTACAAGCAGGATTCTCTAATACAGAATTGGGACTTTGTTTTATTTTGATATTTTCCTGTCTACCTACTTCCTGAGTATTATATATGTGATGTAGATTGGGATCAGATTTTACTTAAGAATATCAGCTGTTTGGCTAATAGAGTAATTTTAGGGTAAAACTGGTCTTGGAAATTCAAAGGTTGAGAAGTATTTGCTAAACAGAGTTACTGGTTTTGAATGAGCAGATTTCAGTGGTTGATCTGACCATAACCCTCTTGGCAGTAAAGTTCAGGAAAGCATTACCCTTTAGTGATAATGGCAATTACGTAGACTATGTAGAAATTTTTGGTGGGCTGTTTTACTGAATGCATACCTTTTGGTATTGTTAATCCTCCCACCTCTAGATTATTATTATTTTTTAAAATGTATATGTTTTTATTGATTTCAGAGGGGAAGGGAGAGAGAGAAAGTGATAGAAAAGAGACATCAGTGATGAGAGAATCATTGATAGGCTGCCTCCTGCATGCCCCCTATTAGGCATGGAGTCTGCAATCCAGGCATGTGCCCTGACCAGGAATCAAACCGTGCCCTCCTATTTCATAGGTCAACACTCAACCACTGAGCGGTACTAGCCAAGCTATTATTACTTTTTCCATAGGGTATACTTTTCATGGGAAATGGAGTCTCTGGGTTTTGTATAAGAAATTAAATTGGTAAAGCCTCTTGTTCCTAGGAAAGGTATAATGAATGCATCCTTTTTGTTGTCTTTCTGGGTGTTTTTCTGACTTTAGAAGAGTAGGATGGTTTCACTAATCTGCATTTAAGAACTGGTTGGTTAAATTGAACTGAGCCCATTTTATATGGAGAAGCTACTTTTTAGAGAAATGAGTAAAACCTTTGTCATATTAAACATGTCTGTGCTTTGCTGTGATACTCAGGCAACAAGTGGCTCATGATGCAGGAATGACAGAGTGCCTAAGGAATTTATTTCATTCAAACACAGATTTTTAGGATTGATTAAAAACTATTCAGACATTTTCCCAAAGAAGATATACAGATGACCAAGAAGCACATGAAAAGATGTTCTACATCAGTAATCATTAGAGAAATGTAAGTCAGTACCACTATGAGATGTCATTTCACACCAATTAGGATGACTGACTTATAAAAAAGGAATTTCCTCATACAATTACCTGCTCAAGTGCTTGCTTTCCATTCTTTTGGGGGTATATACCTAGAAATGGAATTGTTGGATCATATTATAGTTATATTTTTAATTTTTTGAGAAACCACCATATTGTTTTCCATTGTGGCTACACTGTTGTACATTCCCATTAGTCCTGCACCCACGTTTCAATATCTTCATGTCATCATCAACATTTGTTATTATCTGTTGAGCAGCATTATTCACAGTAGCCAAAATGTAGAAATAATTCAAATGTCCAAGGGATTAATGGGTACACGAAATGTAGTTTATACGTAAGGTGGAATACTATTCAGCCTAAAAAAAAAAAAAGAAAAGAAAAAGAAATGAAATCCGATATATGCTACCACAGTGTTGAAAACACTGTGCTAAGTGAAACAGTCCAGACACAAAAGGACAAATATTATGTGAAATCACTTATATGAGGTACATAGAATAGACAAATTTATAAAGTAGAAAGTGGTTACCAGGGCCTGGAAACTGGGTCATGAGAAGTTATTTATTGCTTAATGGGTACGGAGTTTTAGTTAATGGGGAATTATTGCTTATTGGTACAGATTTCATTTTGGGAAGATGAAAAGGTTATGGAGATGGATAGTGATGATGGTTGCATACCAATATGAATATATTTAATGCCACTGAATTATACATTTAAAAATTGTTAAAATGCCATTTATAGGTATCTAAAGTCAACTTCATAGAAACAAAAGTAGACTGGTGGAAAGTAAAATGATAGTCCCCAAGGACAAGGGAGGTGAAATAAGGAATGGTTATAGAGTTTCAGCTTTGGGAGATGAAAAAGTTCTGGAGATTTGTTGCACAACAATGTGACTATACTTAACACCACTGTACTCTACATTTAAAATGGTTAACATGGTAAATTTAATGTTATGGTTTTTTTTTTTACTTCAATTGAAAAAAATGGTTTAAATGGTAAATTTTGTTATGTATATTTTACTATAAAAAAAACCCCAAAACCAAACAAATAAAAACTAATCAACACTTAATCCAGCTCTCTAAAGAGCGTCTGATTACAAACAGCTAACTCCTCACTATTCCATGTAATAACTAGTGTTAACCAGTGGTCATTGAGTCCAGAGGATCCCTTTATGGTAGTTTCCCATGCTTAATATCACTAGTCTGTATCTTTAGATATTGAAGGAAGTTTGTGTTTTTGTTATGTGTATTTACATAGAACTCCATGGAATGTTAGAATCACAGAATATTAATGCAGGAAAGCACCCTACAATGAATCTTAAGAGTTAGGAAACAGGCAAGTGAAGTAATTTTCTAAAAGATGATATGAAAAACTTTTGACTAGAGTCTATAACAGCCGTGGGCAAACTACGGCCCGCGGGCCATATCCAGCCCGTTTGAAATGAATAAAACGATTGAAATAAAAGACGGTACCCTTTTATGTAAAGATGTTTACTTTGAATTTATATTAGTTCACACAAACACTCCATCCATGCTTTTGTTCCGGCCCTCCGGTCCAGTTTAAGAACCCATTGTGGCCCTCGAGTCAAAAAGTTTGCCCAACCCTGGTCTATAACCTATCCTGTTCATAGCCCTGTTTCTCATTCTAAGAATTTCATTATTTTACGCATATGGAAAAATTGATAGGATGATTCTCCTACTCATTAATTTCAATTTGAAAAGTAGAGTTGCAGTATTTTTGTTCTGTTTTTTTACAGAAGTGGAGAAGTAACAGGTCAGCACCAAATATCAAGTGATTTGTTCAGGTTACTTGTTCTTTGCAAATTTAGAGCATAACATAGCGGAGCTGAGCTGATAATGTTAGGGATAATTATTTTCTTTTCAAGAATTGTAGTGTATAATGGTGTACAAGATGTGGCAAAGGAAATACTGATATTCATGTTTGGTTTATAAAATGGAAAGAATGATAGAAGAAATAATGGCATTCTGTTTTAACTTTTAAAAGTACAAGGCTGCCCAGTTTTTTTCTGTGGTAGGATCTATGGTGAATAGCGAAGCAAAGGCTTGTTGTGTTAATTTACAATAGTTATTTAGCACAAAATATAAATTGTTTGATTGGCTAGTGAGATCTGCATGGGAAAACTGCTTATGGAGATAGGTCATAAAGGAAGTTTAAAGGAGCTTCAGAGGGTGTTGGGGTTAATAGAACATTGTCTAAATCCATAAAACTGATAAAAGTCTTGTAAAGGTCATGGGTTTGCTTCCTTCAAATAGATAAATATTGGGAATTAATGGAATAAGTAATTTGGATTATAAGAAAAGGAATTTGAAAAGATTATTAGACTAAAAATTTGGTGAAGAAAACTCATTTGAAGGGAAATCTGAAATGAGAAATTTTCTTTGATGACAGTGCCATATAGGATTACATGCAAAAGTGATTGCTTGATATTTATCCTTTTTTCCAGAGATGAAAAATAATATGTTTTTGAGGAGTACAGCAACTGGTGATGGAACATTAAGTTTCCAGTATGACCCAGAAACAAAGCATCCAAGGTTGTAAAACATTAGAAAATGGAAAAAATGTTATTCTGGAGACTCAAAAAATACAACATATCAAAATCAGAACAGAGGACAGTGTTGATTTGTTTTATTCCTATCAATAGCAATGCTTATGCAGATTTTTTTAATTGAAAATTTTATTTAAGGCAATTGTATATTCACATGCAGTTGTAAAAAATAATACAAAGGGCTCCATTGTACACTTTGCCTGGTTTCTCCCAATGGTAACGTTTTGTGAAACGAATATTATCACAACCAAGTTATTGACATTTGTGGTCGTACACTATTTTTATTCAGATTTCCCCAGTTTTAGTTATGCTGTGTGTGTGTGTGTGTGTGTGTGTGTGTGTGTGTGTGTGTTAAATTCTCTACAGTTTTATCACTTGTGTAAGTCACCATCACAGTCAAGATACTGAACAGCTCCAAAGGACAAGGATCCTGGTTCTTCTTCTGTTTTTTTTCTTTAACATATTCTTACTCATTTCAGAGAGGAAGGAAGAGGGAGAGAGAAATAGAAACATCAGTGATGAGAGAGAATCATTAATCGGCTGCCTCCTGCACATCCCACATTGGGAATCTGGCCCACAACCCAGGCATCTGCCTATAACCTACTGGTTCATAGGTCAATGCTCAATCACTGAGCCATGCTGGCCGGGCCTGGGTATTCTTTTATAACTATACTAGAGGCCTGGTGCAGAAATTCGTGCAGGGGCTCAGCCACCGCTGCTACCACAGCTGCCTCTGCCCCGGCCACTGCCACCACAGTTTCATCCGGAAGGTCTTTCGGAAGGACATTCAGTCTAATTAGCATATTATGCTTTTATTATAGACTAGGGGCCCGGTGCACGAATTCGTGCACCTTGAAAGGAACTGTGGGCTGCAAGGCTGTGGTGGGCACAGGGGTGGGTCTTGGTCCATCCTCTGTGCCCCCGCCTGGCTCCTCCTACTGCAGCCCCTGGGTCCCCTGTCTGCCAGCAGCTCCCACTGCCGCCGCTTCCACGTACTGATGGTGCTGGCTCTGCTTGCACCCACTAACGGTGCCGAGTGATTGGGGCCAGTGCCAGCAGTGGGTACAATGGCAGCAGCCCTGATTGTCCCTCATGAGCAGAAGGTGGTGGAGAAGCCCTTGGACGATCGGGACCAGCTGCCGCCACTTGCACCCGCTAATGGCACTGAGCGATAGGGACTGGTGCTGGGCACTGGCAGTGGGTGTGAGTGGTGGCTTCGGCGCCAGCAGCAGGTGTGAGCGCTGGGCAGGACTGCAGCGTGGCAGCAAAGAATTTTCAGTAACCACCAGAGGCTCGCCCCAATGACAGCAACAGGTGCCCCACCTTGGTCTGGCGCCCCTGCTCACCTGCTCCACCATCTCACTGTGGTCTACGGCCGCCATGTTCTGTGCATTACCCCTGGTGGTCAGCTCACGTCATAGCAACCGATTGTTCAGTTGTTCCGCAGTTCAGTCTGTTTGCATATTAAGGTTTTATATAGATAGATTCTTTTTCTCTCCTCCCCCTACTTTCATCCAAAAATTTGTTCTCTATAAAATTTTATCATCTTATAAATGTAATGTAAGTGGAATCATACAGGATGTAACCTTTTGAGATTGGCTTTTATTCACTTAGCATAATTCCCTGGAGATTCATCCAAGTTTTGTGCATAAGTAGTTCTTTTTTATTGTTGAGTAGTGTTCCATGGTATGCATTCACCACAGTTTAACCATTCACCCATTGAGGAACATCTGGGCTGATTCCAATTTTTATAAATAAAGTTGCTATGAATATTTTGCATAGGTTTTTCTGTAATCATAAGTTTTCATTTTGGGGGGATAAATGCCCAGTACTGCAATTACTGGGTCATATAGTAATTATAAGTTTAGTTTTGTAAGAAACTACCAAACTGTTTCCAGAGTACCTGCACTGTTTTACATTCTCATCAGCAATGTGTGTGATGTAATTTTTCTGTATCCTTACCAAAATTTGGTAGTGTTACTATTTTATATTTTAGCTATTCTGGTAAGTGTGTAATAATAATCCATTGTCTTTTAAAGTTAATTTCCCTGATGGCCAGAGATGTTGAGAAATCTTTTTATGTCTTTATTTTGCTCTCTGTATATATTCTGATGAAATGTCTGAGTCAGTTGCCTGTTTTTCTAATTGGATTGTTTTTTACTGTTGAGTTTTGAGAGTTCTTTATACATTTTAGATACAAATTCGTTGTTGGGTGTGTGGTTTGCATATGTTTTTTCCCAGTCTACATCTTCTTCATATGGGCTTTCACAGAGCAAAAGTTTTAAATTTTTGTGAAGTCTAATTTGTTAATTTTTCTTTTTATGGATCATGCTTTTGGTGTCTAATAACTTCGTCTGATACTAGATCCTGAAGATATTTTTCTAAAAGTTTTATAGTTTTCGATTTACATGAGAGCCTGTGGTCTTTTGCATATGGCAGGCATTTTTTAAAAAATATATTTTATTGATTCTTCCACAGAGAGGAAGTGAGAGGGACAGTCAGAAACATCAATAAGAGAGAAACATCGATCAGCTGCCTCCTGCACACCCCCCACTGGGGATGTGCCCGCAACCAAGGCACATGCCCCTGACCGGAATCGAACCTGGGACCCCTCAGTCCACAGGCTGACGCTCTATCCACTGAGCCAAACCAGCCAGGGCTTTTTTTTTTTTTTTAATCTCAGATGATGCAAATGGTCTGAAGGCTTCAGAGATTCTGTATGATACTGCAAGAGTGAAAATTGACCCTTTTATAATAATTTATACTGTTTTCTGAAAGGTTTTAAAAATTAATTTTTTCAAATATATATATATATGAAATAAGATATTACTAAAAGAGTTACTGTAACCAAGAAAGCAATCTCTTGTTCTATCCACAGGTCTGCTCTAGAGGCATCCTCTAGCTCTTTGTTCTATTATATACCTCTGTATTTTCAAGTGATAAGCTTATACTGCCATTTCTTGAGTCATAATTTAATATTAGATGAAAATTTTAACCTCTCATAATCTCATCCCACTCTTTATCCCAATTTTTTGTTAAATTGATATCTGGTGGTTACTTTAATATGCCTATTTTGTAACTATTCCCTGTCAGGCCATTATGTAGTCTATTAAAACTCTATTTCCATAATTTAAAAAGACCAAGTTTTAGTGCCATATGTATAATCAGGCTTTAACTTTAGTGGGATAATTGTTCCACAAGATGCTGGATAAGTTATTTATTTTAAAATAACAAAATTTACTTCTTATATTCAAAAATATTTTAAAAATTGGATGCATCGATGGAAAAGTGAAGCCTGAGGGTGAATATACAAACAAAATATGAGTGTGGATAAAGTACACCAATCCTCAAGTACTAAGATTGTCAGAGGATTCCTTTGAAATGTGAATGGACCAGTTTTGAAGATAAACATACGGATTTTTCCATATTGAAGAATACCTTTAAATAAATGGATTTATTTTAAATGGATTCAAAAGGGTTTGCACAGATGTGAAAATGTCAGAGCCATAAATAGCACCTTGTGAAACTGGCTTATGCCTAACCTTTAAGATGGACTTCCAGGAGGTCAGCCATGCTCTAAACTTAATATGCCTCCCTTAAGAATAGTGGGCTTTTTATTTATCTGTAATTTTTAAAAAAATCCTCACCCGAAGACATGCTTAGAGAGAGCAAAGGAGAGGGGGAAGGAGAGAGAGAGAGGGGTGAGATAGTTGCCTTCTATATGTGCTCAGACCATGAATTGAACTGGCAACCTTTCCATGCACAGGATGACGCTCAACCAATTGAGTCACTCCAGCCAGGGCTTTAAATATTAATTTTAAGGAAAGTATTATAGCCTAACTTAATTTCAAGAGTAAATAATTCGGAATTTTTGTTAATTTGTTTTTGACTGTTTAAAATACATCTTCCTGAAAACAGTGTTGTCCCGTGCCTGCTTGGACTTACATAATCATATGTTTGTTGTTTTGTAGATTTTGAAATCTACACTTTTCCGTACCTATATGGTATTTATGTTAATTTTTTGTCAGAAATGTTTTTTATGTACCTATTATGAGCATAATACTTATTAAATTATTTAATAAGTATTATGAGCATAATACTTATTAAATTATTTATTACCTACTACTTATTAACTCTTATGACCTATTACTTTACATTTTTGGCATTTGTTGGTAGTCAGTTTTTGAGTGAATACTAAGAATCTGAAGTAAATTATTTCATTTTCATGCCTCAGAAAGACTGGTTCTATTTTTTAGAATGAAAGAATTCATTTGTAAAGTTCCAAAGACATTTATCTGGGTACTGTTAATACTTAAATTTGGGGAATATGACTCTTGCTGGGCATGTGATAATTTTGCCAATGACAAATAAACTGAGGAAAAGCTTTTAATTTTATCTCAAATTAACTGTATTTACTTAAAATATATTAGAACAGTGCTAAATTTTAGTTCATAGCATGTGTCTGGTAAATTTCCAGATTTTAAAAAAATGGTTGTAAATGAAAATTTAACAGACCTTTAAGTTAAAAATACTACTTTAGAAAGTGGTGGTTTGGAAAACACTTTTAATGGCTTATTCTATCTCTTTTGATAGAGTATTACAGAAAGAAAGTTGTTGACAATAAAAATAACTGAGGTATATATTTCCTTGTAATTAAATTTTTTTGGAGTTAGCAGTTGAAATCTGGATTATGGTGAAAAGTCTTTTCAACCAATGTGATACCAAGGAATTTTGGTTATTTCAGTAAGCACTTATCCTATATAATAAAAGCTTAATAGGCAAATTGTCCCCTTGGGAGTTTGACTAACTGGGAGTTCGAACACTTGCTATGACATGCGCTGACCATCGGGGTGGCGCAGGGGGGTGGAAGGCCCCAGCCAGCGGCTGGCAGCCTGGGGAAGGAAGACCCCAATCGGCCCTGACCACCAGTCAGGTCTAGGGACCCTACCCGTGCATGAATTTCGTGCACCAGTCCTCTAGTTGGGTTTATCTATAATAATAAAAGTGTATTATGCTAATTAGACCGGGCAGCTGAACAACCTTCCAGACGAAGCCAGGGCTGCAGGGGCCAAGCCCCTTGCACGAATTTCATGCATTGGGACTCTAGTATTGTGTATAAGGGGCATGATGCTTGTGTAGAGATGAAAGGAAAAAATATGAAAGTTTCTCTTTCAAAGAGCTCACAATTTAGTGATCCTGTTGCTCACCTAACTTCAATAAAATGTGTAAAATTATAATAGAGCTATGTAAAGATATTATGTGTGAAACAGGAGGGCCTGGTAAGCTCTGATAGGGAGTATAGACCTCAGAGGAGGATATTTAAGCTGAGCCTTAAAGCATGATTAGTAAGGTGCAGGGTTTGAGGACTATGTTCAGGTAGAGGGAACAGAATAGGAATGTAGTTGTTTGTACATGGTATGTTTGGAAATTGCAGGTAGTATAAAGAGGCTAGAGTGGAAGCCATGCAGGATATAAATTGTGGCTGGATTGTAGAAGGCCTTGAAAGTCTTGTTAAGGAATTTGGATTTTCTAAGGTTATCAAAAGTTTGAAGTAGAGGACAGTGATTTCAGATACAAGATACAACTTTTTCCTGTTTAAAAAGTGTGCTTTATATACTCTGTGTAAAAAAGAATATGAAGAGATGCATACTAAACTATTAACATGGGAGTTCATGGAGGCAAAGGATTTGGAAAATGCTGGGTAGAATCCAAGAGAGAGATGATGAGGGGCTGAGCTAGGAAGGTAAGCATTAAAATATTAAAGAAATACAGTTGGCCCAGCCAGTGTGGCTCGATGGTTGAATGTCTACATATGAACTAGGTGCTCACGGTTTGATTCCTGATCAGGGCACATGCCCAGGTTGAAGGCTCGATGTGTGCAGGAGGCAGCTGATAAATGATTCTCTCTCATCATTGATGTTTCTATCTCTCCCTCTCCCTTCTTCTTGGAAATAAAAAATATATATATTTTTAAAAAGAAATAGATTTGATTTATTGTGATTAGGTGTTGGGGACAAGATTGGTGAGAGCAAGCAATCAGTTAGATTTCTAACTTGGGTAACTAGTAATTGATAATATCTTTAACTGAAATAGTTTATAGTAGGTGACAGAAGGTTCCCCCCTTATTTGTGAATTCATTTATATCAGGTCTCTAATCTGTATAAACTATTGGAAAGGTTGAAGGGATGAGCTGTTCAGTTAGGAAGCGCTTTGGGCATTGTGCTGGGTCTTGGGGAAACCATGAACAAGAGAGTGCTAAAAATAGTTACATCATTTCTCAAAATGTATATATTTACAAACCCTTATGTTGAGGGCTGATTTTTATTGAAATATTTGATACTGTTTTTTGTCTATTCAAAAACAGTTTTCAAAAGTTATTTTAAAAAACGAGTATGTGGCCCTAACCGGTTTGGCTCAGTGGATAGAGCATCGGCCTTTGGACTGAAGGGTCCCAGGTTCGATTCCGGTCAATAATCAACCAAAGACTACATAAATAAGTGGAACAACAAATTGACATTTCTCCCTCTATCTTTGTTCCCCCCCCACCACCACCCCCGCCCAAAAAATGCACACAAAAACCTGAGTATGCATTTTTAAATAGACAAGATTATTATTTTTTAAATGAATGTAGCAAAAAAAGGAAATGAATGTAGCCCTGGCCGGTATTCCAAGTGGTTAGAGCACTGGCCCAAGCACCAAAGGATCTCGGGTTCGATTTCTGATCCAAGGGCATGTGCCTGGGTTTCTGGGTTCACTTCCCATCCTCTGGTGGGGTGTGTGCGGGAGGCAACCAGTTGATGTGTCCCCACCGCCCACCCCCCCACCCCCGTTCCCTCCCTGAGAAGATATTTTCCTCTGGTGAAGATTAACAAAAAAATAAAATAAAAAATGAATGTATTCGTTAGAGCAAACTTTTTCTTAGTATCAAATACAGTATTTGACTTAGAATCATGACCCAGGAAGAATATTCTTTTTTTTCTGAGCCAAACCGGTTTCGGCAGGAAGAATATTCTTTTTGTCGTATTCATATACCTTTATTAGCTATATCGCTAATGCCCTGTCTCTTGTATTTTTCTGAAGAATGTTTTTTTCACATGGTTGTGTTGCTTTTTTTTTTTTTTTTTTAATATGTTTTATTGATTTTTTACAGAGAGGAAGGGAGAGGAATAGAGAGTTAGAAACATTGATCAGCTGCCTTCTGCACACTCCCTACTGGGGTTGTGCCCGCAACCAAGGTACATGCCCTTGACCGGAATCGAACCTGGGACCTTTCAGTCTGCAGGCTGATGCTCTATCCACTGAGCCAAACCAGTCAGGCCTTGTGTTGCTTTTTTAAAAATGTAATTTTCTACAGTCCTCTAAGTTGTATTTTAAGATTGATAAATTAGAGATTGTAGACGCTTTGATTTGGTACTTCCTGTTTGCAAGCTTTTATTTTCAATAACTGCAATTTACCAGAGACCTAAAAACCTGAAGATCCTTTGGGCATTTTAATTCTTTGAATACTTTAATACTTCCAACTGATTTAAAAATGTAAACAAAATTTAGAAGACTCATTTATAAAAATTTACAAAGTAGTTCTTTACAGGTTCAAACATTACCAAAATATGATTGGCGACAGATGCAATAGAAATTGCATGCTGCCTTGCACCCAAGTATGTGATAGTTATCAGGTTGATAATAAATTTTATAGTTCAGCCACTACTTCTAAATTTTAGCTTATGTTTTAGTTGGTAGCATGCAGTTATGAATAATGTGTATTCCACAGTCCTTCCAAGTATGTTTTTTGTTCTGTAGGATTTTTCATTTATTTTTTGCTTAGTGGGAACACTGTTTTTACCATGATACTAGAATTTGTATTCTCATCATCACTAAAAGAAAAAAATTATCTTCAGTGTTACATACTTTTTATTGAATTCACAAATAATATTCACAGTACAATGATATCGAATGTTTTATTTTCAACAGAATGAACTTCCAAAAGCTTTATTTTGATTCCATGAATTGGATAAAAGATACCATGCCATTAATGGGATGATGGTTTTTCTTTTTGAAACATGATGGTTATACACTTGTATTTGTGATCTCGTTGTAAAGTTCTTGTGGTAATGAATCCAACAGATGAATAATTATTCTTTTTTTTTAATAGGCAAGAAATCGTAGAATTGAAAAAATGAAAAATCAATTAAAAACACTCATTTGATTGAAGAAGCATTAGAATGTTTTGTAAAGACATCTTTTGCAGCTGTATGTTTTCATCTTCAAGCAGTCTTACAGTACCTACCAACTTTTAGATTAAATGCTAATGTTTCTTCAGATTTGTTTATTTATGTCGGTGTTGTCACTTTAAATATAAACTTTGAGTAAATTATTGAAAAGGCTTATTGCAAAATATCTAGATTAGTTACAGATATACACTATAAAATAATGATCGAATCGTTGTAGCCAAAGCATTTATACTCTCTCTGTATATCCCGAAAGGACTGCTCATGCACATTTCATGTATACATATAATTTTCCATGTTTCCTATTTATTCCATTGACTGGTAACCTGATGACTTTTTTTGCATCTTGTTGAAGCAACAGTTTTAAACATTCTCCTCCTAACATCTGTTAAGACCAGAAGGAGTTGGCTGCTTTTTATTACACTTGATATCAGCTTGCTGTGCTGGAAGGGGAAATGTATTTTGCATTTGTAGAGGATTGGGAAAGGGACAGGTTACCACTGGTCATCTTTTTAGATTTAACCATGTGTTGCTGTCTACATTGCACATTTGTCTCACATAACAGTGTAAGTCCTTGGGCAGAATTTTTAGTACCAATTGACGGTCTACTAAACCCTCTCCACTTACTTTAAAGCAACTATGTTAAAAGTGTAAAATCTGAGGCAGTTAATACATGTGGACAGGATGTTGGAAAACATGACAAATGAAGACTCTTCGGGTCAAACAGATTTAGTGGTCCCCTTATCTGCAGCAGTTTGGTGGGATGATAAATATTCATCAAATAAACAAAAACACCAAACCAGAAACGTGAAATCAGAATAAATGGAGGTTCTTATTCTTAATCTATTTCAGGACATGGGCAGGTGGATCAGGAAATGCTCTCTCGCCTAAGAAACTGACATTTATGCCAGTATCTGAGATGTTATTAGGGTAACGTAGGAGAAAAGAGTAAGGAGAGGAAGGACATCCCAAGCAGAGGAAATAGTCACAAAAAGGTCCTTGGTGAGTAAAGTAGGCTATTGAGTGCAAACACTGAAAGAAGGTCTGTGTTTCTGGTGTGAGTCAGGTAGGGAGAACAGAAACAGATGTTGAAGAGCAGTTGTTGGCCAGATCAAGCAGAGCCTGGTAGTCCTTGCTAAGGATTTGAATCCCATTGAAGGTTTGAGAGGAATGTGACATTTAAATTTTAAAAAAAGATGGCTGGCCCAGGTAATATGCAGAATGGATTCTAGTTAAAGATTTATCAAGATGTATTTAAACTCATATATACATTGAGTGATTTACTCTTTAAGGAGCATGGGAGACTGTATAAAAGGACCTATCAGTGACCATGAGCCTATAATTTTTCCTGGAAATGGACTTTTAGTGCCAAATATATTAGAATATTGAGCCAAGAGGCAGGGTTCTAATCAGAGTTAATTTAATTTGTGAGCTTGAGCAAGTCATTTAACCTCTGAGCCTCTTTCTATATTTGTAAATTGGGCATGTTAGAGAAATATGTGTTTAACTTAATAGTGTTAATCTCTTAACTCTTGTTAACATATGGGCTGAGTCTTGCTGAGTCATTTTTCTCAGACTGTGTGGGCAGGGTTTAATTAAAGCCAGCTAAGGAAACTTAATGACATCACACACCTCTTTTGTAGAAGTTTTATGTTTTGTTTTTAGTAAGTTTTTTTTGGAGAGCAGTTAGTATATCAGTTCATACATATTCCTCAAGAGAATACTGTGCACTATGGCTAGGACCACTGATGCACCTCCTTATATTTTAGTGGCGGTTTGAAATTAAGAATTTTTGATTTGTGTTATGCCTCTCTATGATCTCATATATTTAAAAACATTTTTCATCTGACAATACATTCTTATTGGAAAATTTTTGTCTCCCTCCATGAGCTTGACAGGTTTCCAGTACTTAGGAGATCCCCCTGATGATGTCCATGGTAATATTAATGAATATGATTTTTTTCATATTGTGTAATGAAATGTGTCAACATTTGGAAGAACTGTGTAGTGAACCAATATTTTCCAAATGACCAGTACATGGTGTTATAAAATCATGCATGGATAAAAAGATACAATCAAAGTGTAAAGTAACAGATGGATTTAATGTAATATGAAATATTCATTTCTAAGGTTTCAGATTCCACATTGCAACTAATCTCTAAGAAACTATAACTTATTGACTTTTATAGTGTCCAAGAAGAATATTTAGAATTATCTGAATAGGCTCTGAAAATGCTCCTCCCTTTCCAACTACATATCTGTATGCAACTAGACTTTTTTCATATTCTTCACGTTTCAACCAAAATGGCATATTGCAACAGATTGCAGAAGCAGATGTGAAAATCCAATTGTCTCTTAAGCTGGACATTAAATTTGCAAAACTATAAAATCATGCCACTCTTTCTCACTAGTTTATTTTTGTTTTGGAAAATATATTTATTTCATAAAAAGTTTATTTATGGGTCTATTATTTTAAAATAAATTTTTTCTTAGGTTGTAATTTTAATTCGTAGTTACCATTTAGCACTGAGAGAGACTCTAGTGTGGGTTGGAATACTTTTTCTGACAAATTTTTTTAAATAAGATCTTTTAAACTTATTTTTTACTTTTATAGTGTGAACATAGAGTCATTAAAATATATTTTAAAGCATTCATTTTCAGGGACTCTTAATATTTTGTTCATATAATTTTATTTTTAAGTCCATTTGTGCTGTCATTCTTCTGTTTCTAGTTCTCTATTCATTCCTCATTTGTCAGTGGCTTAGTAGTTCTCCCCTATCATTTTTCACTGCATCTTTTACTGGCTTTGCAGTCTCTCTTTGTAGTTAAGTTTACGCTGTTTTATTGGAACTATTCGGCAAGAGACATACCAACAATGTTCAAATTCCACTACTCTGCTGGAATGAAATGGTGTTGTGCTTTGGCTGGTGGTATCCTAAGTGAATCAGTGCAGATTTAACTTGTTTAAGCAGATGTTTTGTCTTCTGATAAATAAGCTAGAGAAGAGATTGCTTGAAAGGGTTTTTGTTGTTTTTTAGCCAAAACAAAATGTGAGCTGAAAGCTAGAAGTGAGGAGGAGGTAAAGGTTTGAGGAAGCCAAATAACTTAGCAGAAATTTAAAGTAGTTGTGTTTTTATCTAATACAGGATAAACAAATACCATTGCAAAGTATTCTGATGTAAAAGTATCATGACAAATGACAGGTTGTCATGATATTATGTGGAGAGTAAACACTATGTATTAGTAAATTTGAAACAGTTAATCAAAAAGTCCTAGATTCTGACGATTTGGTGGTCTTTAGAGATAGTATATGAACTTATTTTTTAACAGTTTAAAATAACTTTTATTGCCCTGGCTGGTTTGGCTCAGTGGATAGAGCATCTGCCTGCAGACTGAAGAGGGTCCCAGGTTCGATTCCAGTCAAGGGCACATGCCTGGATTGTGGGCTTGATCCCCAGTGGGGGGCGTGCAGGAGGTAGCTGATCAGTGATTCTCATCATTCATGTTTCTATCTCCCTTCCTCTCTGAAATCAATAAAAATATATTTTAAAAAATAAAATAACTTATTATGTGACAAGTTGTAATATCCATAAAAGGGAATGGAAAGTGGAAAGCAGACAACATTTTGGAGATAAGTGAGCAAATTCGGAGAAAATTCACAAGAGAGTTGCTGACCTAAAAGTCATGCTGTTTGCTGTTGTCTGAGATACAGTTTGGACTGGATCAAGATGCCTAATCAGGAGAAAAAGATAAGGGCAGCTGCAAGGAGGATGGACAGTTTGTCTCACTAGTGGCAAAGCATTAGACTGGGAGAAGGCTGAAGCTGAGTAGCTAGAGGAGTACTCAGAACCAATTTAATAGCTTCATTGGGGGTTTTTAACATAATAGGCTATCTACACATGGACTCATTTAATCCTCACACCATATTGGAAATGGTAATTCATACTGTAGTTGGGGAACCCAGAGGTATATCTAGAGGTTCAAGTTTCACCCAGTGCAACACAGCTATAATGCGGCAGAGCCAGAGACCATGTTTGCCAGTGTCCTCTTAATTATTGTGCTCCATACTGCCTTTCTTAATTCCTAAAGTGAATTCACACAGGATTTGTATTTTTTATTGATGTACTGTATATAACCTAACAGATAATCGTATTTTCAAATGAGAAAATTTAACTTTTTCTAGCTGGGTGACAAAAGGCATACTTTTGTGTACAGAGAAACATGTTAATTCTTTGGTTTTATGGTGTTGCTCTTCTTGTTTTTATATTATTGTCTACTAACAAGTATTGTGGAATTTTTCAGATTTCCCAGCTGTCTTCTCTAACTATACTACTTCTAAGAATCTTAATGACCTTATGAATTAAGGGAGTTTCTCTAAAATTAGTACATAACAAATAAGACTTTATCTTGACTTAAACCTAGAGATTGAGCAGTTTGGGGACTTTATTATATACTAGAGGCCTGGTGCACGAAATTCATGCACGGGGTGGGGGGCAGGCAGGGGGGAGTCCCCCACAGCCTAGCCTGCATCCTCTTGCATTCTAAGACCGCTGGCTCCTAACCACTCACCTGCCTACCTGCCTGATCACCCCTAACCACTCTGCCTGCCTGCCTCATCGCCCCTAACCGCCTCTGCCTGCCTGCCTCATCGCCCCTAACCACTCACCTGACTTGCCTGATTGCCCCTAACCACTCTCCTCCCTGCCTCCTTGCCCCTAACTGCTTTCCTGCCTGCCTCATTGCCTCTAACCACACCCTTGCCTGCCTCATCACCTCTAACCACTCGCCTGCCTGCCTCATAGCCCCTAACCACTTCTGCCTGCCTGCCTGCCTGATCGTCCCTAACCCCTCTGCCTGCCTGCCTGACTGATCACCTCTAACCGCCTCTGCCTTAGCCCCTGCCGCCATGGCTTCATCAGAAAGGACGTCCGGAATGACGTCTGGAAGGTTGTTAGGCTGTCCGGTCTAATTAGCATATTATGATTTTATTATTATAGACTAGAGGCCCAGCGCACGATTAAGTCATGTGTGTGTAGGGTCCCCTAGGCCTAGGCTGCCATCAGGGCCATGTCCACTGCCCCGCGATGCCTCACAGGCTCCACAGACGCTGCTGGCTCCCCTGGGGTGTGGGGATAGGGCCCCCAGAGGTGCTCCAGCACCTCCTGGTGACTGATTGTTTGGTCGTTCTACCGTTACGGCGTCACGACCACAGGCCTTTTATGATATAAATAACTGTGTAATGTCAGCTTTTGTTTACTTGGATGGAATTATTTTTTGTTAGAATGACTTTTGTCGTCACTTGTAATTTTAATGCTTTGCTTTCTAAAAGTCTATAAATGGGTCTTGGACTCTGGTGCAGTTGGTTGAATGTTGTCCTATGTACAGAAAGGTTGCTAGTTTGATTCCTAGTCAGAGTACATGCCCTAGTTGCCAGCTCAGTTCCTAGTAGGGGGCATGCAGGAGTCAGCTAATCGATGTTTCTCTCCTTTTGTATCTTTCCCTCTCTCTAAAATCAATTAAAAAACAAAAACAAAGCAAAAAAGGGAGGGAACACTTTGATCATTTAAAAGAAAAAAGTCTATAATGGGATACAAGAGCAATATACAGAAATCAAATGTATTTCTATGTACTAGCAATGTAATTAAGACAGTAATTCCATTTATAATAGCATCAGAAAGAATCATTATTTAGGAATAAATTTAACATAAGAAGTACAAGACTTGCATACTGAAAACACTGTTCAAAGAGATTAAAGAAGATTTAAGCAAATGGAAAGATACCCAATATTCATGGATCAGAAGGCAAGATGGCTGTACTGCCCAAAGTGATCTACAGATTCAATGCAGTTCCTACTAAGATCCTAGCTAACTTATTTTTAGAAGTTGCCAAGTGGCTCTAAGAGTCATGAAAATTCAGAAGACCCAGAGTAGCCAAAATAATCTTGAAAAAGAAGCACAAAGTTGAAGACACACTATCTGATTTCAAAACTTACAAGAAAGCTATAGTAATCAAGACAGTGTGGTACTAGTATGAAGATAAACATACAGATCAGTGGATTAGAATTGATTGAGAGTTCAGAAATAAACCTTTACATTCTGATCAATAGATTTTTAATAAATATCATGCATCTTAAAATGCTCTTCTTTCCTGTTTACTCTGTCTCTACCTTCTCAACCTCCTCCATTACTTAAATCAGTAAGTACTTATTGTTGAGTATGGTGATTTCTGAGGAGGTATTTACTTACATGCATCTGGCCTGACAGGACTGGCTTACGCTCCAAGGACTAGTAATCTAGGAAAGTGCCAGTTTTTAACAGCAGTTAGAGAAGAATGAGTAGGTATGTATGTGAAATACAGTAGCCCCTCCTTATCCATGGTTTTGCTTTCTGCAATTTCAGTTACCTGCAGTCAACTTTGGTTCAAAAACATGAAATGGAAAATTCCAGAAATGATCAGTTTTAAATCACACATCTTTCTGAGTAGCAGTGGTGAAATTTTACAATGCTCTGTCCTGCCCCATCCAACCCAGGAAGTCAGTCAATCATCCCTTTGTCCAGAGTGTCAACACTGTGTACTAGGCCTTCCCAGTTAGTCACTTAGTGGCTATGTTAGTTATCAGATCAACTGCTGCTCGATCACAAGTGGCTATTTTACTTAATGGCCCCCAAACTCAAGAATAGTGATGCTGGCAATTCAGATATGCTAAAGAGAGACTTCAAAGAGAACGTACTTCCTTTAAGTGAAAAGGTGAAAGTTCTTGACTTAATAAGGAAAGAAAAAAAATTGTATGCTGAAGTTGCTAAAATCTGGTAAGAATGAATCTGCTATCCTTGAAATAGTAAAGAAGGAAAAAGAAATTTGTGCTAGTTTCGCTTTTGCATTGTAAACAACAAAAAATTATGGCCACAGTGCATGATTAAATGCTTGGTTAATATGGAAAAGGCATTAAGTTTGTTTGTGGAAGACATGAACAGAAAATGCATTCCCAGTTGACAGCAGCTTGTTGCAACAGAAAGCATTGAGCCTGTATGAAGACTTCAGCAAGGGATCTACTAAAACAAGTGACCACATTCACATAAATTTTATTACAATATAATCTATTTTGTTATTAGCTATTGTTACTAATTTCTTACTGTGCCTAATATATAAGTTAAACTTTATCATAAATATGTATGTATAGTGAAAACCCCATATATGTAGGGTTTGGTACTATCCATGAGTACTATGCATAGCATCCACTGAGAGTCTTGGAACGTATGCTCCACAGATAAGGAAGGCTGCCACGTATATATCTATAATTCAGTATCACTGTTGCTGGTGGCAAGATCGGGAGTAGTAAAATAAAATAATTTGCTTTTTAGTAATTATATAATGAAAGAAAGCAAATTAAGAAATCAGGTACAAGTCCAGATTACTTAGGCTTTGTTTCTTAAATCTGTAGTATCAAACTGCCAGTATGTTGCCATGAAGATATGAGAAATATCTGCTGCCACATGTGGAGAAAGAATAGTAGCTGGATTTTTTTTCTGAACTTTGATCAAAGGAGACACTCTATAAAAAAGTAAAACAACAACAACAACAAAACAGACTTCCCTGGCTCAAATATTTTAATTCCAACCTTGAAAGAATGATAAATCATTAACACCATGAAACAATAGAGGGCAGAGGGACTGAGCATAGGCTCCATGATTTTCGTTGGGTTCTCAAATTATTTTGAACATATTCCAAAAGAGATTAAGGATTGCTTCATCTTTAGAAGACAGTAAAGCTGTTGAGAACTTTCACTTCTAGATATTACAGAGTAACTGGTACTAGACTACCCTTTGGCCATAAACAGCTAGGTAACTGGACAAAACACATGAAACAACCTTTTTAAAAAAAAATTGGTAACAGGCAGGGCAGGACTGCAATCCCCGAGAGAAGGAAAACAAATTGAGCTCCGCTATCTCCCTGGCTGTCTAAACTAGATTCCAGTGCAGGATCTAAACAAAGCAAGGCAGTCCTGTTGGGCCAAGGAAATAGAAATGAGAGACTGGGGAGGCTGGAATTAATTACCATTGAAGATGGAGTTATACAAACAGATCTAGAAATCTGCAGAGGAGTTCCTTTGAGTCTTTGTCTGGATATTAAGCTGCATGGGGCTCCATGGGCTGGATAAACAACAGCTATTGGGAGAACAATTACCAGAGAGCTGGTAAAAGTATTGAGGTTTATAATGAGTTAGGAGATATTTTAGTTCTGGCCAGCTAGAGTGGAGAGATTTTATTGAATATCAGGGCCATTTGGAAGAGACCCCAGAAATGGTATTCCTTAGGACTAGGGCTAAAGTAACTTGAGAGAAAAGGCTACTCCAGCCCTACTCTAAAACTGTGCTGAAAAAACAGGCCTCAAAAGGATTAAGGTGATTCTCAACTAAATTAGCTGTCTACCTGAACAAAACTTAACATTTAAAATATCCATACATTGCCCTGGCCAGTGTATCTCTGTTGAGCATGGTCCCATGTACCAAGAGGTTGCCAATTTCATTCCTGGTCAGGGTACATGCCCAGGTTGTGAGTTTGATCCCCTGTAGGGAGCATGCAGGAGGCAGCTAATTGATGTTTCCGTTTCTCCCTCTCCCTTCTCTCTCTAAAATCAGTAAAAATGTATTTTTTAAAAAGAAGCAATGGATGTTTAAAATTTATTTAAATAAAAAATTCATGCATTGACAAAATACACAAAATGTTAATCTAATCCAAAAGAACTAGACATAATGATGAAATAGAAAAATGTAGCCCTTAACTAGTAGAAAAATCAGTAAATGGAAATAGACCTAGAAAGGACAGGGTTGATAAATTTAGAAGACAGATGTTGCATTTAAAGGAAAGTGTGAGCATGAGAGAAATACAAGATGTAAAAAAGACCTATTAGAACTTCTAGAATTGAAAAATACAATTGAAGTGAAAAATTCAGCAGATGGGCTTAATAGCAGATTAGGCACTGCAGAAGAAAAGATCAGTGAAAGGGTAATAGAAACTTTTTAAAAATGAAGCATGGGTGGGGGGAGTCTGGGAGGAAAAAGCCTCAGTGATATGTGACATTATCAAGTAGTCTAATATATGTACATTTAGAGTCTAAGACTCAGAGGTGCGGAGCTGTGGTTGCAGAAGAAACATTTGAAGGCCGAAACCGGTTTGGCTCAGTGGATAGAGCGTTGGCTTGCGGACTGAAAGGTCCTAGGTTCGATTCCGGTCAAGGGCATGTACCTGGGTTGCAGGCACATCCCCAGTAGGAGATGTGCAGGAGGCAGCTGATCGATGTTTCTCTCTCATCGATGTTTCTAACTTTCTATCTCTCTCCCTTCCTCTCTGTAAAAAATTAATAAAATATTTTTTAAAAAAAGACAACTGTCTTTTTTTTAAAAAAAAAGAAACATTTGAAGAAACAATGGCTGAAAATTTTCCAAATATGATAAAAGCTATAATTCCATAGACCTAATGAACCTAGGTAGGATACACTGGGTCATATCCTACTCGAACCATCTATGAAGAGAAATCTTAAGCCGGGGCGGGGAGGGGAGAGAGGGATATAAATATATCAAAGTAATTTTAGAAAATAGTATTTTGATTAGATACTGTAACACTAAAGATAAAAAGAAAATTGTATATAAGTATTTAACAAATCTAGTTTCTCATAGGGCATTGGTTAGCAAGTCTGAAACCACTTTATGTATGTAACTCAAGTAATGTAGTTTTGTTTAATATTCTTTCATTACAACATGGATGAGAAGCAAAATCCAGGATCACTGTCTTGTGTGGAGTTTGTACATTCACCCAATGTCTGTATGGTTTTCTCCAGGTACTCTGGTTTCCTCCCACATCCTAAAGATATGCATGTTAAGTGAATTGGTGTATAATTGTCCAAGTCTTAGTGGGGGGTGGCCCTCTGAGAATGGCATCTGTCAAAGTCCCAGTTTCCAAGAACCTATTGACTACATTAAGAGAGGATTTACTGTATACTAGGATTGAATATATAAGTAAACAGATTTTAAATACTGAGAGCCAGGTTTCTAATTGTTAAAGAAGAGGGTTACAAGAAAAGGAGAAAGTCTAGATGAACTCTTGTGCTGTTGGATTGCAATCAGAGGTGTCAGTATGAACTGATTATCTTATACGTATATACATATAGATAGGTATGGAATTGTAGGCATGTGTATGTGCATGGATTAGTAGACATAAATATATTTCCTCTGTTTTGTGGGAAGGCCTCAAAGTAATGACACTCCGGTAGCAAAGGGCATGCTTAATGTCCACATCTCGGACTCTACAAATCCTCAATAAAAGTAACCAGGGCTCTTCAAAGAACTGGTTGATTCCCAGAGCTGAGGTAGGAGAAATGCAAGATGTTCCTGGAACATCTTTAGTGCCAGAAAACAAAGAAGTGCTCAGAAAAGGTGCACTGTACTAGTGTTACTTTCTTGTTTCTGATAAATGGTTGTGTAAGTGTTAACATTAGGAGAAGATCGATAAAAAGTATACATGAACGCTGCTATTTCTGCAAGTTTTCTCTAAAATTGTTTTTTTTTAAAAAGTTTCTTAAATTTACATTTCTCTCAAAGGGAGAAAGGGGAAAAAGAAACAATGCAAGTCAGAAGACAATGGAGTAACATTTAAAGGAAAAAACTATCAACTTAGAAAACAATCCTAACAAAAATATCTTTCAAAAATGAAAGCAAAATAAAGGCATTTTCCAGACAAACAAAAGCTGCAAGAATTTCTTGCTGGCAGTCTTGCACACTATTAAAAATGCTCAAGGAAGTTTTTCAGGCCGAAGAAAATTACTCCAGATGGAAACTCAAATCTACACAAAGCATTGAGAGGAGAAGAAATTGTAAAAAACGTGGAGAAGGAAAATTTTATTTTCTCAAATTTTAATATATTTCAAAGACAATGGAATGTTTAAAGCAAAAATATTAATGTTTTAAAAAGTAAAATTTAGACATATGACCAGTAGAAGTACGGGTTTTTAAAAGCCCAATAATAGGAGGGAGAAAATACAAGTATACTACTGTAAAGTTCTAGTATTAATGTAAGAAGCAATATAAAATTGTTTGAAGGTAGATGGTGGTGTTAAATATGTATATTATAAACCCTAGCACAACCACTAAAAAAATGAAGTATATCTAATAAGCTACTAATAAAACACACATGTGGCTATATTAATATTAGACAAAGAATATTTCAGAGCAAGGGATATTAGAATGAAGGGTTTTTAAATAATGATGAATGTGTCCATTTGTCATATTTATATATTTAACTAGAGACCCAGTGCATGAAATTCGTGCAGTGGTAGGGTCCCTAGTGGCTGCCGGCCAGGCACTCCCTCTCTTCCCCTAGCCACTTGCCACTGCCAGCTGGGGTCTCCCTCCCTTCTCTGGTGGCCGCTGCCAGGCAGGGCCTCCCTCCCTTCCCCTGGCTGGCCTGCCCCCTGGCTGAACTCCTGGATAAACTCCCAGTCGAGGGGACAATTTGCATACTACTCTTGTATTATCTATATAATAAAAACCCAGTGGTCGTAATGACCACCGACCGGTCACCAGGAGGTGCATTGATGGGTCCTGCGGCGCCGGCAGGACTTGACACTGGTTCCTGCGGTGCAGCAGGTCTGGTTCTCGTGCAGTTTCGTGCGCTGGGCCTCTAATATAGGATAACAGAGTTTCAAAATACTTGAAGCAAAAACTGACAAAATTGGAAAGAGAAATAGGCAATCCATAATTACATAGTTGGATATTTCACCATTCTTTAGTAGTTGATAGAGTAAGTGGACCTGTATTAAAGAAATTGACTTTTGCCCTAGCCGGTTTGATTCATTGGATAGAGCATCAGCCTGTGGACTGAAGGGTCTGGGGTTCAATTCTGGTCAAGGGCATGATCCCTGGCCCTGGTTGGGGTGTGCATGGGAAGCAACCAATTGATGTGTCTCTCTCACATCAATGTTTCTTTCTTTCCTTTTCCCTTCCACTCTCTCTAAAAATCAATGGAAAAATATCCTTGAGATTAACAAAAAGAAAAAAGAAATTGACTCTTAATTAAGATTTTTCTGAATAAAACCTCAAGGCCCAGATGGCCTTTTGCATTTTGGATTCTAGTGTTGCTGTTAAGAAGTTTTGAGGCTTTCAGACTTGTCATTCCTGATTGTAATTTAGTTTGTTTCATTAGCCTAGTTTATTTCTTTTTTTTTTTTTTTTATATTTTTTTTTAAAAAAGAAAGCTTTATTTGGATGGACACTCTAACCACTAAGCAACCTGGCCAGAGCTCAAATCAGTCCTTTATTTGGGGAAATCAAGGAAATCGGATAGAAAAGAGAAGTTCACTGCAAATTTTATTGATTGATTGATTTTTAGAGAGAGAGAAGATACGTATGCATTCATTGGTTAATTCTTATATGTGCCCTGACCTGATTTGGAGCCCACAACCTTGGCGTGTCGGAATGACGCTCTACCTGACAGGGCTCATTGCAATTTTTAGAAAAGGTCAGAGTGATGAGGAGAAACAATAATGAAGATTGACGAATAGCCACAGAGGTAGACACACCGGGAGAATTTTTGTGCAGAAAAGAATGAGGAATTGCTTCAACTACTGCTAATTAGTTTGAAGATAGACGAGGTGAGATGGAGAGGGAAACTCACGAAGTCTTGGATGAGGTTTATATCTTAAACAGATAGGTGTGTATCTTAAAATCAGGCAAGTGTAGGCATGGCCTGAGGCTGTAAAAATTGAAATCTGAGGTTTATAAATATCAGACAAGTGGCCCTTTTTACCTTGGGTATGGCAAACATAATGGGACCAAGTTGGAGATTTTTTGGTTGGTTAAATAGCAGATTCTGTGGGACCTGCAGTACTTTTTCTTCGTGTATTTCAATACTCTGTATTATTAGATGCATATGCCTTCTTAATTAATTGATCCCTTTGTCATTATGAAATGACCCTTCTTATCCCTCATGGTTTTCTTTTGCTCTGCAAGCTAGAAAGGCTACATTTTTTTCCTAGTAAGAAATTTCTTTTATTTCTTTGCAATAGATATTTTAAATTGTACTTTTTTAAAATTTCCTAATTGTAAGAACTCATTCTTTCTCTATAGCTATTTTTTCTACCATCTTGGATCTTATATATTACCACCCAGGTTTAAAATTTGATACATTTGCTCAGAATTGAGTACTTAGTGACTATCTAGAGCCAAACATACACAGCATATCTTAAAACTATGTTTTATTCCAGTTAATTTTAGTATAGCTCAGTTTGGAGCCAGATACAATTTACCTTTTTTTTCCCCTATGTTGTAGGAATAGACTTTAAGATCAAAACTGTTGAATTACAAGGAAAGAAGATCAAGCTACAGATATGGTAAGTGACGCTAATTTACTTACTTGATGTAGTAGAATTCCTAGTCTGGAGGTCTTGTCACCTGTTAGATTCTGTGAGACTTTCCTTTCTAAAGCCAGCAATCAGGTGACCTCCTTTCAGTGAAGGAAAAAAATTATTGCCATGGATTTTGGAGTCCATGAGATCTAGCTGAGTATTTTGCCTTTTCCATTTACCATATGAACTTCAGCAAGTTACATACCCATTGTGAGCCTCTTATATCTTCATATGGAAAATGGATTCTCAAAAGATTGTTATAAGGATTTCATGAAATAATCTGTGTAAAACCTCTAGCACAACACTTTGCTCACACTCAATATAAAAAGTTAATACAACCATTTTGATACTTTGACAGGCTTAAGCTGAAATATTTATCTCCTTTAATGTGTAACTTTATAGGCATTATTTTTATTAATTCTTTTAGCTCCGCCCCCATTGAAGTATAATAAAATTCTTTAAATTTGTATCAAGTATGAATCAGAGACTTTAAGATTATAATAGTAATTTTCAGTGAATATTAAGTTTTACATGTGTGTTTTAACCTATTAAATACAATTTCCCTGTGAAATGTTACTTTTTTAAGTTGAGGTATAACTGACATCATAAACTGTATATACTTAAAGTGTGTGGATTGGAAAGTTTTGATGTGTATAAACCTGTGAAGACATAGCACAATCAAGATAATGAACATATTCATCAAAAGTTTCCTCAAGCCTCTGTAATCTCTCCTTCTTCCCTATCCCTGTTCCCCAGGCAACCACTCCTCTGCTGTCTGTCACTGTAGACTAGTTTCCATTTTCTAGTACTATACATAAATTCAGTCATATAGTGTATTGTTGTTTTTTTTGGTTTTGTTTTTTTTTCATCTTTTTGTGGGGGACATATCTGGCTTCTTTTACTCAGTATAATTATTTTGGAAATTATCAATGATTTTATGTGTATCAGTAAGTTCATTACTTTTTATTTCTGATAGTGTTCCATTTTTGATATATCACAATTTATTCACCATAAAACTGCTATAAATCTTTGTATAAGCATATGCTTTATTTTCTCTTGGATTGTTTCTGTTTTACAGATAATGAAACAGGCATTTTGATATGATTTAACTAAGGTCTTATAGCCTGAAAATGTCAGAGCTAGAATTCATTACTTGCTCAGAATATAAGTTAAGAGTCACATTCTTTTTTTCATTGTTTTTTTAAAATATAGTTTATTGATTTCAGACAGAGGAAGGGAGAGGGAGAGAGAGAAACATCAATGATGAGAGAAAATCATTGATAGGCTCCCTCCTGCACGCCCCCTACTGGAGATCTAGTCCACAACTGGGCATGTGCCCTGACGGGGAATTGAACCTTGACATCCTGGTTCTTGGGTCTACCACTGACCACACCAGCCGGACAAGAGTGGCACTGCTCATTGCTTTTGCTGCTCCTTCCAGTGATGTCCTTTACTTTCTTCATTGCAAATCCGTAGTGTTCAGTTTGCATTCATCTTGGGTTTCATTGTAGAAGGACCTATCACATCATGGTTATTCGGATGAGTGAGACATGTAAAGTACTTAGAGCAGTGTCTGATGCATAACTAATGATCAATAAATCATAGCTGCTATTTGGGAATCACCTTTTATGAGGATAGAACCCTAAGAATAATATTTTATTTTAGGATATGAGCAGAGGAGGAAGTTAGCAAAGGAGATTGCAAAGCCATACTTAGAGAGGGAAAGGGAAAATTAGGGGAGAACAATGTCTTAGAATCCAAAAGACAGTTTCAGAAAGTTAGTTCCCTTTTAAAGGAAGCTAATAATTAATAGTAGGTTATTTTTAACCAAAATGTCTTCATTACCTGACTGTGTAATTTGAAGTACAATCTTTATGGCATCTTTAAAATTTAATACAAATTTAAATAAAATTTAAACATTCTAAAATGTTTTCTAAATTTAATGAATCTATTTGAAACATAACCCAATTGATAATCAGTGTGTTTTCCTTACTTTGAGAAATAACTCAGCAAATGAAACATATTGTTTCATTATAACTAAAGCTGATCTCAAGGAAAGAAAGGATGTTAGTTATTCTGAATTTCAACCAGCTCTGCCCACTTTTTAAAAAAATTTTCTTTCCTGGTTTCAGAGAGGAAAGGAGAGGGAGAGAGAATCATTGATTGGCTGCCTCCTGCCACACGCCCCAGTGAGGATCAAACCTACAGCCTGGGGATGTGCCCTGACTGGGGATTGAATTGGTCGACACTCAACTATTGAGCCAGCTGGGCTCCTTCTAGTTTAAATGCATAGATTCAGATTCTTGCTTCAGCATGAAAAGTTCTGTGATTAAGGTTTAGGTTTGGAAACTTCAGTCTGTGCTGAAAGCTTTTTCATATATATATATTTAACACAGCAAGAATTTATTCTGAAATGTCCATTTAATTTTTGTTGAGACACAATTTATGTCTCATTAATGTCTTATTTTTTCTTTATTCAAATGATCTTCCCTTCTTGTTTTCTCCCCAGAGACTTGTAGTCTATCTGTTGCATAAGAGTGGGAGATGGGTCTCACCCTGGTTAACGCACATGTCTGTAGGCCTAATATTAGCTTGTTTGGCTGATAGAGAAGTATCTGCAGCTTTTAAAATCCCAGATCTCTAGAAAGTTCCACTACATTTTCCATGGAATAACGGGTCCTCTCAGGAAAACAGCCATAGTTGCTTCAAGTTAGCCTTTTTTTTAAGGAGGGGTGGTCAGAAATGCTTGCCCCAGTCACTAAAAATTGTTAGTGTCCCGTTGTAGAAGAATTAACTGTTTACCTTCGTAAGGTGCCAGAGACTTCAGAATCATCTTTGATTCTTTCCATTTCCTTTGACCCCTACACCCAATTTTAGCAAACCTCTTAAAATTTATCTAGAATCCATATACAATTTGCCATTTCCATTGTTACCCACCCTAGTGGAAGCCTCTATTACTTCTTTGAATCATTGTACAGGTCCTAATTCCCTTTTGCCTTCTTCCAGTAATTTTTCCAGAGAACAGCCAGAGTAATAACCTTTTCAAGTCTAAATCTGGTCATCATGGTTGTCATTCCTTCTCCTATTTATAACCGTTTTAAATTTCCACTTCACTTCAAATGAAAGTCCAAATTTCAAATCCAAATTTCTTATTACAGTTTGTAGAATGGGTCCTGCCCATCTTTCTGACTTCATTTTGTGCTCCTTTGTATATATAGTTTCTGCCCCCAGCTGATCTCCTTTTAATTCCATGAAAATGGTAAGTTCTTTTCCAGTTAGGACTTTCGTACGTTCCCTGTAGCCCTCCCTCACCCCCTAACCTCCCACTTCCTCCCGACTGTAGGTAGGCTGAACATTCCAAAGTGCCACTCCATTCCGGAGGCTTCTCATTTCAACAGAAATACAATTTGAAAACTCCATGTTCTGGCTACTGTCCCTTCCAACCTCATCTCTCCTCAGCTTTGCTCCAGTTACTATGGCCACTTTTTTCCTCCCTTGACCATGCCAAGCATGGTCCCATTTCAGGGCCGTTGTATATCAAACTGTTCCTTCTGCTCAGAATGCTTTTCGTCAGTTCTTTGCCCTCCTGTCTTCTCTCATTCAGATCTCAATGTATTTGTTTATTTTATTCCTCACCAGAGGATATTTTTTCCATTGCTTTTCAGAGAGAAGAGAGAAGAGAGAGAGAGAAATGTGAGAGAGAGAAATGTGAGTGAGAGACACATCGATTGGTTGCCTTCTACTCTTGCATCCCAACTGAGGGTAGGGGAGCAAACCAAAACCCAGGTACGTGCCCTTGACCAGAAATTGAACCCATGACCCTTCAGTGTGTGGGCTGACACTCTAACCATGGAGCCACACTGGCCAGGGCAAAACTTACCATATTTTTAAAATGTATTATTTATTGCCCCTTCCACTACAGTGTAAGCTTTTTTGAGGGTGGGGTCCAATCTGTCTAATTTGTGGTTATATAACCACCTAGAACAGAGCCTAGCAAATGTAGACACTCAATAAATATTTATTGACTAAATGACTTTCATTAATTTCTGTTCATATTTCTCGTCACATTAAGCATCATCTTTATAGAGAGGAACACCCTAATCATTTTATCTAGATTACTTCCTCCCTTACCCTATTCTTCATCATGCCACCTTGTTTACCTTGTTGGCATTTGTCACAATTTAGAATTATATATTTATTTACTTGTTCATTCCTATCCCCATAGGATTGTAAGCTCTGCAGGGCCGGAATTGGGCTTTAAATTTTTTTCTATTTTTTTTTTTAAATATATTTTATTGATTTTTTACAGAGAGGAAGGGAGAGAGATAGAGAGTCAGAAACATCGATGAGAGAGAGACATCGATCAGCTGCCTCCTGCACATCTCCCACTGGGGATGTGCCCACAACCCAGGTACATGCCCTTGACCGGAATCGAACCCGGGACCTTTCAGTCCGCAGGCTGACGCTCTATCCACTGAGCCAAACCGGTTTCGGCTCTATTTTTTTAATGAAGATAATAATTTAAGCTCATAGTGGTTTGGATGTAGAGAAATTGCACATCTATGAGGAAACCCAGATCTTGTTAAAATAAAACTCAGTCTGAGAAATTTGACATCCTAATTTAAATTTGGAGCCTTTAACTTATAGAGCAGATTGATGTTGTCTCTGGCCTGTTCCAGTGCTGTCAGTGCCCAGACTAAAAATAACTATCATAATAGCAGCTAGAGTACACAGCTTCCCTGACCCTGCATGTGGGACTAACAATTAAGGAAATAAGCTATTTTAGTTGCTAAAAACATATCACTCCTTTTATACTATGTCATTGGGAAAAAATATTCTCTTAGCTGTGTATTGTCATTTTATGTAAGGAGAATTCTATTGTCATTGGTTTACAGTTTCAGAAATGTGACTATTATACATAGGCTTAGAAGAAAAAAATTAATGGGAGAGGAAAATCAAGTGAGTAGTTTTGTAAAAACCTGTATTATGGTGACATAAAAAAATATTGTGAATATATACAATGTTTATTTGCTCTTCAGATAGTTCACATCTGTTTTTATTTGAACCAACCTGCTGTCCTTAGACCCGGGTGTATGTGTGTGGGGGCAAACCTAAAAATAATTTGAGGATGAATAAGCAGCTGCGGCTATTTTTAGCCCTGGGCAAAGGGTCACCAATTAGCCTAGCAGTAGTGGGGAAAGGGCTCTGTAGATTGCCTTAATAATTGGTGTGGGCTGGTATAATGAAGATCCAGGAAAAGGATAATTTGAGATCAAGGTGTCAAGGAGCCAAATCATCTTGTGGGGAGGATACAGTGATGTTGAAAAGTGTCAAAGTATGAAATGCATAAATGAAAATAGGTTATAGAAAGTTTTAAAAACCTTAATAGAGAGAGCATATAAAAAGAGGGAAGATATTTGTGTGCAAGAGATTTTGGAAGATGGAGGAGACAAAATTAAAGAATAGAGTAGTGTGCCATGGATCAAAACAGAAAGTTACTTTGAACTTAAATAGTGATTATTTTTCTTTTCAGAAGCCATTAATGTTTCACTATCTCTTATATTAATATTTCATAACTAACCAGCATTATAATATAAAATCTCCTCTCCAAGGGCTGTTGATGTAGACTTACTTGCTTTTGCAGAGTGTTCTTTCTTGGTGGAGAATTTAGTTATAGATTTGACACTGAAGTGTGTGTATTATTTGCGAATTGTGTAAGGTGAATGAATGGGGAAGAAGGAAGCATATAATACATAGTGTTGGGGTGGTGCTCATAGTGGAATGTAGTGTTAGGTCTCCCTAAATTGTCACTACTTATGACAAAAATTGAAGTGAAAGTTTTCCATTCCTCCTATACTACAGCTGGTTGGCACTGCTGGAAGCCCAGGTCCTGTACACTCTGTCTTGGATAAGTGCATTTCCAGCCTGGGTTTTAAGTAGGGAATGTTAACCTCTCTCTGGGGTTATAGGATAATTAGTTAATTTATACTTTTTACCAGTTCAGAAAAGAACTAAACTATTTCTACTGTAATGAGACACAATTTTTTTTTCATGAAAGCATTTATAAATTACACCTGATTTAATGTACTTTGTAACTAAATAGGTAAGATTAATAAAACATAAATAAGAATTTGTAATTAAGAAAAATGAAAGATATAAATATAGTATCTCTAAAGGACAGTTTGTTTACTATGCTTGCTTTTATAAAATTTACCTATAAACTTTTTTTTAAAATACATTTTTATTGATTTGGGAGAGGGAGAGAGAGAGAAACATCAATAATGAGAGAGCACCATTGATTGTCTGCTTCCTGCAATGCCAGCAACCTGGGCATGTGCCCTTGACTAGAATCAAACCCAGGACCCCTTCAGTCTGTAGGCTGACACTCTATCCACTGAGCCAAACCAGCTTAGGGCCCTATAAACTTTTTGGCGACCAACGCAACAAAAGGGACAGGGAGGGGGTGTTACCCACAAACATAATGTAAGGGGGGGCATTATATCAAAAACAGGATAAATTATTCATAGAGCCAGATTTTGTAGTGATTCTTAATAAGTTGATATAATGTTAATGGTAACGGAGATAAAAATTGTAGTCTAAGAATGTAAGTAAATATATAAATACAAATGTGTGTGTGTGTGTGTGTGTGTGTGTGTGTGTGTAGCCTCTTACTGGTTTAACATGATTTAAGGATACAACCTAGAAGAATTGGTAGCATGTCTCTTAGATGGTTTTTCTTTTTTTTAAAAGATATTTTCTTTAGTTATG
>NW_006293779.1:5920774-5925067 GCF_000327345.1 Myotis davidii | reverse complement strand
TTTCACAGAGAGGAAGGGAGAGAGATAGAGAGAGTTAGAAACATCGATCAGCTGCCTCCCGCACATCCACCACCGGGGATGTGCCGGCAACCCAGGTACATGCCCTTGACCGGAATCAAACCCGGGACCTCCCAGTCCGCAGGCTGACGCTCTCTCCACTGAGCCAAACCGGTTTCGGCGATGGTTTTTCTTTTTAATATTTTTTAAATTGTTGACAGTAATATAGATGTTTCCTGTCTTCCTGCCCCCCCCCCTCCCCAGTGGTTTTTCTTAAATGGCATTTCTTTTGGCTGTTTTTTGGATAGGTATTGCATTACCCCTAGCTCTGCTTCTTGCACACACACACCCATTTTCAAGACAGTAGACAGAATGATTCTTTATAAACCTAGGTTTTTCTTTGCACAAATGCACCAATAGACTTCCTATCTCACTTAGGGAAAGCAGAAATCCTTGCAGAGGCTGATAAGATCCTACATAATCTTTAATTCCCCCTCCCCGGCAACACACACACACACATCTGTTTTTTAATTGATTTTAGAGAGAGAGGAAGGGAGAGGGAGAAAAAGGCAGAAGCTTCGAATGGCTGCCTTCCATATACACTGCAACCCAGGGTATGTGCCCTGACTGGGAATCAAACCCACAACCCTTCAATGTGCAGGATAACGTTCCAACTGAGCCACATGTGCCAGGGCTACTGGTGTTCATTTAAAAATAACTTTAAGAGTTTCATGTGTCACTTCTTACTGTTTTCCCTTCCACTTTTTCATCCAATATAGGTAGGTCATTAATTTTCTTTGACTAACAAGTTTTATATATACATATATGTTTATGGATAACCATAATGGTTAACCATTTAAGAATTAAATGAGTGGTGGTTCTGTTTTGTGTTGTGTCATAGATTTCTGTCTTAACTAAACTATTCTACTGTTTCACCTTTTATCTATAACTAGAGGCCCAGGACACAACATGCGTTTACTGGGGAGGGAGGGGGTCCCTAAGCCCGGCCTAGGCCCTCTCGCAATCCGGGACCCCTTGGGGGATGTCCTCCTGCTGGTTTAGGCTCAATCCCCATAGGGTGTGGGCCTAACCCAGCAGTCAGACATCCCCCTCGGGGTCCTTAATGCTGCCACCACCGCCACTGCACTCGCCAGCAGTCAGCTAACTTCTGGCTGAGTGGTGCTTCCCTTATGGGAGGGCACTGACCACTAGGGGGCAGTGCCTGCATTGAGCGTCTGCCCCCTGGTGGTCAGCACATGTAATAGTGACCAGTCGTTTACCCTGTTTGGTCGATTTGTATATTAGGGGGTTATTATATAGGATATAGAATATCAAAATGCTCAACACAAATTATTGTTGTTGCCCTAACCGGTTTGGCTCAGTGGATAGAGCATCAGCCTGTGGACTGAAAGTTCCCAGGTTCGATTCCAGTTAAGGGCATGTACCTTGGTTGTGGGCACATCCCCAGTGGGAGGTGTGCAGGAGCCAGCCGATTGATGTTTCTCTCTCATCGATGTTTCTAACTCTCTATCCCTCTCCCTTGCTCTCTGTAAAAAATCAATAAAATATTTAAAAAACAAATTATTGTTGTTTATTTCAGGGATACAGCAGGCCAGGAGCGATTTCACACCATCACAACCTCCTACTACAGAGGAGCAATGGGTATTATGCTAGTATATGACATCACCAATGGTAAAAGTTTTGAAAACATCAGCAAATGGCTTAGAAACATAGATGAGGTAAGATGAAGAAATTTCATAAACCCTTCATAAACACATTTGTATACTTGGTTGAGAAGAATAAGTGTTCTAATTGATCTTTAGGATATACTGTACTATCATTATTGAAGTCATTATTATTGAGCATTTCTTTTTGATGGAGCGAGCCTTTGTTTTTAACTGAGCAGTATAACGTTTTGAGACTTTAAGGGCTCTGTAGAGTTTTTAATTTATACTTCTATAGAATAATACATGATCTAAAATCATGATCCAGCTTGAATTTAGATTATGCATAAGAGATTTAGGCTTTAGATCTTTTGTCTATATCCTTTTTTGATGAGAACATAACTGGAAACTAGACAGCCTTATACAGTGGGAAAATAATATTTGACAGGGATATGTCTGTTTCTTTTTCTAGGTAATTTAAGAATTTATGTAGGCTTTTAGCTTGGGGTGGTTTCAGGGTGATTGGTTTAAAACTTTCAGACTATTGAAATGGCACTGTAAATTGAGAAAAAGTCATTTGGAGGGAATATTAAGCCATAATTCATGGTAGTGTGTAAATAAAATTTTTTATTCCATTTCAGCATGCCAATGAAGATGTGGAAAGAATGTTACTAGGAAACAAGTGTGATATGGACGATAAAAGAGTTGTACCTAAGGGAAAAGGAGAACAGGTAAAAAGTTCTGAATGAAACTAATGTGCTGTCCTTAATTTGTGAAGATGGTATTGCATTTGATTGTTTTTATAATAGTGGTAATGGAGTGCCCTGAGCTGCTCACATCGGTCTTTAAATGCTGTTGGAAACAGTAGCTTATCGTTTGAGTGAATTTATTTCAATACATAACCAGCTCAGTGGCAGTACTATTTTCAGCCTTATTTATACTACAAAGAGGGGAAAATACAAATTAATGATCTCAGTTTTTAAATTTAAGACATTAAAGAAATATATCAATTGTTTCAGTTTGACAGTCAGTAGCCTGTGACAAGTAGATACTGCTTAAGTCACTTGGAACTTTTCTTAAGTTTGCCCTTGGGTAAAATCACAATTGACCCTTGAGCAATGTGGGGTTTAGGGTGCCGACCCTTGACTCCTGTGCAATCGAAAATCCACATAAAAACTTGGCTACAGTTGTCACTCAGTATCCATAGGGACTTGGTCCTAGACCCCCCGTGGAAACCAAACTCCGAGGTTGCTCAAATTTCATATAAAATGGCGTAGGGCAATGCGTACAGTTGGCCCTCTGCATCTGCAGATACAAAACCCAAGGATATGAAAGGCCAAATATGCAGGATGTCCCAAAAAATGTGTACATACTTTAATAGCTGATGGCTCAATTTTGAAAATAAAATGTATTTTAATAAACAAAGCCTTTATAATTATTCGAAGTGTGTGTATACATTTTGGGGGGCATACTGTATTACCTACTGGAAAATATCCACGTGTAAATGGACCCATATCGTTCAGACCTGAGTTGTTCAAGGGTCAGCTGTACTTCAGAATATCTGAAGTAAACTCTTATAGTGAAGAGAGGATTCTTTTATTTTATTTATTTTTAAAGAGCTTGACTGTTTGAATCTTAACCCATTTAAATCTGTTTTATATAGCCTAGTTAAAACTGCTGCCTATAGCATAATATTACTATTTCCTCTAAGTCATCAGTTGGCAATCTGTACTTGATAATTTTATGATGACATTTTGCTTCTATTTCAGATTGCAAGGGAGCATGGTATTAGATTTTTTGAGACTAGTGCAAAAGCAAATATAAACATTGAAAAGGCCTTTCTCACATTAGCTGAAGATATCCTTCGAAAGGTAAGCTGCTATTTTTATCTACTGTTAAGGTGCCCGGTGTCATAGTTGAATACTTAGTCTTTTCTAAAGTACTAGATTTACATCCAAAAATTGGGCTTGGGTGTTACTGTTTCAAAACAGTTACACATCACCAGTATCTAATCCTTCAAAGTGAAGTAAGGAACTGGAAGAACAGAGAACCATCTAGAAATCTGTAGGATCTAGTCGGTTCAGTTAATATTCTGAACACCTATGTTTATTCTCTAGGCCCCAATTTCCTACTCCTTTTTTTCCTTTTTTGTCTGATCCATTGTGTGGTGGCTTTCTGTTTACTTTTGGATTGATTTCTCTTGTACATCCTTTGCATTTCCATAGATTATTTTTTTTAATTTAAGGTAGTGGCGATACTGTATTCTGAAGTTATTGCTACAGAATCACTATTCTTCTGTACAGTCGTTCTCAGACATGCCAATAAAGGGCATGCATATGTTATATACTGAATAAGCAGACTAAATCTACCCCCAAGTTTCATTAGGGAATCATTTCAATCTGTGATGTAAAAAATAATAATGACTAGATTTAGTTATGAGTCTTGAATTCTCTATTCAGTGTGTGGTATATTTATATGCAAATAAAATTAGAGAAATCTGACACAAATCCTAAAGGAGAAACAGACAGTGTATAGGAGAAAATTTCATTGCTTCTGGTAACCTTTCTGTTTTTATACTTGAAATATTCATTTTTTTTTTTAAAAAACCAACTCAGAGATATTATATTACACA
>NW_006293779.1:5916155-5920758 GCF_000327345.1 Myotis davidii | reverse complement strand
ATATATAAATAGAGGTGGTATATCAAATAAAAATCTAGTGAAATTTCTGAGAAACCAAGCAACTTAATTTTTCTGGAGTGAAATGTTATGTGTTAACTATGATTGAGTGTTCATGCTGCGTAAGATAATTATCAGTATTTGCCATTCAGGGTAACTGCAAAACAAAGGTTGTGCCCTTTCACATCGGTCAACATCCTGCATATTAAGTTTGATAGTTAATATATATTGAGTAATAAAAAGTAAGTTAGGATGTAATATACGTAGTGTGATCTTATTTTTCAAAACTGTGTATGATACCAAACACAAGTATATACATGAACACTCACACATCTTTGGTTATGTTTAGCAAATAAACTGGAAGGATAGTGAGTACTCCAAGGGAGTAAGAGGAGGGGGATATAGGACAGAATCACCAAGTGGTGGAAAGCACTTTCTATTTCAGAGGTAGGTGAGGCTCAGTGAAAAATTATTCCAGTATTTACAGAACTTATCACAAAACTTGTTGAAATACCCTTGTCTCTGTATACTTTCTGGATATTTTGGTCTTCTTCATTGTTTTTACTTATTTCTGTTCCTGCTGTGTTCCTTGATCTTCTCATTAATCTTTGCATATTTTAAAAACTAGTGCTGCCCTGGTTCGTGTGGCTCAGTTCGCTGAGCGCTGTCCTGTTCACCAAAAAGGCCACCAGTTTGATTCCCATTCAGGACACTTACCAGCTTGTGGGTTTGATCCCCAGTCAGGCGAGTACAGGAGGCAACTGATCGATGTTTCTCTCTCACATTGATGTTTCTCTCTCTCTCTCAAATCAATAAAACATATTTAAAAACACACACAGACTAGTGCAGTATAGTCATGATATACTACTCTGTGTCCCCGTGAGGTAAATCTTTCTTGTTATTATATTAAAGGTTAAAAAGTATGGATGCACCAATAAATAAAGCTCTCAGTTTAGCATCTTCCCCATGTAGGCAGGCCCAAATATGAGATAGCTTTATTTTCATACACTTTAATCTGGTAATATGAGTTAAAACATCAAATGTAAACTTGCTTAACAAATTAGATGTGGAATACAGTAGTGATTTTTAAAAAAATATATTTTCATTGACTTCAGAGAGGAAAGGATAGGGAGAGAGAGATAGAAACATCAGTGATTATAGAGAATCATTAATTGGCTGCTTCCTGCATGCCTTCTACTAGGAATGGAGCCCATAACCCCGTGCATATGCCCTGGCTGGGAATCAAACTGTGACCTCCTGATTCATAGGTTGATGCTCAACCACTGAGCCACTCTGGCTGGGCTACAGTAGTGATTTTTGACTAGCAACTTTCTTTGCAGTATTTTCTCTCCTGAGTTGATAAAAGAAAAGTCATACGATAATACAAACTCCAGTCTTAAAAGGCAAGTAACTACACAGAAAAGGGCTGTTTTACTTTCCTGAAGTTAGGCATGACCTAACATTGGTTTAATGCATATGCTTGATGATAATGCTTTTTAAGTCCTAAGTACTCAGGGCTCTAGGCTAGGAGATAACAAACCTTTCTGCAGAAGTGTTAGCGGCAGGGAAGATTTCAGAAGTTTTATAAAGGAGTGCTGGGAGGCCTCTAGACATTTCACAGCTTGGAGAAGGCAGGCAAAATGAAGACTTTTGAAAAGAAAGCTTCCAGATCTTTACTTTGCACGGGTCCTGTGACTGTAATTGCATTCTGTTACATAAATTAATGTTTATGAGTGTTTCTGTTGAATCTTGATTTATCCGTGGTAATGTTTTTTTTTCATGGGTTCCTTTCTTTGTGTATTTGTTCCAGACCCCTGTAAAAGAGCCCAACAGTGAAAATGTAGATATCAGCAGTGGAGGAGGCGTGACAGGCTGGAAGAGCAAATGCTGCTGAGCGTTCTCCTGTTCCATCAGTTGCCATCCACCACCCTGTGTTCTCTTCTTGCTGCAAAATAAACCACTCTGTCCATTTTTAACTCTAAACAGATATTTTTGTTCCTCATCTTAACTATCCAATCCACCTGTTTTATTTGTTCTTTCATCTGTAACTGCTTGCTGACTTTATAATTTTCTTCAAACAAAAAAATGTATAGAAAAATCATGTCTGTGACTTCATTTTTAAATGTACTTACTCAGCTTACCACTGCATTTCAGTTGTATTATAGTCCAATTCTTGTC
Source organism: Myotis davidii (assembly GCF_000327345.1). Taxonomy (NCBI): domain Eukaryota; kingdom Metazoa; phylum Chordata; class Mammalia; order Chiroptera; family Vespertilionidae; genus Myotis; species Myotis davidii. Next base: position 5,918,583 of record NW_006293779.1, on the reverse strand, counting down.
AACATTAAAACTTACAGCAATCATTTCAACCCTATTCTGCAAATTGTATAAGAATAAAAGTTAGAATTAACAATTTTATTTTGTACAACAGTGGAATTTTCTGTCACGGATAATGTGCTTGAGTCCCTATAATCTATAGACATGTAATACAAAAGAAACAAACAAAAGCCAGGAAAACACTCATTTTCGCCTTGAATATGTAAATGGGTTAATTTTGTCCTGTGCCTTATGTGGAAAGGAACTTCTTTGGTTTTTCCTTTTTTGTTTTGATGGAAGCATGTGCAGGAGTTATCATCCAGATATAAACATTAAGATATTTGTGGTTTGCTTGGCTGTAATTTTCAAAGTAATCAATTGAGGACAAAGGATAATGCAGAAGTAATAGCTTTGGTTTGCTGAATCTCATTTTAAGTGGCCTTGATATTTAAAACTATTTCCTGCCACCTGTTCTTCCCCGTTCTTCTCTCCTCGGCCACTTTTCCTTGTTTGTCTTCCTGCATGCTCCTTTATTTGCTTCTTTCTACCCCCTCCCTAATGGTATGAGTTATTTAAAAATGAAAGGGGCAAACTAGTAGGTTTGTCGAGTTTAACATAAAGCACCGATTTAACTTGCTAAGTAAACTGAAAGGAAGTTCTAACTGCCTCCTAGTCAAATGTCAGTTAGTTGTGTCTTCCCCTCATTTTGTCTCTCCCCTAAAACTGCTGCCCCAGATTCCTTCATGTGTGTTTGGCCTCATGTTCCTCTTTTCCTTCCCTCTGTTCCCTTCCTGTCTTAACTATTGAGTTTATGAAATGGAAGAGTTCATTGCATGCACTAGTGTTTGGAGGGCGTTGTGGTTTGTCTTTCTAATTAGGTGTATAGCCTATTCACTTTCCTAGAATAAATCTTTAACCTAAATTTGAGTAATCTCCATTTTGGCAACTCCTCTAGCAGTTTGGTAGCCCAGTAAAGGTTGTTTTTAAAAGGTGGGAAGGAGGAGTGGAATTTATTACCATGTTTGCCAAATATATTGAGATTTGGCCTTCTCGGAACACTTTTTCAGTGTTAAGTTATCTTTACCTTAAGATTTAGATATACTTTAGTGTATTATTAATTTTAAGTCCTCTCTTCACATCCCTTTGGAAAACTTGTATTACCATGGATTCAGAAAAAGAACAAAAGGCTTTTCATGGAGAGATAAGATCTCTAGCTATCTCTAACCCTGTCGGTTTTTTTCACTTCATTTTTTCTAGTTTTGCTTCATTGCTTATCAGTAGGATAGGGTAAGTTAAGTTTGCTATGCTGCTAGCATCCTAAGATGATACCTTTGTTGAAATAATTGTGAATAGCATGATTCATTTCTAGCAGAGGCTGAGTTTAGGACAGCAGCTTCCATTGAAAAGTCTTTTCTGTGTCGTGGACAGCATTTTAATGCCCTCTCGGCGCTCGTAAACAACACAGGGACGGATCTGCTACAAACACCCATGCATTTTTCAGATAGTGCCCTAAAAACCATTTTCTACGCCTCACCTGATGATGGTTCTTAGTTATTTTCCCCTCACTTGAATTTTATCATTGTTTACTACTAGTAAAAGCAGCATTGCCAAATAATCCCTAATTTTCCTCTAAGAATAATGAAATGATGTGAAGCTTCTTGAAAAGCTGTGGGTTAAACCTGTTGTCAGATTAATTTTGATGTGTTTATTGCTTTCCTTTATCTGGAATGTGGCAGTAGCTTTTTTATTTTTAACCTTTAATCCTTATTCAATTCGGTCAGTGACTTAAGGTTTGAGAGCTCAACACTGGGATTTTTGGGTAACAGACTGACAGTTTTGTTGTTTGCATAATTATAATCGGCATTGTACATAGAAAGGATATGGCTACCTTTTGTTAACTCTGCACTTTCTAAATATCAAAAAAAGGGAAATGGAGTATAAATCAATTTTTGTATAATCTGTTTGAGTTTTATTTGCTTAATATTAGGGCGTTGCCCCTTTTTCTGTAAGTCTCTTGGGATCCTGTGTAGAAGCTGTTCTCATTAAATACCAAACAGTTAAGTCCATTCTCTGGTACTAGCTACAAATTCGGTTTCATATTCTACTTAACAATTTAAATAAACTGAAATATTTCTAGATGGTCTTCTTCTGTTCATATAAAAACAAAACTTGATTTCCAACTGTGTGGCTTGGTTTTCATTTATTTATGGAATTGAAGATGAAGGATTACTTTGAAAAATAATGCAGAATGAATATTAGAGGACAAATAGGAGGGAAATAACTCTCAATCTAGAGAAAACAGAAGGCAATTTCAAGAACTATCTTTGGTAAGAAACTACATTAAAAAATAGACTTATCTCTAGGACACTAAAAAAACTCATTCTGGTGTCAAAAGAGATACCACAATTCCAGTCACTTTCCAGCTAGCAATACTAGAATGTACCAAAGGCCA
>NW_006293779.1:5909532-5916108 GCF_000327345.1 Myotis davidii | reverse complement strand
TGGTTACCATGGCACAAAGGCAGGCTTGCTATTCTGGAAGGTGAACCCTCTTAGCATTGACTCCTTACCTGAAAAACACAAGAATTTCCTATTTTGGGGTGAACTATAGTGTGAAACATTTTTTTAAACTCACCTGAGAATATTTTCCATTGATTTTGATTCTCACCCAAGATTATTTTTCCATTGCTTTTCAGAGACTGAAAGGGAGGGAGGGAAGAGAGAGAAACATGGGTGTGAGAGACACATTGGTTGCTTCCCGTATGCCTCCCAACTCGGGGCTGAAGCGAACCCACAACCCAGGTACTACGTGCCCTTGATCAGGAATCAAACCCAAAACCCTTTGGTATTTAGGCTGGTGCTCTAACCATTGAGCCCACGGCCAGGGATCCACTGATTTTTGTTTGTATTTTGAGAGAGAGAGAGAGAAACAAGAATTGGTTACCTCCTGTGTGTGCCCTGACCAGGATAACCCAAAACCCAGGTAAGTGGGCTGACTGGGAGTTAAACCCGCAACCTTTTGAAATAATGCTCTAATCAACTGAGCCACCCGGTCAGGGCGAAACAGCTTTTTTATATATAGTGTGGAAGGAAATGTTTAATCCTTTATTAAGGTGTTATTAGTCCATAAGCAAAGATAAATGTTTGTTGACAAGATTGTGCTGGATGGGTGATATGTAGAAGTTTTCTCACTGCAGACAGTGGTTCTCAATCTTCTGGCCCTTTAAATACAGTTCCTCATGTTGTGACCCAACCATAAAATTATTTTCGTTGCTACTTCATAATGTAATGTTGCTACTGTTATGAATCGTAATGTAAATATCTGATATGCAGGATGGTCTTAGGTGACCCTGTAAAAGGGTCATTTGACCGCCAAAGGGGTCGCGACCCACAGGTTGAGAACCGCTGGTTTAGAAGCATCACCTGGAATGTCTTAAATGCTTCGTCATTCAGTTCCCTCCAACATACTGTTTTGTGTGTCTAGGTTGGGGCCTATGATTCTGCTTTTCAGATTGGTATAGGAAAATAGAACATAGTCTATCTACATTTTTATATAATTCAGAGAGGAAGGGAGAGAGAAACATCAATGGTGAGAAAAAATCATTGATCGGCTGCGGAGACCCAGCCCGAAAACCAGGCATGTGCCTTTAACTGAAATCAAACATGGGACCCTTCAGCCCACAGGCCGACACTCTATCCACTGAGCCAAACTGGCTGGGGCTCTACCCTTAAATGTATGATCTACTTTTTAGAAAGCAAAAGCAATTCATCAGCTAAGCATACACAAGAGCCAAATAGTTGTGATCCAGATCTTAAGTACTGTATTAAAGAAGAGCAAGTTCAGTTGGGCAAGAGCAGTTGAAAGAATAAAGAGCAAGAATACTGTAGTTGGGATGGCTTTGGAGGGAGGAGGGATGTGAATTGGTTCTTAGATACAGATATTGCTTGGCTAAGGGTAAGAAGGGCCTATAGGCCAATCAGTAACCAGGGTATGTGAGAAAGCAGCAGTCCAGCTGGATGGTGTGATCGGGAGGTGGGAGACCTGGGAAGCCTTCGAAGGGGAAGAGCAGCATGTTTGAGGGAAAGTAGATAGGTTGGGAGGGAAACTGAAGGGTTCTAGAGATCACATGTGAAGTCAGATTTAAGTAGGACCCACCTAAAATGATGGCAGAGGGCAATGCAGGGTTAACGTTCAAGGGACTATGTGAAGGGGAAAGACTTTCCTACTACTAGCTTGCTCGGTGCTGTGGCACTCGGATCTTTGGGTTATGTTGTCAACAACCTGGTGAAGTAGTACCCGATTTACACGATTAACTCAGAATAATTTAAGGTTGCACAGCCAGTTGGTACTGGAGTTGGGTTTTGAAACCAAGCCTGACACCAGTGGCCACTCATACAGTTTCTCAGGATAAGTCCTAAGGTTTGGTCATAATGATTATAATGGGGTTAATAATCGTGCCAGAGCCAACAGCAAGCAGAGTGGTAGTGAAGTCTTTATCTAATGTAACCATTTAGCCAGTGGTTCTCAACCTTGGCTGCACATTAGAATCACCTGGGAATCTTTTTAAAATCCTGATTTCTGGGCCTCATCCTCCGGAAATTGTTTCTTTGTTCCTAATGTTGTGGCCTTACCCCATAACAAAGAAACAGAATTTCCGGAGGATGAGGCCCAGAAATCAGGATTTTAAAAAGATTCCCAGGTGATTCTAATGTGCAGCCAAGGTTGAGAACCACTGATTTAGCCTAACTGGTACCTTCTAACAGAGTAATGCCCTTGAAACGTACTTGGCTCAGTTTACTACTGTTTTTGCTTTAAACCTTATTACCCCCTCCACTTTGCTAATTCCGTTTCCTCCTACTTCAAACCATCCTTTGGCTGAAAGTAATAAAGGCGGTTGCTTTCCACAATTGTCTTAATTGGCTTTTTGAGGCGAAACTTCGAGCAGATCTTTGTTGAATGAGTAATAGTGGTGAAATAACTCAAAATATAAGTTGGGGGGGGGGGGGCGAGTAAGGCAACTGGTTATAGTGTATGCCAGCTTCCCAGATGGACTTGCAAGAGTTTAAGTCAGTGACTAGTGGTATAGTCTGACTCAATTGAATATGAAGAGCTGTGGAGAGGAGAGGAGGCCCCGGGCTTTTCTGGGACACTGAATTTAGGTCTGAGATTTCCAGCCTCAAGATAGAAGGAGGGGTGGTGTATTCCTATTGCAGCCAGTTAAAGAGAGCATAACAGCTGATAAGGAAAGAAAATCTCTAGCACAAAACACACAAGTTTCTACCATTAAGGGTTATTTACAATGCAAGTAAATTGTCTCCAATGCAAGTTCATTAAAATGCACATATTTGCTTGAATGCCTCTATCATTTTTTGAATTTCAGAAAAAATGCAAGAGTAGATTGTAAATCAGTGGTGACATTTCTACTAAAGTCTAGGTTTGTAACTTTATGGTGATTTGACTTGATATATACAGTTTATTGCTTCTGAAAGAAAGGATAATTCGCATTTTCATTAGAGTTGTTCTTTTGACTGGAGCTAGACCAGTCAATCCAAGATGAAGCTCTCCGGTGAGCGCCTGACGTGCAGGGTTTCAGTGCTGAATGAAAAGGAGGGTCCCCTTGCTTTAGACAGAAGTGCAGGGAGCGGAGCGGATATGACAATGGAAAGAGGGGACTCAGGAGAGGCCTCTCACCTGTGCCTCTTCAGAAGCGCCTGAAGGACTCCATGAAAGCTCTTGTTTCATGTCAATCACAGAAACAGTTTGGGCCTGGGAGATTTCCAAGACAGATGTTGAAGTGAAACTACCAGGATGAAGACGCTGCCCGAGCGACACTTGCTGGGGTGAGAGACAGAGCTGAAGTTATCTATGGGGCACCGGCTGCTGTTCTGTGACCTCGAGGGTCCACATTCCTGCAGCTGGGAAAACACGACCCAGTTGCTAGGTGCTGTGAGCTACTTGTCCTCTTCATCAGCACAGGCTAAGCTCTGTTTTTCCTTCTAACGGGCCTTGAGTGTTACCTAGGAAGTAAATGTTTGAAGAAAACTGTTTGAAGATCCTAGGGTAGGTAGGGATGGCTGTTCCAGTTTAAGTTCTAGGTCACTCATACAGGAGATTACATTGAAATTTTACTTATTTTCTAATCACTGAGCTTTGAGACCTCAACCACTGATGACCCTTCCCTCGCTGTCACCTAGTGCCGTTCAGTTTTCTTACATTATCTCCCGTCTTCCCCTTGGCATTCCCACTGCCTAGTTTTGGTACTAGTGCCTCTCCTCTGCACCACCACGTTCATTTCCTGAGTGATCAGCTGGTGTCGGTCTCCCTCACACACCCCGGTCGGTCTTGCACAGATGAGAGTGTTAATCCTCCGAATACCCACTTTCAAGAGTCTACAGCAAGGGTCTGTCACGGCCCCATCGTCGTTAGTCACTTCAAGCATCCAGGGAAGTGTAAAGCAGTGCATTAACCTGACCCAAAAGTTGAGGACCTTCTCCAGCCCCCAAACCATTGTTACAGCCTTAACTTCCACCCCAAACCCACTCAGCTGTGCGTAGGCCTCAAAACGGGTCTGGCAAGGTGGGGACTGGATTAGATTATGTGCTTTCTTGAGGGTGGTTTTGCTTGAGGGGTCCCAAAAGAGATATTTCCAAGTTGTTCACGTGGAAGCACAGAAACAATGGACAGGGCTTACTTAAAGGCAAAGGCAAGCCTTTTACTAAAGAAGTTATATCCCTGGGGTGTGACTATCCACCATGACCTGCCCAGTTAGGAATTTATGATCAGATAACCCTTTGAGGTTACTATCTGTAGAACCCCCTTTTCATCCACACTCCTATACAGACTCTACCACTAGTAACTAAACAGTGAAGTGGAGCAGAATAAGCGATTGTGTATATAAATTATTGTGAGCTGAGGCATTGGATTCCTCAAATCCCTTATCTGACTAAAAGCATAACTTCCCAAAAGAACTCATTTGTCATAAAACACCCTCTAGGGAGCAAACTCTGAGCTCTTCTTGGAGAGATGTATACCACACCCAAAAACATGCTCTCAAAGTTCTTACCTCATCTGTTCTAAGGGTCCAGTTCTCTCTCCCAAATGTCCTTTATTTTGAGTGACCTTCGTGCCCCTAGCCCTGATGAGAAGTCATCTGTTCTTCAGAAGTGCCTCTCTGCCCCTCCCCATCCCATTAAGGTGGTACATACCATATACGCCCCCAATTCTAGGAGGCACATTCTTCTGTGAACTCCCAGATACACAGTTAATAAAAATCTGTTGTTTTTGTTTTTGCTAATTTGTCTTTTGTCAGTTTAATTTGCAAACCTCCAAACACTGCACCTAAGAGGGTAGGGGAGGTTTTTCTTCCCAACAATAGTAAACAAGATAATGTTTCTCCATAGAATTCTCTATGAAGAAATTATAGTTAGGCCGACGCTCTATCCACTGAGCCAAACCCGCTAGGGCTAGAATTTTATTATTTTGCAACCTCTAATGAATCGATGGATCTAGGCATGATCAATGGCTACTAACTCACAAAGAGAGAGATCCAACAAGAGACATCCAGACATTCATGTACCTTAGTGTCTCAAGCACAGTCCTTCCGATGGTGAGGCAATGCCAAAACATATCAAACCTCAGATCAAACCTCTGTCTAGATCCAGCTACCAAATTATAGGAAACCTGAAGACAGAGGGACATATTAAACTACATCAATTTATTTATTATTGTTTTTAAATGTATTTAATGACTTTTTACAGAGAGGAAGGGAGAGGGATAGAGAGTTAGAAACACTGATCAGTTGCCTCCTGCACACCTCCTACTGGGGATGTGCCTGCAACCAAGGTACACGCCCTTGACTGGAATCAAACCTGGGACCCTTCAGTCTGCAGGCCGACACTCTATCCGATGAGCCAAACCAGCTAGCTAGGGCTAAACTACATCAATTAAAAAACCCAGACTGATCAATTTTGCAGGACAATCGATTCAGTGTTTTCCATAATTAAATTTCAATGAGGAGTGAAAGAGAATATAAATTAACAAAAGACTGAGAGGAAAAAAATATCAGGCAAAACTAAAGCATAGGGTGTTTAGAGAAATACAAAGGTAATATACCATAAAGAAAATGATTAACCTCCAAGTCAGGGTGGGGATATTTTTAGCAGGAAGGGAGGAGCTGTAAATGGCCAGAGTTATAAATGGAGTTTCTGGAATACCTAATCCTATCTTCTGGCCTGGATGTTGTTTACAAAAGTGTTTGCCTCATAACAAGTCATTACTCTACACATTTGTTTTGTGTGGGTTTTACATTTTGTATTACATTTACACTTTATAAAAGGCTCTGTGTGTTTAAAATTATAGGGGGTAGTTCACAATCTCCAGGACCGTAGAAACAGTTTCAGAGACTGTGCAGCCACGACCAGCGCTCAAAACCAGGCTTGGCAAGGTCAGCTGAGGCCCTGCAGTCCCTGCTGCTGAACATCCTGCCCCACGAATTGTCACGGTTGCCTCTGGAAACAATAGAGCTGCCGCCAATGCCAAACCCTGGCCGATAAGGTTGATACTGGTGGTCTGTGCTTCTTCGTCTCAGTAGTTTCCGCTGCAAAGTCTGGGGTGGTTTGGTTGGTGACGCCCCAAGTAAGTGCCCATGTTCCATATGCCAGGGGAGTGGGGGGGAAGAGAGATTCAGTAGTGGGGGGTGAGATCTGACCCTAGGGAGGTTCAGGTGGACAAAAAGAATGACAAATGGCCCCTATGCCCTTGATGCTCAAACGTAACTGCATAGAAGAGCCACCGGGGAAGTGCTTTAAAAAATACCAGTGCAGAGAACCAAGATGGCGGCATAGGTTAACGCCGGAGTTTGCTGCCTCTAACAACCACTTCAAAAGTGAAACTAAAAGACCGAACGGACATCACCCAGACCCACAGGAACACTGGCTGAGTGGAAGTCCTACAACTAGGAGGAAAGAGTAATGCATATGGACACTCAGAGGAGGCGCAGTGCTGAAGTCAAATTCTGAGGTGCGGAGTGCGCGGAGCGGGCTGGCGGCGGATTGCGCGGTTGTTGTTTTCAATCGGGA
>NW_006293779.1:5907460-5908488 GCF_000327345.1 Myotis davidii | reverse complement strand
GGTTCTTAAAAACCAAGTGAATAAATAATCTGATTAACAGTATGAACTGGTGATTGTAATAGAATCAAGGACATAGAAAGGGAATGGACGGACTATTCTTGGGGGCGGGGGGGAAGGAGTGTGGGGGTGAGGGAAGAGATTGGACAATAATCGTGCACCTAGGGATGAGGACAGTGGGTGGGGAGTGAGGGCGGGGGTGGGGCGGGAACTGGGAGGAGGGGAGTTATGGGGGAAAAAAGAGGAACAAATGTAATAATCTGAACAATAAAGATTTAAATTAAAAAAAAAAAAATACCAGTGCCATGGTTGTACCCTGGCCCAATTAACACAGAATCTCTAGGATGAGACTGGACTGTTCAGTGGCTTTTTGTTTTTTACTTCCTGTGTGATTCCCATGTGCAGCCAAGTTCATAAACCAACTAGTGGCCCGGTGCATGGATTCGTGCACATTGAAAGGAAATTAATTAGAAGGTGGCCAGTGGTGGTGGTGGGGGGGAGGGCCTGGGTGAGATGGGCTGGACACACCCTGGAGCCAACATCCCATGGCCCTTCCCTGGCCTGCCTCTCCTGGGGTGGCACTGCAGCTCAAAGGGCACCTGCGTAGTGAGTGGGGTCCCCTGGCAGGTGGGGTCCCTCAGTCTGCGGGGATCAGGCCAAAACGGCTCTCCGACATCCCCCGAGGGGTCCCGGAGTGGGAGAGCTCCCTCCTCTCTGGCTCCAGGGTGTATCACCCGAGAACCACCGCTGCCAATCATAGCAGATGGGCAGCTCCTGCTTTGAGCGTCTGCCCCCTGGTGGCCAGTGCGCTTCATACCTACCAATGGGACGGTCGCTTAGCCTTTTATATATGCCTGCACCCTTGCCATGCAAAGTGTGGTCTTCAGATTAGCCACATTGGAATCAACTGGGAGCTTGTTAAGAATACACAGTCTCAGGACACACACACACAGCCCTGCTGAATTAGAATCTACCTCTAAACTTGTTCAGGGCAGTTACACACCTGTTTCCCAAGGCCAGCTCAAGACCCC
>NW_006293779.1:5898956-5907164 GCF_000327345.1 Myotis davidii | reverse complement strand
GAGAAGCAACCTCTCTCCCTCCTCCATACACAGAGGGGCACTTGGACCTACATCTGTGTTGGGCACTTATGGCAGCGTCCCTTCCTGGTGGTTGTCCTCCGTTGACTCGTCTGCTTTCCAGGTTGCACACCCTGGTGGGCAGGGACCCTATCTGGTCTGCTCTGTGTCGGCACAGCACTCCGCACAGCTGTCCACGCAGCAGGAGCTCATGTGGTAAGTGAACCAGTGACTTTTTCTGTTTCCGTCTGTCCAGCAGATTCAGCAGAGGTGGTGCCGGCCTCCTAGTTCCCGCCCTCACTTCCATTCCCTCACATATGTATCCCAATTTAAAAGCAACTTCTAATACAACTTGAAAAAAACCTTAGAACTCAAGTCCAAGTCTCTTCAGACCAACTATCTCTAGGTCCAGAATCTAGTAGTGTCCCCTGAGGCTCCCTGTTGCTAGGAGGTGGACTAGAAAGCCCTGGGAGACTCCGGCCACTGTAACAGTTTGGGGCTCCGTGGTTCCCCTCTGCTGGTTTAACCAGCACTCACAAGACTCCTAACTGTTGTGGGGTTGGTGGGGGTGGGTATGGAGCAGCTATGAATTAAATATGGAGTCATTGGGCCGCCCTGTGGCCATTCCTGGGAACTGCATGTCTCCTGTGTGTCACCACAAACTTCCTCAGATCCCATCCATTTATGATGGCTCTAGCTGCTTTGGCTCAGAGGGTAGAGTGTCCGCCTGTGGACTGAAGGGTCCCGGGTATGATTCCGGTCAAGGGCACATGCCCGGGTTGCGTGTTTGGTCCCCAGTGGGGGACGTGCAGGAGGCAGTTGATCAATGATACTTTCTCATCATTGATGTTTCTATCTCTCCCTCCCTCATCCTTCCCCTCTGAAATCAATAAAAATATTTTTAAAAAGATAATTTATGGTAAACATAGCCACAAAACAATTAAATTCTCTTTCTAAACCCCCACTAAAATGAAGAAAAGGAATTTAAAAAGCATAAGATATGAAGACAAAACAGGCAAGAGACATCTGTGAGAATTAGCAACTATTGAACTAAATCTTTTTAAAATGGGAGTTGGAAAACAGAGCTGACTGTTGTAGGACAGAAGTTACAGCCTACATGTCTCAGAGGAGGATGCCAATAAAAAGGGAGCAAATTTTCCCCGCATCCCCAGGGTTCCAGGATTCAGAGGCACCGGTTGTCATGGGGAGGTCAGACATGTGGCAGGCAGTCGGTTACAAATGGGGTTGGGTAGGAAGTTTGTATAAAATAGTGGGAGCCCAGGTGTCCCTTCCTACCCCTTGCTGTCTGCAGAAATGGGATGACAGAGCCTCCAGGCTCAAGGACGCCAGGCATGGGGAAAGGTGGGGATGAGGCAAGGGACCAAAAACATGGAGTTCAGTGCAGTGGCATCTCGAGTGATGGCCTCCTCAGATTCATTCCTTCTCCCTTCCCTGGAGTTTTGGCAGCCAGGCATACGTACCCAGGTAAAAGGTTCGGAATGTCTCCTCTGGAGAACCTGGCATAAGAGAAAAGCCTCACAATACCACTGGCTGGAGTTTTACCAAATAAAAGGCCAGGTTGTTGCAGATTATTCTGTGTAGAAAGCCTTCAGTCATCAGGCAGATGAATACGCATAAAGCTTCCACTCTAACTAAAACATATTAAGTCAACCTAACATGTAGAAAAGTATAGAAAAACTAAGAAAAATCCACACACCTGACACCCAGATTTAGCAGATATTTGCATTCAGTCCGACCTTCAGTTCTTCACCTTAGAGCTGTGTGTTACAGCTGATGGGCCATGTGCTTTCACCTTAACATAAAAGAGAGAATAAAGCCCTAGTGGGTTTGGCTCAGTGGACAGAGCATCAGCCTGTGGACTGAAGGGTCCTGGGTTTGATTCTGGTCAAGGGCACATGCCTGGGTTGCAGGCTCAATCCCCAGTAGCGGGTGTGCAGGAGGCAGCCAACCAATGATTCTCCCTCATCATTGATGTTTCTATCTCTCCCTATCCCTTCCTCTCTGAAATCAAGGAAATGTCCCAGAAAGTAAAACACACAGACCAACAAAAGGAGCTGGAAAAGAGGAGGAATTGATAAGAAATGTAGAGGGCTAATCCAAAAGTCAAATTTTTTTGATTCACTAGAGGTCCGGAAAAAGAAAACAGAGAAGAAAGCGGAAGGAAGGTGACGATGGGAGAGAGAATATAAGGAAACCTCCCAGAATTGAGGAATACTGGTTTCCAGATTGAAGGGGCCTGGTCTGCGCCAACACACACACACACACCTGGCCTGTGCCAACGCACACAGAGAGAGAGAGAAAGAGAGAGAGAGGGAGTTCCTGCACCAAGGAATGCTATCATGGCATCTCAGAACTCCAGGGATAAAAGAAGAGATTAAAAAAATATTTTAAAGGCACCCAGGGGGACAACAATAGGTCACATACAAAGAATCATGAGCCTAAATGGTGTAAATTTTCTTAAAGTAATGCCGAGAGCTAGAAAACAATGGGGCAATAGCTTCAAAATTGTGAGTGGAAAGACTTTTCCCTGTAAAATTCTATTCTCCTTCAAATTACTTGTCAAGTAGGAAACGATGGATCCAGGTGAATGCTGTCTTCCCTTGCTCGCCTGCGCAGGAATCTATTAGCGGACATTCTCCGGCAACAGGGGAAAGGACTGTGAGGAAGAGGGAGGCCGGGGCCCCAGGAAACCAGCCCCGGAGGGCGTGCAGCTGGTCTAGGAAGTAACCAGTCTGGAGAGGAACTGGAAGCCGTGGCCTCCAGGAAAACAAGTGGGGGAGGTGGTGCTGATGTGTTACAGCTGATGGGCCATGTGCAAATAATGAGGACGCTTTTTTACCAGGTAGGGGGAAGGCTCTCTGAGAGCAGGGGTAAAACCTGCCTTGTTTCCCTCTGGGTCCCTCGGCCTACCTGTTCCTGGCACAGAGTAGGTGCCCGATAAGTAATGTTGAATGAGTGAGTGAATGAGTGACAGTTGATCAAGCTTCACATGTGTGCTTTCAGTCCGACAATAAGGCCGACCAGCTTCCCTTCCCCACTGCAGGCATCTGAAAATACAGGGTAAATATAAATTAAAGTGCATAGCCCAGTGCTCAAGAAAGCAAGGACAAATAGGTCCCTGAGAAACCACACTTCGGTGCTTTAATTTACAGACACCCAGCGATGCAACCCGACATGCCCAGGATCCCAGCGGATAGGGACTGAGCTGGGGCAGCCCAGCCGCTCTGCTCCCCATCAAGGCTGTTTCCTCCATCTCGGGCCTCTGCACCTGCAGCAGAACTAGCAAATGAGGTGCAGGCGTCGTGTGATGTGAAGCCCTTCGCTTTTTTAAACTGGCTATAGTATTAAAGAGGAAGTTGTTTCTGCAGGTAAATTTTTAGTGTTGACAAAACTGGGTAATTCTGAATGAAAATGCTTTCTACAGAAGTTGTTCCAAACCCCATTTAGAATAGAAGCGCTCTCTCTCTCTCTCTCTCTCTCTCTCTCTCTCTCATACACTATTACTGGGGAAGTCTCTTTTTAAGGGCACAGTATTTCACACACGAGTAGGAGAAACAACGGCTTGAAACAGGCTGAAATCTCTTTAATACCAAAAATAAAAGCACTCTCCCTTGATCCCAGACCCCCTCCTCCCCAGCTCCCACCTATTTCTCTGCTCCCTTTTACAGCAAACTCCCTGAAAGAGCTGTCTGTATTCGAATCTGCAATCCTTCCCCTGCATTCCCCCTTCCATCGGTTCAAATTAGGGCCTCACCCCACCACTGCGTCAGGAGAGCTCTTGCCAAGGTCAGAGTGGCGCTAAATGGGAGACGCTGGCTCACTGAATCCCTCTCCTTCCTAAAACATTTCCTTTCCTCCACCTGCCTTCCAGGAGACGGCTTTCTACCTACCTCACTCATCCTCCTGTCTTGCTGTGCCTTCTTCATCTTCTTGACCGCTAAGTGTTGCAGTGTCTCAGAACTCAGTTAGGAGACCCCACACCTCCCCTTTGTCTACACTCAGGCCCCAGGGAACTTCACCCAAGTTCTGGTCTTTAGAAGCCATGTATGTCCTCATGACTCCCCACTGGTTCGACTGGCCCAAAACAAACCCCTGACTCCCACCTCACACTTCCCACAGCCTTCTCCACCTGCAGTGCTATCCTTCCAACTGCTCTAACCACCTTCAGATCTTTCTCCCATACCTCACATCCAATTCATCAACAAATCCCATTGGTTCTACCTTCAAGACATACCAAGAACCGCCGAAACCGGTTTGGCTCAGTGGATAGAGCGTCGGCTTGTGGACTGAAAGGTCCCAGGTTCGATTCCGGTCAAGGGCATGTACCTGGGTTGTGGGCACATCCCCAGTAGGAGATGTGCAGGAGGCAGTTGATCGATGTTTCTCTCTCATCGATGTTTCTAACTCTCTACCTCTCTCTCTTCCTCTCTGTAAAAAATCAATAAAATATATTTTTTTAAAAAAGACATACCCAGAACCCACCACATCTCATCACGCCACAGCTCTGCCGAGTCCATGTCCATCGTTTCCAGCAATAACCAAAGAGCCCTCACCCACAGGCTCTTCACAACGCAGCAGACAGAATGATGCTGAAAACATTTAGATCAGGTCAATGTTCTTCTGAAAATACGTCAAAGGCTTCCTGTCTCACCCAGAATGAAAACTAAAGCCCTCAGCATGTCCCCCATGGTCCCATCCCCATTCCGACCTCTCACACACCACGCTCGGCCTCAGATCTTAAATCTGGGGGGAGGAAGCTAACGCTCAGATCCATGAATATTGTCCAAGCTATGGAAAAGCAGTTTTAAATTTTAACGAAGTCTGACTTGTCAATTTCTTTTATGGATTGTGCTTTTGATGTATCTAAAAAGTCATTGCCCAACTCACGTTCATTTAGATTTTCTCTTACGTTATCTTCTACAAGTTCTATGGTTTTGTATTTTATATTTAGATCTATGATCCATTCTGAAATAATTTTTGTGAAGGGTGTAAGGTCTGTGTCTAGAATTTTTTTTTTTTTTTTGCATGTGGATGTCCTGTTATTCCAGCACCATTTGTTGAAAAGACTTTGTCGTTTTTTTACGGGGAGGAGTCTGCAACCGATTTGTTGCCCCCCTACGAGCCCCGGACAGGGAGGAGCCTGCAACCGAGGTAGGTGCCCTGACCAGAATCGAACCTGGGACCCTTCAGTCCGAGGGTCCACGCTCTATCCACTGAGCCAAACCCGTCAGGGCAGGATAAAGGTTTGATTTTGGCCACATCCCTAGGGAAGAACCCACGTCCACGCCCCACAGACCCAGGTGAGCTTAGGTCTATTGTCCATCCAGGTTACCCCGAAGTCGCACCTCTGTGGGGGTGCAGGAGGAGAAAGCCCTCCCCCTGTGGGTGTTCTGGCCAGGCCCGGTTTGGAGTCAGCACTGACTGGGAGGCATCCCGTCGGCTCTGCTTCTTCCTTGGGTGTGACCTTCGAGCAAAGCATTTTCTGCTCTCCGAGTCTAGGTTTCTTTCCTCCGCGAAAGATGGAGACTGAACAATGACCTGAACTGTGTCTCCTCTTGCTGAGAAGCTGTGTTCGTCTTGTCTGGTGTCATTCCTCTTGGGGTGTGTGTGTGGTGAGTGTGTGTGGCGTGTGTGTGTGGTGAGTGTGTGTGGCGTGTGTGTGTGGTGAGTGTGTGTGGCGTGTGTGTGTGGTGAGTGTGTGTGGCGTGTGTGTGTGGTGAGTGTGTGTGGCGTGTGTGTGTGGTGAGTGTGTGTGGCGTGTGTGTGTGGTGAGTGTGTGTGGCGTGTGTGTGTGGTGAGTGTGTGTGGCGTGTGTGTGTGGTGAGTGTGTGTGGCGTGTGTGTGTGGTGAGTGTGTGTGGCGTGTGTGTGTGGTGAGTGTGTGTGGCGTGTGTGTGTGGTGAGTGTGTGTGGCGTGTGTGTGTGGTGAGTGTGTGTGGCGTGTGTGTGTGGTGAGTGTGTGTGGCGTGTGTGTGTGGTGAGTGTGTGTGGCGTGTGTGTGTGGTGAGTGTGTGTGGCGTGTGTGTGTGGTGAGTGTGTGTGGCGTGTGTGTGTGGTGAGTGTGTGTGGCGTGTGTGTGTGGTGAGTGTGTGTGGCGTGTGTGTGTGGTGAGTGTGTGTGGCGTGTGTGTGTGGTGAGTGTGTGTGGCGTGTGTGTGTGGTGAGTGTGTGTGGCGTGTGTGTGTGGTGAGTGTGTGTGGCGTGTGTGTGTGGTGAGTGTGTGTGGCGTGTGTGTGTGGTGAGTGTGTGTGGCGTGTGTGTGTGGTGAGTGTGTGTGGCGTGTGTGTGTGGTGAGTGTGTGTGGCGTGTGTGTGTGGTGAGTGTGTGTGGCGTGTGTGTGTGGTGAGTGTGTGTGGCGTGTGTGTGTGGTGAGTGTGTGTGGCGTGTGTGTGTGGTGAGTGTGTGTGGCGTGTGTGTGTGGTGAGTGTGTGTGGCGTGTGTGTGTGGTGAGTGTGTGTGGCGTGTGTGTGTGGTGAGTGTGTGTGGCGTGTGTGTGTGGTGAGTGTGTGTGGCGTGTGTGTGTGGTGAGTGTGTGTGGCGTGTGTGTGTGGTGAGTGTGTGTGGCGTGTGTGTGTGGTGAGTGTGTGTGGCGTGTGTGTGTGGTGAGTGTGTGTGGCGTGTGTGTGTGGTGAGTGTGTGTGGCGTGTGTGTGTGGTGAGTGTGTGTGGCGTGTGTGTGTGGTGAGTGTGTGTGGCGTGTGTGTGTGGTGAGTGTGTGTGGCGTGTGTGTGTGGTGAGTGTGTGTGGCGTGTGTGTGTGGTGAGTGTGTGTGGCGTGTGTGTGTGGTGAGTGTGTGTGGCGTGTGTGTGTGGTGAGTGTGTGTGGCGTGTGTGTGTGGTGAGTGTGTGTGGCGTGTGTGTGTGGTGAGTGTGTGTGGCGTGTGTGTGTGGTGAGTGTGTGTGGCGTGTGTGTGTGGTGAGTGTGTGTGGCGTGTGTGTGTGGTGAGTGTGTGTGGCGTGTGTGTGTGGTGAGTGTGTGTGGCGTGTGTGTGTGGTGAGTGTGTGTGGCGTGTGTGTGTGGTGAGTGTGTGTGGCGTGTGTGTGTGGTGAGTGTGTGTGGCGTGTGTGTGTGGTGAGTGTGTGTGGCGTGTGTGTGTGGTGAGTGTGTGTGGCGTGTGTGTGTGGTGAGTGTGTGTGGCGTGTGTGTGTGGTGAGTGTGTGTGGCGTGTGTGTGTGGTGAGTGTGTGTGGCGTGTGTGTGTGGTGAGTGTGTGTGGCGTGTGTGTGTGGTGAGTGTGTGTGGCGTGTGTGTGTGGTGAGTGTGTGTGGCGTGTGTGTGTGGTGAGTGTGTGTGGCGTGTGTGTGTGGTGAGTGTGTGTGGCGTGTGTGTGTGGTGAGTGTGTGTGGCGTGTGTGTGTGGTGAGTGTGTGTGGCGTGTGTGTGTGGTGAGTGTGTGTGGCGTGTGTGTGTGGTGAGTGTGTGTGGCGTGTGTGTGTGGTGAGTGTGTGTGGCGTGTGTGTGTGGTGAGTGTGTGTGGCGTGTGTGTGTGGTGAGTGTGTGTGGCGTGTGTGTGTGGTGAGTGTGTGTGGCGTGTGTGTGTGGTGAGTGTGTGTGGCGTGTGTGTGTGGTGAGTGTGTGTGGCGTGTGTGTGTGGTGAGTGTGTGTGGCGTGTGTGTGTGGTGAGTGTGTGTGGCGTGTGTGTGTGGTGAGTGTGTGTGGCGTGTGTGTGTGGTGAGTGTGTGTGGCGTGTGGGGTGGGTGTGTGTGTGTTGGAGCCTTTCCGCTTCTTGCGGGACACACAGGCCTGCACCAGCCCCCGATCGCCTGCAGGAGGCGCTGCAGACACGCCCGGGAGGAAGGGAGTCCTCCGTCCCGGTGGCAAGGCCCAGGCCGCCGCCGCAGCTTCTGGGATGGGCTTTCGGGGAGGATGGAGCGCAGGAAAACGGGTTGGAAGGAGGAGGTGCGGAGGACAGAAAAGGGAGAGCTAATTAAGAGAAGGGGCCGCCCGAGAGAGGACTCCACCGGGTCACACCGCACCCCCGTTCCCCGCTGGCGGGACGATACCTTAAAACATGAGGATAAAAATTTAAGACAAAGATTCATATATTGATTATTTTCTCCTAACCCTATATTTTCATTTAGTACATGTAATTTATAAAAATTTAGTATGATAATTATCTTCAACTATAGTTTTATAGAGTTTAGTAGAAGTAAAGAAATCTAATTTCTCATTGATTCTTAAATGCATAGTTGTAG
>NW_006293779.1:5888355-5897334 GCF_000327345.1 Myotis davidii | reverse complement strand
TTTTGTGCGCGAGAAGAATAGGGGTTTGGCCGCGTTGGCACACTCGCTTCCCTGCATGCTAATGGGGCCGCGGCCGCGGGCTCCCCGCTCTCCTTGATCCCGAGACAGTCCTGTGGGCAGCAGGCTGTGTATGTCCGCGAGCGCATGGAATATGCTGGCCGCTGCCCACGGTCCTCTGGCAGCTCCCGCTCCGGGGGCGGGGGCTCCTCACTGTGCTCGGGCCTCCTTTGCGCGCCCTGGATGCTCCTCGCACCCCTGGCTTGTCTCCCGCGGTGCGCCCCCAATGCCATGGTTAGTGCCGTGTTTTCGCGCTGGGCCGCAGGCTCCCCGAGGGGAGCATCCTGCCGAAGGAAGATTGTGGTCGGACTGACCCACCGGCTGAATGAATGAATGAATGAATGAGTGAGTGAGTGAGTGAACTGGTGTGATGGCCCGGCTGTCTATGACCCTGGTGGCTGTGGTCACCGTGGGTGTGAATATGTGATCAAAAGTGTGTCCGGAAGTCTTGAAGGTCCCCGTGTGCCCTATGCATTTGGAAGGGGCCCCTCAGTGGGGCCATGGGATTGAGTGGAGTCATTGGGGTGTGGGCCGGGTGGCTGTGCTGGCTCCACTGTTGGTGACCATGATCATGGCAGTGGGTGCCAGAAGGGTGGGCTGGGGCTTAGGGGCGCCTTAAGAGGTGGGGTGCAGAGTAGCAGAGCTTCCTCTGCCCAGGAGGAAGGCTCAAGACTCCCCCCACCCCCCATCCCGGCCACACCCACACCCACACACAGTGGGAATGCGGAATCCATTAACAGAAGATTTAGCTCCCAGCCATCAGAGTAAATCATTTCCCATTTGGTTGGACAGTTAGTGAGTTGTGTCTGCGGGGGCTGGGAAGGAGGCATCCTCCCGCCACCCTGCCCGCCAGCTGCAGCCAGGAGACAGCTCCACCGCCTCCTGCAAGCTGGGCCAGCCCTCCGCTCCCCTGGAAACCGTTGCTGGGGTTGGAGCCGCCAGGGCCCAGGCCCCTCTCAGCACCTCTGCCCAGTGCCGCTCCGGGACTAGCCCCCTCCAGCGTCTAGTCCACCCCTTTTTCCAGCCACCTTGGTGTTCCGCAGGCTGGGAGCAGGAAGTGCTGACGGGGAGAGCCAGGAAGCAGCTTCTCTGAGATGGGCGTCTGAGAGGTTCTCCCCTCTTCTCGGAGGTCCCCCCGAGTGGAGGAGACTGTGGCAGGGGGTGGAGAGGGGCTGCCCATAAAAGACCCAGGAATCAGCTCCTCCAAGCCCTGCCGTTCTCCTGGCCTGAGTGACTCGGGGCTCTGGGGGGCCCTCACAGCTAGACCTACAATGGGCAGCCCCATCTGGACTCTCTCCATTCTCCAACCTGACCCTCCTGGCCTGGCCTGTCCTGGGCACTGACATGGGGGCTGAGCATTCTGCTACTGTGAGTTCTGGTGGTTCTGAGGCCCAGCTTAAGTGTCTGCTGCTCAGTAGTCTCCCTTCCTCACCCCATCCTCAGCTAGTTTGCTGCTCCCTTCTGTGAGCCCAGACAACCTCCACTCAGTGCCTCCCACCTGGCCTATATTCTCTGTTCACATCTCTTTCCACTTCCCCCCAGGCCTACGGGGTCCTGGAGGGCAGGGACTGGGCTCATCTGCTAGGAGGGCCTGGGACAGCAGGCAGTCCAATCAGCTGATGAATGAAGAACAGCTTCTGGGCTGGTTGCTCAGGCCACATCGGGAGCCCGAGCCCTGAGAGAGGGCCTTGACTCAGCTGTGAGGCCACAGCTGGCAGCCCCGTCTGTCCCTAGAGCAGTGATGGCAAACCTATGACACGCGTGTCAGAGGTGACACGCGAACTCATTTTTTTTGGTTGATTTTTCTTTGTTAAATGGCATTTAAATATATAAAATCAATATCAAAAATATAAATCTTTGTTTTACTATGGTTGCAAATATCAAAAAATTTCTATATGTGACACGGCACCAGAGTTAAGTTAGGGTTTTTCAAAATGCTGACACGCCGAGCTCAAAAGGTTCGCCATCACTGCCCTAGAGCATTGCTGACCTGGACAGGGGCCATGGGGAGCTGTCCTCAGGAAGGGTCTTAGGGAGAAGGTCAGGAGGTCATCTTGCCTGTTCTCTCCTCTGACCCTCCTCCTAATGTTCTCTTTTTCTCTCCTTCCTCTTCTGTCCTTCTTCCCCTTCCCAGGGGAGTATGCTGAGGGCGTCAGTGAGCGAGACATCCTGCTCATTCACTCCTGCCGCCAGTGGACAACAGTGACGGCCCACACCCTGGAGGAAGGCCACTACGTCATCGGGCCCAAGATTGACATCCCCCTGCAGTACCCAGGTGTGCCAGCCGGGGACAGATGGTGTAAAGCTGGTGGGGGCGGTAGGCTGGAGGGTACTGGGTAGGGGAGGTTTGGGGGAAGCTGTTGGTGACTAGCCTTTCCTTAGAGCCCCAGGGAGGCGTGAGGACGGGGCTGGTGACCAGGGTTAGGGTTGGAGTTAGGGCCCAGTGGTTTTTCTACTCTTGTGTAGAGTCCTGGATCTCTGGTTGCAAACCCCTGATTCACATTTTATTTTAAAATAGATTGTAAACAGATTTTAAAAACATCCTCACTCTCTAAAATGCTACACATCTAACCTTCACCCTCACCAGAGACCTTTGGTATTGTACCGCCAGCCGCCTCATTAACCCTTTTTTGTATAGATCCTCAGAACATTTCCTGCCAGCATCTTCTCAGTACTGTGCAACCAAAAACACTTCAGAAATGGCCCGGCCGATGTGGCTCAGCAATTAGAGCATCGCCCCTTTGCACTGAAGGGTCTTAGGTTTGACTCCTGGTCAAGGGCGCCTACCTGGGTTTCGGGTTCACTCCCCACCCCAGGCCAGGGTGTGTGCAGGAGGCAACCAGTTGATATGTCTCTGTCACATCAATGTTTCTCTTTTCCCCTCTCTCTCTCAAATCAATAAAAACATTTTTAAAATCGTCAGAAACAAAGAGGTGCCCAGGCTGATAATCTGACTGCACCTGTAACTTTAGTCTTGATTTTCCCAATTGTTTTCATTGATGGACTTTATAAGTGAATGTTAACATTTTAGGCTTTCAAATAAGATTGTGCTAATGAACTTCCACTTTGATTTGTGTTCTATAGGATGTTGACGTCTTACGTAAGGTTCTGCACTGCACCAGGAAGGCAGGGCTGCTGTCCCCTGTGTGGGAGGGATGGGGTCTGGTGGTCTCATCCAGAGGTGCCCCCTGGAATGCCCAGGATCCCACAGAATTCCAGACACCGGGCTGAGCGCTTTCATCACTTCATTCTTGTGGGGAACCGGCAGGGCCATGGCATACTCAGCCCCAGGCGCCTCATGTGCCATGCCAGCTCAGCCTGGTTCAGTGACCCTGAGTTGGGGGGTGGACTAATGAACTTCCACTTTGATTTGTGTTCTATATGATGTTGACGTCTTATGTAAGGTTCTGCACTGCACCAGGAAGGCCAGCTCAGCCTGGTTCAGTGACCCTGAGTGGGGGTGGGGGGTGAAAGGATTGAGAAAAGACAGACAAGAGAATGAAAGCTGGGTCTCGGTGGGACGCTGCTCCCTGATGAGGAGACAACGACAGCGCCCACAAGCCCTGTCTTTATTTTATAGCAGATGCCACGAGGCAAAGCAGGGGCGTGATCAGGTTGTTTACTGCATTCTCGTTTCAACCTCACTCAGCTACATGCACCTGAACTCTAGCACAAGGCACGTGGGGCCACGTGTTTGGACCATAGGTTCAAGCTTACAACCACAGCCGTTGGCTATAATTGTGCTGGAGGGCCCTGCCCTTCAGCTGGGACTTGCACGTGGCAGTGAGAGGACCCTGTCCTTTCATTAGTCCGAGGCTGGAACCTGGCCCAAACACCGTAGCCGCGCCCCACACATTCTCACAGCGAACCTGTGACAGGGTCCTGTCAGCTCCGTGTAACTCACACGGAAAACGGCCCCCGAACACCAGTAGCTTGCCCAGTTGTGTGATTTAACTGCTACCTGCTCCTCTCCACCCCCAGCAGATGTTGGGGACCCTTTGGGCGGGGAAGGCTCACAGCCCCTTCCTGACGGTACCGCTGTTTCCCCTCTGGCCCTGCCTGGGTCCCCCCGAAGCCAGTGGGACAGGACTCGGCCCTTTACCTGCTTCGGCTCTTTCCAAACTACCCTGGGAGGTTGGTGCCCCGGAGTCTCACACCCCTTTTAAAAGATTAGGAAACGCTCCAGGGTCTTTCGGACCTGGGCCTGGGCCTGGAGCCCGGGAGGGGTTCGCTGCAGCCAGAAGCTTCCCAGCCTGGGAGAGGTCCCAGGTCTTTTCTTGGGATAAAAAGCAAAGATTAGAAATCGTCCTCAGGGACTGAAGTGTGACTGAAGGGAGTGTGCCATTTCAGTGTATGTCATTACAAATTTGGGAAACCAGGGCATAGAGCCTTCTAGGGAACTGTGGGGGCTCCAGCCCTTTTCCCATGCCTTCTGGTGCTCCCCGAGTGCGTGTGTAGAGGGGAGGGCGTTCTGGGTGACAGCTGGCTGCAGGGATGTCGCAGCCCCAACTCCATCTTTCTGGTGGGCGGCTCCGGCCTGCCCGGATGGGGGAAGGGAGGTCCAGGCCCCTAGGAGGGAGAGGGCCCTGCCCGGCTGGTGGGTTAATGAGGAAGCTGAGTGCACAGCTCGCTGGTTCCTCTTAATGAATTAATAATAGGGCGGGCGGGAGCAGCCGGCCTCAGACCCTGGTGATGGCGGGGGAGGGGAGTTGGGCTGCGGGGCTTGGGGTGCTGCCCGGGGCCCACTGCCCAGGGGGTAGGGGTACCTGGCACCTCTGAGACAGCCCCCCCACAGTCCTGCCTGGGGCCGGGCTGCTTCCCCAGCGTTGGCGGCAGGGGGAGGGAGGGGGCGGGGGCGCATGAAGCAGCAGCCGATGAGCCCTGGGAGCTAAGTAGCATCTTTCATTTTACAGATGGGAAATTAAACAGTTTCCCCAGGTCACTCGCACAGCTGGGTGGTGGCAGAGCTGGGACGCAGCCCGGCCTGTCCTGACTCCACGCTCTGCATCTACCTGCCCTTATGAGCATCTGCCTGGGTCAGGTCTGGGAGGAGGGTGATAGGAAAGACGGCTTCTCGCTGGGAGGGACAGTCCTGTTCTGGGCGGCCAGGGGGAGGGGCAGGTGGGGTCAGCAGGTCCCCAGAGTCGTGGAGACCTCGGGTCTCACGGAGAGGGAGGCAGGAGAGGAAGCTGCCCCGGAGGGGCTTCAGGGGGAGGAAAAGGCTTCCAGGGGCCGGAGCATCATCCTGGGAAGGAGGCCGCCCTTCTTTCCTCCCGGCAGTGATGACCGGTGCTGGGCTCCAGGCTGCAGCCGAGGGGGCGGCGGGGGTGGCGTTGGCTGCCATGGTTACATCGATCCTCCCTGCCACATCCTCCCCTGGCTCCAGCCCTGACTTGGCTCCAGCTCTCCCCACAGGGGGCAGCGGGCATTTCTCCATGCCTGGCTGCTTGTGATGGGGGGAGGGGGTTGTGTGTGGATATGGGGGAGGAGATGGGGTGATGGGGGGACCACTCACTGGTGGATGGTAGCAGACACTGATTGCCGCTTCCTGACTGCAGGTCACTGCTCCTGGCCAGGTCCCCTCCCCACTTTATCCCTCTGCCCTCTAGGGCTGTGGCACATTCCAGGCCTCTTCCCACCAGGGTCTCAGACTGGGTAGGGCAGGACCTAGGCCCTGGGTCCTAGGGGGTCTTGGCCCAACTTTCTCCTGGGCACTGTCCCCTCCTTTCCTTGGCTTTCATTTCTCTTCCTGCGTCTAGGTGTTGGTGCTGTAGGCTCTGCCCTTGACCTTCTCCTCATACCCTGCACCAGGGGGCGGGGGGAGCTGCCTCTGGGTTTAGGGGCCCCAAGAACCCCTTGCACTGTATGCCAACTGTACGTGTTCATGCTTGGAGCGCACTGTGAGCATTTCTCTGAGCCATCTTACCTGCCCCCAGCGAAGCTGCCTGCCGTAGGCCGGTGGCCTTCGGTCTGTACTTCTGACCAGCTCCCCCAGCTCCTGCCCCACACCCTGCTTCTTCCAGGTTTCCAGTTGCTTTTTTTTTCTTTTCTCTTTTTCTTGAATTTATTGGGGTGACACTGGTTAACTTCCATCACAAAGATGCACAGGTTTGAGGTGCACAATTCTACAACACACCATCTGTCCACCCCAGTCCAGTCTCCATCCATCACCATTTATCCCCCGCCCCCCATAGCCTCCGGTACCCACACCCCTGGGTTTCGTTTTGCCTCAGAGCTCCGCTGGCTCCATTTCTGACCAGGCCGGTGGACTGAGTCCCTTCCTTCGCCCCGGACCCTCATAAGTCACTCCAGTCTGACCAGTCTCCTTCCACAAGCCTCTCGACATTCAGGGCCTTTTGGAGCGAGAAGCTGTTTCACCTCCTGTCATCACTCTCTCCGGTCCCACCCTCCAGGCACTCACCATGTGGGGCAGGCCGTCCGCTTTGGTGGCTCTGCTTCTGCTCCTTCTCTTTCTTCCACGTGGCAAGTCCATTCTGTCAAACCCTTTTCACTCTTAAGATCCCTTCAAGCTGCCAGGCAGCTTTCCCCCAACTCAGTGGTCCTCTAGCGCTTTTGTCACGGGTCTGTTGTCGCACTTGTCATATCCTGCCATCATTGGGCGCGCACTGTCACCTCCACTGTATCTGGAAGTCTTGGAAAGCAGACTGTGTTTTGCCCAGGTTTGCAGCCTCTGTTGGGCCTAGCGCACAGTGGGTGCTCCATAAGTGTTTGTGGCATGAACAAATGAATGGACTATGACTGAGGCAACCACCAGGAAGACTACAGAAGCTAAAGAGTCACCTTGTCTTCTCTCAGCCAGTCGTCCTCTCACCTACACAGCGCTCTTCTGTGTTAGGCCTGAGAAGGAGCCATCCGTCCAGGTGTCAGGGCAGTTCGCAGTGGGCACGTAAAGCATGTGGGGCCAGTGAGGTGAGAGAGTTCCACAGAGACAGCTGTATTGATTATCACCATTCTTTCTTTCTTTTTTTTAAAATATATTTTATTGATTTTTTTTACAGAGAGGAATGGAGAGGGACAGAGAGTTAGAAACATCGATGAGAGAGAAACATCAATCAGCTGCCTCCTACACACTCCCCACTGGGGATGTGCCCACAACCAAGGTACATGCCCTTGACTGGAATCAAACCTGGGACCCTTGAGTCCGCAGGCCGACGCTCTGTCCACTGAG
Source organism: Myotis davidii (assembly GCF_000327345.1). Lineage (NCBI taxonomy): Eukaryota > Metazoa > Chordata > Mammalia > Chiroptera > Vespertilionidae > Myotis > Myotis davidii. The sequence continues at coordinate 5,890,088 of NW_006293779.1, read as the reverse complement.
CCAAACCGGTTAGGGCAATTTTCACCATTCTTTAAAGTCTGAATCCACTGGGGACATTTGCTGAGCCAGCCAACATGCATTGCCCTAGACTGCAAGTTGGGAAGGCCTCAGGGAGGGGGAAAGGGGGCAGATGGCTCTGGTGGGCTCAGATGAGAGGCCTCTGGGACAGTCGAGCTGAATGCTGGACAGGGGCAGGGTCTGGGAACAGAGCTGGGGTCAGAGTGGCTCTTCCTGTGCCTCCAAGGCCTGGGGCTGGGCCCCCGGTCTGCCCAGTGCATCAGTGTGGATCAGCAGCCCCTGGTAGATGCACAGCATGCCGGGTCCAGGTAGGGCCCAATATCATCTGCCCCCACATCCGCAGATGAGGACTTGGAGACCCAGAGAGGAGAAGGGACTTGTCTATGGGCATACCAAGCCAGAGTGGGGCTGGGACCAAGCTAGATGCCAGCATCCCCAGTACCACAGTGGTGTTCGGTCAGAGGCCAACTCTGCGTCCAAGTATGTGGGTTCTAGTTTGCATTTGGGTTTCTCTGGGGAGGCAGCTGCTAGCCTCAGCACACACCCACAGCTCTCCATGGGGTGAGGGCTGGGCTCTAGTGGTTAGAGATCTATGCTCACCTCCCCCTGAGGTCTGAGCCAGGTGACCCACGCTGCTACAAACCTGCCCTTCTGCCCACCTGAGTGCCAAAGCGGGCTGGCTGAGATGAGGGGAGCAATACGTGGGGACCCCGAGGTCTCTTGCCAGGCTCCCGGCAAGTGGGCCCACCCTAGCAGCCTGCATCTCCCCCTATGCAGGGAAGTTCAAGCTCCTGGAGCAGGCCCGGGATGTGCGGGAGCCAGTGAGGTACTTCAGCAGTGTGGAGGAGGTGGCCAGCGTCTTTCCCGACCGCATCTTTGTGATGGAAGCCATCACCTTCAGTGTCAAGGTCAGTCCTTCTGGTCCCAGGCATGGTGCCCCCATGCTGTCCCCTTCCCTTCAGAGCAACTCTGACCCTGGTGGGGTCCAGGAGGTGTCACAGTGTCACTTCTGACCGCCTCTTGAGGCCATTGGCACAAAAGGGCCCCGACAGATGAGCTGGATGTATGACCTTCTGGGCTGAAGAACTTCCTGCAAAAGGTATGAAGCAGGAGGAAGTGTGTGGAGGGCCGTGCCCTGACGTGGAGACCTTTCAGGGAAGTCTATCCTTGCATCCACTGGTAGGGGTGGTGGTGGGGGTGGGGACAGTGCAAACAGTCCCCCACTTGTGTACAGATAGCTCTTCATAAACCCTTTTCTTATCCATTAATTCTCAGTAGCCTTGTTGAATGGGTGGAGCATTATTACCCAAATTATAAAGATAATGATAAAAGTTATCACTTATTGAATATTTTCAAGGTATGTCACTATACATAGTCTATTTAATCCTTAGAGCAACTTTTCCAAGTAAGCTATTAGATGAGATAACCACGTGGCCTCTCTGGGGTGGAACGTGCGTCCCTAATACCCCCCTCCTACCCCCCCAGTCAAGTGCTCTTGTCTGGTCTCAGCCCTGGGGCTGCCCTCCTGGGTCCTGGAGAGCCTCCGGGGCTGGCTTTCCCTGGGGCCCCGGTGAGGCCTCACCACGTTCGGGATCCCCAGGTGGTGTCGGGAGAGTTCAGCGAGGACAGCGAGGTGTACAACTTCACGCTGCACGCGGGCGACGAGCTCACGCTCATGGGCCAGGCGGAGATCCTGTGCGCCAAGACCACCAAGG
>NW_006293779.1:5807058-5887171 GCF_000327345.1 Myotis davidii | reverse complement strand
TGGAGGGAATGTCTATTTTTCTGATTTTTTAAGAGTAAGACAGGGCTCTACCTTTTTAAAAAATATATTTTTATTGATTTCAAAGAGGGAAGAAGAGGGAGGGAGGGAGAGAAACATCAGTGATGAGAGAGAACCATTGATCGGCTGCCTCCCGCACACCCCACACTGGAAATGGAGCCGGCAATCCGGGCAGGCACCCTTGATGGAATGGAAACTGGGACCCTTCAGTCCGCAGGCTGATGCTCCATCCATTGAGCCAAGCCAGCGAGGGCTTTCTGCTTGTTTTTTAATCTACTTTTCTATATTCTTTTTCTGACATCCTTTATAGATTTCCAAGGCAGTAGAAGACTGTATGTTGTGGGCTCTTGAGAAGTGAAACAGGCTGGAGAGAGGAGGAGGGGTGGGGTGGGTAGGGTAGGTGGCTGGTGGAGGAGGTGGGGCGTGAGGCCAGGCAGCCTCTTGGCCAAGTGGGGCAAAGAGTCTCCGAGTTAGTTGTTCGGGAAGAGAAAGAAGGACCGTCAGCTGCCGGGGGACGCAGGTGGAGTCATGCCCTCTGCTTGCAGGTGAAGGAGGAGTGCCGCCTTCTCAACGCCCCGCCCGTGCCTCCCCGGGGTGGCAATGGCAGCGGCTGGCTCCCTGGCAGCCCCCCGGTGCCCCCACGCTTCCCCAAGCTGCAGCCTGTCCACTCGCCCAGCTCCAGCCTCTCCTACTACTCCTCTGGCCTGCAGGATGGGTGAGCCCCTTTCCGCTCCTGGCCCCGGTTCTCCTGTGGTGGGCTGAGGCAGGGGAAAGAGGAAGGGAGTCCAGGCTGAGGAAGGGAAGACCGCAGGCTGCGGGTTCAAAGGGTGCAGGTCCTTGAGCAGTACCGAGGGGAGGGCACTCGGTGGGGGGCTGGGGCCCAGTCACTGCTCTCCACGGTCCTGCTTCAGTTGGCCGCTTTCCTAAATGTGAGGATTGGACGGGAACATTGCACTGGTTCCTTCCAGGCGGGGACTCTGCCCCAGGATGAAGCGTTCCTTGCTATTTAACATTTTTTTCCCTAATTCAGTTTCATTGACTTTTTCCTGGGGTTGGGGATGCCTGAAGAAAGAATGGAGCAACCCCAGAGGTCCCGGGCCTTGAGGGCTGGGGTATGGGCCTGTGTTGCCGAGATTGGAGTGGCGGCCTCTGTGGCCAGAAGAGTGGGGGTTTGCAGGGCCATGGGTGTGACCTGTTGTGTTTGCCTCTTGCTCTGTCTTACCCTCCGTATGTGTCGTCTCTCTGCCCACAGGACGGGTTCCCGCAGTGGCAGTGGCTCCCCGTCACCAGATGCCTACTCCCTGTATTGCTACCCGTGCACCTGGGGAGACTGCAAAGTGGGCGAGTCCTCTAGCCGCCCCCCACCGCCAGGACCCCTGCCCTCCACCACGCAGCCCAGCCAGGCCCCACGGGCCCTCGCAGAGCCCCTGAGCAGTCGAGCTCCCTCCCTCTTGGGGGCTGACACCCCTGCCAAGACCTACCACGGCTGCCCGCCCCCCCTTCTCAAGCCCTCTTACCCCCAGAAACGCTTTGCTCCGTTTGGAGCCCTCAACCCCTTTTCCGGGCCTGCCTACTCCTCAGGCCCTCCAGCGGCCTCCTCTTCAGGGCCCACGACCGTCTCGGCCGCCCTGGCTACCTCCAGCCCTGCGTGCTCCCCAGGCCCGGGCTCCCCAGGCCCGGCCTATTCGGTTGCACCCACCTCCTCCTGTCCCACCTCCTCCTCCTCCTCCTCTGAGTGGCAGGAGTCGGCCCTGGAGCCCTTTGATCCCTTTGAGCTGAGGCCGGGAGGTTCTCCAGAGCTGGAGTTGCTGCGCTGTCAGGAACCCAGAGCTGTGGGGGTACCTGGGCCTGGACCCCGCCTTTCACCTCTTGGACCCCCCAAGGCCTTTGAGCCTGAGGGGTTAGTGCTACGGCAGGTCCCCACTCCACTGTCACCAGCGGCCCCGAAGGGGCCCAAGGCAGGTGGAGCACGCCTCCTCCTCACCCAAGGGCGCCTGGAAGGGCCTCCTTTTTTTTTGTGGCCGGGAGGCCTCCTGGCAGCCCCCCGCCGACCTGTCTGCGCTCTCTCTGGAGGAGGTCTCTCGCAGCCTGCGTTTCATCGGGCTCTCCGAGGACGTGGTGAGCTTCTTTGCCCGAGAACGCATCGATGGCAGTATCTTTGTGCAGCTCAGTGAGGACATCCTGGCTGACGACTTCCACCTCACCAAGCTTCAGGTCAAGAAGATCATGCAGTTCATCAAAGGCTGGCGGCCCAAGATCTGACCTTCCCAGCTTGTAGCTGCGCAACCGGAAGGCTGGCACAGAGGCCCGAGGCCAGCCACGGTCTGCAGGGGACAGTGCTGCCTGTGAGGGTGCCAGGTAGCCACTCTGTGAGTCCAGGGGAGCCACACTTGGAAATGGGGTCCTCTGGGACCAGACCCCCACGTGGGGACGGCTTGCCTTGGAGTGTGCGGAGTACAGTGTGCCACACCTGCACCTGGTCAGGCACCGGCTGTGGCTCCCATGGTGGGGTCAAAAGCTGGCCTCATGGTGACCTAACACCATCCCACACTCTGAAGATCTTCACAGACAACTCGCACTTCTCCAGTTTGTAGGTGCCGGTTAGCAGGAAGGGAGTCCGTAATTTAAGCACAAATCCCCCAAGTGCCCTCTCTCCTCTATGCTCTGGGGGCTTTTGGCCTAAGCTGCTCCAGGGTTGGGGTGCCAATTTCAGGACCTCTGCGCTGCGATGCCCTTCCCTCCCCGCCTCTGCTGCACCTTGAGTAGGTCCCTGGTCCTGAGCACAGGTGGATCCAGTATAAGCCCGTGCCTTTCACCTGAGCCCCACTCCGGGTTCTGGTTCGTGGGCGCTGACTTTGGAGGAGCACAGCGCTGCTGTTAATGGAAGTAGCTCATTAGGGAGGCAGATGCCTACTGACGCCCTGGGTTCTCCTGAGCTCAGTGCAACTAGCCCCATCCTGCCAGGGTGGGTCCAGTCTGCGAAGACTCTGGCTCCATGGAAGAGCAGGCTGATTGGTCGGCTGCTCCTTGATTCTGACAAGTGGCTTTCAGTCACTCCCACCTGCACTGGTCTCCTGCCTCCATCACTTGACTCTGGCAAACACCTGGTGTCCTTCCCCGGTTTCCTGTCAATAGTGCGCAGGTGGGATGGGCGGGAGGCAGCACAGTGGCTTGGGAAGACTTGCTCTTGCTCATGTGTTTTCGGACAGGCCTTCGGGCCCTGGATCTCGAGCATGGTGGTCCGTGGCACCCAGGGCAGGGTGGTCGTTGTGTGCAACTGCCCGTCCCCCATGCTCTCCCGTCTCACCTGCCCAGACATTACTTCTCATGCTCACGAGGGCCAGGCCCCAGAGGCACCAGCCTTCTGCCTCACCCAGCCGACCTAGATATTTATTTCCTGCCTTGAGAATAGCAAAGCCATGCTGGTGCCTGTGCCCCAAGTAGGCCTCCTCAGCTCTGAGGGAGGGAGTCAGGAAACAGCACAGAGACCGATGTGGAGACATTTGGTTTCCTTGCTGATCAGGTAATGAATCCCCGAGGACGCGTGAAATAAACGCTAGACGCTGAGGACAGTGCCGGTGCAACTCCGCTGTCGGCTGCTTTCTTCCCGTGAAGGAATGGTGGGCAGCCCCGCAGGAGGACTTGGGATGGTGTGTGCCTGCAGCCCATCCACGTGTCCCCAGAAAAGGCTGGTAGTGCTGCCCCGATTCCCTGCTGAGAGTCCCTCACAGCCCCTGCCCTAAAGAACTTTTCAGCTCCCACAGCTGTTCCAACGGAATTCACACCTAACTAGTGCTGTTCAGTGGAAGGACCAGACTTCAGAGCTCCATGCCACCAGCCCGGGCCCAGGTTCAACTTCCTGCGCTGGCAGACCGCCTGCCATAGGCGCTCAGAGCCCCATGTTCTAAAGCCTGTTTGTTTTTTTTAAAGATGTTTTTATTGATATCAGAGAGGGAGAGGCAGATAGAAACATCAGTGATGAATCATTGATCGACTGCTTCCTGCACACCCCCTACTGGGGATTGAGCCTGCAACCGGGCATGTGCCTTTGACTAGAATCGAACCCATGACCCTTCAGTCCACAGGCTGATGCTCTATCCACTGAGCCAAACCAGCTAGGGCCTGAAGCCTGTTAATGGCTGTGGTGCAAGGATCAGTTCTCTACATGCGGACTGGTCATCTGAAAACCCCAACTCAGAGACAACTTGGTTTTAGAGCCTGGCTTCCTAGCAACCACCTGTCAGTGTTTAGTAGAGCCAGAGTTAAGGTCCTTGCCTGGCAGTCCCCACAACAGAACTGGTCCAGGCAATGTCTGAAGTACTTGTTGCACTCAAACTGGCACAGAGGCAGGAGGAACTGGTAACTTCTCAAAGCTGAGAAGGCGCAGTGATGGAACATGAATGATTCCGCACACACTCAGCGGGGATCCTTCTGCCAGAATGAGCTAAGAGCCTCGATGCTGTTTACCCAGACTGGGCCCTGCTTCTGCCAGAACATGAGTGTAGGAACTTCCCACAGCAGAGGGCAGGGCGTAGGGGAGGGGAGGAGAGGAGGGTCTCGCAGAGGAGGAGGTGGTGGGCTGACTCAGCATCCCCTGTACTCACACGTGCTGCCTTTGCTCACTGTGCAGGCATTTCCCATGCTGTGGTGCAGCTGAGAGGTGCAGGAAACAGTGACCAGGAAAATGTGATCTCTTCTGATTAATGCTAACCTTCCCACAAACACCCTGAGAAGCATGTGTGAATGTGTCCCACCAAGAAAAAACTGGGTAAAACTGCAACGAGGAAATGCAGTTGAGGGAGAGTTTGTTTTATCCTGGTCCTCCATACCTGGTTAGTGAGGGCCACTTCCCACTGTAAGCAGGAGCCCAGCCAAAGCATTTAAACAGTCCCACCCTCTATATCACAGTCTCTCTCTTCAGGTGCTGCTCAGAACTCAACTTTCTTACCCCAAAGCACAGGGCTTTCTCCCAGCCCACTCCTTGAAGGAGGGGTTTAAACCGGAAGGGCAAAATCAGTAGGAAAAGGAACAAGCAGGCAGGGAGGCTGATAAATAAGTTTGGTTTTTATTATCCTGTGTTTGGCTGAGTGTGTGATTGCCTTCGCCACCATGGGCTTCCTGGGAGGAGCGCTGCCACTCTGGGTCTTTGGGCTCAGATTCGTGAGCACAGTGGGTTCCACCTTCCAACAGGAAGTGCAAACACAGCCAGACTTCACCGGGAGGAAGAGACAGTCTTAGCCGAAGGCACTTTAATCAAGGCACACACCCAAGGCCAGTGCTTGTCTTCCCTCCGGTTACGGATAAATCTAGGTGCCTCTGTTGGAGACCAGCACTGCGGCAGGCGGGTTAGTGGGGAGCGAGCAGGTGTGAGCTGCTCACTGGTAAAACTTCTTGTTAGCGCTAGCCTGGTCGATCAGCAGCTGGCATGGGGTGAACTGTTTCCCGTAGGCAGCCTCGTACCTCTTGAGCCGGTCCACTATCTTCTGAGCACCATACAGATCCACGAAGCGGAAGGGCCCTGCGGGGGAAGCAGGACTTTGTTGAAGGAGACAGCCATATGAGCTCTAAGATAAAGCAAGCTAACTCCCCAACCTCCAAGGCCCACCTCCAAGACAGGGGGGGAAGCCGAGTCCAAAGACCGCTCCGATGTCTCCCTCTGCAGGTGTGGCCAAGATCTCTTCCTGCAGGCACATGGCGGCCTCGTTCACGAACCGCGACACCAGGCGGTACTGGATGTCTTCGTCAGAGGAGCTGCCAACAGGGAGGGACGTCAGGCAGAGAAGAGCAGGAGGGGAGGGTTGCAGGAGCCACACAGGGATGAGAGCCGGCCTCCAACTCTAGAGAAGGTGCTGCCGGGAGGCCAGTGTGGGGCGGGGGTACAGTGTTTTGGCCAGCTCGGACTAATGAAAGGACAGGGTCCTCTCATTGCCACGTGCAAGTCCCAGCTGGAGGGCAGGGCCCATCCAGCACAATTATAGCCAACGGCTGTGGTTGTAAGCTTGAACCTATGGTCCAAACACGTGGCCCCACGTGCCTTGTGCTAGAGTTCAGGTGCATGTAGTTGAGTAGGGTTGGAGCTCAGGAGAATGCTGTAAACAACGTGATCACGCCCTTACTGTGCCTCGTGGCATCTGCTATAAAATAAAGACACGGCTTGTGGGCGCTGGCACTGTCTCCTCATCAGGGAGGCAGCATCCCACCGAGACCCAGCTTTCATTCTCTTGTCTGTCTTTTCTCAATCCTCTCACCCCCCCTCACTCAGGATCACAAATGGCGCACGACCAGGGACTGAGTTTTGCAGTAACAGGCCAGCCTTTCCCAGAAAAAAGACTGGGTAGAGCAACTTGCCTTGATTAACCAGAAACAGCACCTAGAACAGGGTCTGCAACAGACTAGATAAGCACCTCTAGGTATGAGCAATGGTCAATTACAAATGATACTAAAGGGTGTGGAGCCGGAAGGGGCCTGGGACAATGGTCTTTCTAGCTGCTCTCTGGGACCTTCAGAGGGAAGGCTGGAGCAGGGGGTCTACCAAGGCTGGGCGGCAGTTCTCCCCTGATGCGGGCAGAGAATGAGGTGGCGTGCAGAAGGCAAAAGTACAGAGCACTGTGCCAGCATCGCGGGTGTTCATGGTCAGAACAGAGATGGAAGAGGGGCTGAGAAGCTTTGGCTGATGAGGAACGTTTCCATGCCATAAGCCACTCAAATTGACTTACACTTCAGGCTTAGGAGACACCTGCAGGCCTGCCAAAACACTATCCATTTCAGAATTCAAATCCTTACTCTTCACACCCTCCTTGTAGACGTAAAAGCCCTTCCCAGACTTGCGACCTAGAAGCAGGAAAAGGTAGAGTTAAAATTCTTAGAGCCCAGGCCTGAGAAATCCCTTCCCTCCCTGCTGCTCTGCGGTAAAGCTCCCGCCTCTGCTGCCTCTCGCCTGTGTTCCCGAGTTTTGGATCTAGCTAAACATCTGGTGTTTGTCAGAGAGCTCACAGAGCAGGAAGAGAGGTCTTAGGGTTTGGACATCTTTGTATCTGTATGGGAAAGGCCAGCTGGGTGAGTTTTAATGCCCAGATGTGCAACACCACGACCTGGGATGCCCAGGTCCTGGCACTGATTTTGCTGCTACTTTCAAAAGAGAAAGCCACCTCTCGGTGGGCCTCAACTGTACACTGTAGGTAGAGCTACTTCCTCCACACAGGTGGCCAGCAGCACGGTAATGCAGGGCACAGATGTCCGAGGCCCTGGGCAGGAGGAAAATACTCGTCGATCTGGCGTAACTGGGGCCAGGTAGTGGCAGAGCTTCAGAAGGCCAGGGTTTTACCTTTTGCCCATAACCCACAGGCCCACACTAAGGAGAGGTTGTCATGCAGTCATTTTTGAAATTCCCTATGATACCAGGAAACACACGCGGGCCTCTGTAACTCCTTGGTCTCCAGAAGCTGTTCGGAACTTGTGTTTCTTTGAGGATACTCACCCAGGAAGCCCTTGGCCACCATCTGTTTCAGCAGCTCCAGGCTTCCACCTGCAAACCTCTCCCCAAAGGCTTTGCCTAGGTCTTCTGCTACGTGTTTTGCTACATCAACACCAACTTCATCCACCAGTGTGGCAGCACCCACGGGAAAGCCAAAGCCTGTGGTCAGGGAATCCAGCTTCTTAGGGCCAACGCCTTCCTGAATGGGAAGGAAAGCAGGGACCTCAGGGGAAGGCCATCCCTGGTCCCCCACACGGGTTCCCTGGGCAACAGCCACTTCTCTTCTGGCTGCCACCTGGCCAGGCCCAGGACGGGGACTGTTTCAGTCAGGGAAACACAAGAGTTTTGGGAGTCACACAGGCAAAAAGTCTGAGCCTTCCCTAACCTTTAAGGAAGTCTAGAGATGAAAGGTATTCATTTCCTTGTCTGCAATTCTGAATCTCAATAACCAGAAGATTCCATGGCAGACAGGGCTGGTTCCCAGGACTGAGAGGAGAGAGAGTCCAAGAAGCAGTGCTGCAGAGCCCCGGGATCCTGTGTCTAAGTGCCTGTGAATGACCTGTAGGGCCACCGGGGGGATTGGCTTGCACAGAAGCAGACACAACACCAATCAGACCATGCAGGCTCTGTTCTGGATGGCCCTTGCCGCTAAGGGGATGCAGAAACAGCACAGAAGAGCGTGCTGGGAGGCCTGTGGACTAATGGAGCAGAGAGAGGCGAAGGGAGCAGAGCCTATGGCTCCCCACCCCCATGCAGAAAGGGATGCCACGAAAGGGCCTTCTTGGAGAAGAGTCGGGGTAGTGCATTAGAAGGAAGCTTCTCCTCATCCTGACATCAGCAGTTCAGGGGACTGGTTTAAGGAGTGGAAGAGGCCTCAAACATTCCGAGAGCAATACCAACCTGGAGAATTCTGATGACTTCAGACATCATGGGTGCGAGACACCTGGTGGTGTAGAAGCCAGGTCCATCCTGCAAGGGGGAGAACATGAACTCGGGGCCCCTCCGTTGCAGATACTACCCGAGTCTGAAAGCAGCCTCCCTTTCCCAGATATCATTTCAGAGTTCAAGGTGATCATAACCTCAATCAGAATCCTTAAAATGAAATGGCAAGGGAAGCCACAGCCAGGAGCAGCAGGGCTGGAATCCAAGAGCACAGCGTGTGGTTTCGTGGCCACCCGAAAGGCTGGGAACCTGCCACGTCCCAGACCTGCCCCACTCCAACCCTGACTCAGTGGTCCAGTCAACACCACTATCCATACTGCACACAATCAAGGGGAAGTCCTATCAAAAGGAACGAGTTATAAATAAGCCGGGAGGGATGAGGAGTCTTAATAAAACTTATCCAAGTCTGCCGTTCTGTGCCACAGCTCCTTACCTTAACCACAATGATGACCTTCCCCTGCTTGAGACCAACTGCTACAGCAGACGCAGTCGTGTCCTTAGAGGTCTTCTCGGTTGTGATAATCTCCAGCAGCTGCATCTTGTCCACAGGAGAGAAGTAGTGCATGCCAATCACCTGGTGAGGGGACAAAAAGCCGACAGGTTTCACACTGAGGAGGGAACTAGCAGCTTCTCTTTTCACGGAAGCACTGGAAAGACGAGCGGTGTGATCCAGGAGCACTGCCTGGCAGTCAAGTGGTTTGGTCCACGGTTCTTTGATCAAAAGTTCAGTATGTTCAGAGAGAGCTTACTGGGTCCTCTTCCATCTGCTTCTGGGGCTTTTCACTGAGGGCAGTTGGTCCTACCAACAACTGGTACCAAAATCATGGCTAAAGGCCCAATTAGAGTTATCAGGGAAGAATGGAGGGTCCCCGTGTATTAATGCTGACGGTTTAGGTGAGAGGGTCTACTTTTTGTGGGGGGAGAAGGGACAGACAGGACGTTGTCAGTTCTGAGCAAACTGAGATGGTTGGTCCCTTTGGCCTTACTTGCACATGAATGACACCAGGTGATGAGAATTATCTGAGATCCTGCAGGCCAGACTGCAAAGCGCGATGCTTGTTCCTCTCCACTGGGGAGAACGAGAGGTGGCAGCAAAGGAACAAGAGGGCTCCTCTGCTGACTTTAAATGCTGCGGAGTTGCTCTGCGTGTGGCAACAATGCCAGACTGTCCACCTGCCTTTACACTGTGTTGTGTCTTCCCCTAGTGTCACACTATCAGCGGCCACTTCTCCGTGACCTTTTCCTGCCATCACTGAGCCTGCCTCTATCCGGCCCTAATCTGCTGTGTGCTAGGAAATTAGCAAACTATTAGAATAGGAGTAAAGAGGCTTTTGTGTTTTTAGTACATGGATAATGTGTTAACCTTTCAAATCCTTCAAGTCTTTTCCACTCCTGCCTACCTTTGGCTGGTTCTGGTTGGATGAGGCCAACTGGGTCCTCCTAAGAGGTGAGGTGTTTCATTTATCCTTGAGTGTTTTCACTTTCCCTTGATTTTACTCTGGTGGATAGCAGAAGCCCAAAGATCAATCTGTGGGCCTCATTTCAAATCGCTGAAAGTCCTTCCACACCCACCCCTTTCATGTCCTGGGTCAAAGGTCTAAGTAACCCCCACAGATAGAGACATCCTACCACACCCCCGATCCTCATTCCTGAGTCTGGAACTGGAACCAAACCTGTTCTGGACAGTCAGTCACCGGAGTCTGCTATGTAGATGAAGTGATATTTTGGAGCATCCCTTCTTAGGGCCTAGCTTTCGATACCTAATTGTAATAAAGGTGGATTTCATAGTCTGAACCTGAATAATTATACCCATGAGGATGCAAATCACCTATAGAAGCATTTTTAGTTGTACTTTACTTGTTCCTGCATAACACACTGGTCATGGTACTAGCTTTTTTGTGCCCAGTTTTGAGGAATACGTAGTCAGCCCCACCCACTTCATAATCCACACCAGTCCCTTCTCAATGAGTCTGAGGCTGTAAGACATTTCAGGGTTTTTCTCTTCAAAATTTACCTTCTCAGGTCTTTTGCTGACAGAAGCAATTTCATTGATTGGGAGAGCCGATGTGTTACTGGCAAAAACACAATGAGCTGGAATCACCTGCAGGGGAAAAGCATTGAAGAATGTGTCATGTGGGCCTGGGAGGTGACTGGAGTCCAAAGTCAAGTAATGAGTGACACTTGGGCCCAGCCATTCTCTCGCCCAGAACCGCGCGGACTGCAGACACTGCCTGACATTTCCGACTTCCAGGGCATGTGTTGAGGAATGTGTCGGCCTTGTTCTCTTTTCCATTCAGCCTTCCAGTCACGGCCCATCCTAAGGTCACCTAATCCTAACCTGGAGACTACACCCCAACAGTTACGTAAATAAGACACTTCAGATAAACACTGAAGAAAGGTGACCTTGAATCAAAATTCAGTCATTTCAATATCCAGCATGGGTGTCAGTCCTCTTCTTGTTTGGATCTGCACTCAAGTCTGAAAGCTTATGGCACTCCCACCCTTCACCTTTATAAGAATAAGCCATAAAGTGCATGCCTACCTCATTTTATACTCTGTGCTACTAAAACTCGATACACCACTATAATTATATCTACAGTACATGAATACTATTAACTATCAGCTTTATCAACCTACAGAATAGTCTATAATGTAGACCCTTTTCAGCATTCTGTCCATGATCCCAAATTATTCATGTTTGTATTCAGATGCCTGGATGAAAACATGGAAAGCACACCTGTGGCATTTGTGCAAATCTGGGACAGGCAGAAGCCTAACATCAAAGATGAAAATCGAGGTTCAAGATATATTCAACACACTGAAAGCGGAGTGTAAAACAAGATGAATTATAATGGGGATAAAGTATTGCACTAAGATTTTTTAAAAAGGGAAAAAAGAACTAAACGGGCACCTGATGAACAAGACCTGAACTGGCAGTGATCCCCTGATAAAGGTCCCAGGATTTTAGTTCATCAACATATAATGTGAGTTGACAGCAGAGCATGACTGTAAGAAAGCTACCGCAGTCTCCACTTACAATACGGTGGTACAGTGTCTAACGGTGGTGGAAAAATTCTTTATGAAGCACAAACCAATGTCTCCAAAGATGGCTGGCAAGAACTCTTCCCCTCTTGTCCATGTCCGCTGGTCCTCCCACCCAGGAGAAGTCTATTTCCCCTCCCCTGAATCTGAGCTGGCCTGTGACTTGCTTTGACCAATGGAATGCAGCAGAAGTGACTGCCAGTTCCAGGCCTAGCCTTAAGCCCAGTAGCTTCTGCATTTGCTCTCTTGGAAGGCAGCAGCCATGCTGTAGAGAAGTTCTGACTGACTGCTAGTGAGGGAGGCCACCAGCAGAGGGAGGCCACTGGGAGGCGCTCCAAGCAAGCTTTCCGCTGAATGCAGTCATATGAGTGACACTGAGTGAAACCACATGGTTAAGGACCAGCCGCCTCTAGGAAGCCCTATCCAAACTGCAGAACTGTGAATTGTTTTCACGTGGCTTGTCATATGGCGACAGAGGACTGAGACATGATGAAGACACTAAAGGGGACAACCAAGACAGTGAGAAGTTTGGAGAGAAGGATTGTGAAGAATGTCAAAGGAATGGGTTTAGACCAGGGGTGGGCAAACTTTTTGACTCGAGGGCCACAGTGAGTTCTTAAACTGGACCGGAGGGCCGGAACAAAAGCATGGATGGAGTGTTTGTGTGAACTAACATAAATTCAAAGTAAACATCATTACATAAAAGGGTACGGTCTTTTTTTTTTTTTTTTTTTAGTTTTATTCATTTCAAGCGGGCCAGATCCGGCCTGCGGGCCGTAGTTTGCCCACGGCTGGTCTAACTGTAGGCTAGTCTAGGCATCAGCTCTATCTCATGCCTGGATTACTGCCATTTCTTCTTTTCTGGGCTCTTTCTTTATATTACAAGTACTTGTTTTGTTTCTGTCATCCCATCTCAAGAACTGTGACAAAGAGCATTTGGGATAAAGACCAAAGCAGCCCAGCTGGCATGACTCAGTGGTATATATATATATATATATATATTTAAAAAAGCAGTATTTCCACAAAGCAGGCATTTGAATCCTGCCTGTTGAAATTGTTTCTCCGTATTTCCTTTGCTGTCTAGACCTGAAGAACTTCTGTTATGGCTTACTAAGTTAACCCAAAATGGCGAGAAATCTGCCTCTACTCCATGAGGTTATTTGTATGCTTGGGTGACTGAACTCCCATATATGGCTAACAAAACCTGTGCTTAGGATAATAAGCTACTTGATTTTCCTCCCATAGGACTTAGATTTGACATTTACAACATACCGCGTGCATGAGCGCACATAAAAACGTAGGCTTGGGCTCTTCATAAAAAGAACAATGAGTTTCCTGCAGTTCCTTAAACCCCGTATCTGTGTCCTCCACTCACTACACTAGGATTCAAGTACCCAGGCCCCTTACTTACCGCTTCTACTTCCTTCAGGACTTTGTGCTTAAGATTAATGTCCTCAAAAACAGCCTCAATCACCATGTCGGCCTTTTCAAAACCCTGGTAATCAAGCTGCCCAGTCAAGTTGTTGAAAATGAAGTCTCTTTCAAATGACGTTAGAGTTTTCTTCTTCACTTTATCGTTCAGTCTAGAAAAGAAAATTTCTAGTCAAAAGGGAAGAGTAGGAAACTAACATTTATTGACTGTCCATGGGCCAGAGAATATATTATGTTTTCCACCAACTCTGTGAGGTCTTATTCCCATTTTGAGGGAGCTGACTTGCTCAAAAAGACTCAGAGCGACTTGTGGTCAAAGAACTAGGTACCAGGGTACCTAGGGCACAAGGATTCCAAGACAGGTAACCCCCAAGTCCACATTCTTTCTCTTACAAGATGCCTCTCAGAGCCCAATTTACATAAACTGTATCATTCAGAAAACAGTTTTGCCATGAGGAGTAAACACAAATACTAGAATGGCAAAACTAAGAGCAGCTCTCAGCCAACCCATGTCCTAGACCATATGGCTTTATACTTGCTTAAAAATCATTTGGTTATTCTGTGTTTATAATTTTCTAGAGGACAGAGACCAAGAATTATTTCTTATATTCTTTTTTTTAAAAATATATTTTATTGATTTTCCACAGAGAGGGAGAGAGACAGAGAGTCAGAAACATCGATGAGAGAGAAACATCGACCAGCCGCCTCCTGCACATCCCCCACTGGGGATATGCCTGCAACCCAGGCACATGCCCTTGACCGGAATCGAACCCGGGACCCTTCGGTCCGCAGGCCGACGCTCTATCCACTGAGCCAAACCGGTTTCGGCATTTCTTATATTCTTAACCAACTTTCCAGTCAATACCTAGTAGCATATTGTATTGATCCCATAAAATATTAACGCAAGGTTTCTTCTTTCCCACTGAGAGATAAAAGGATTTCTGCTACTCAAACATTTATCTGATTATTTTTTACTAGAGGCCTGATGCATGAAATTCGTGCAAGGAGCTAAGCCCTTGCAGCCCCATCTTCGTCGGGAAGGTTGTTTGGCTGTCTAGTCTAATTAGCATATTATACTTTCATTATTATAGATTAGATTGCCAAGGAAAACAGGCTCTCTTAGGATTTCATCTGACTATACTTTCAGAATAAATGACCTAGAGTTTTCCTTTGAATGAAGAATGAAGCTAAAGCCCCTTCACTAATTTCCTTAACCAAAAAGAAAAATTAAAGCCACAAGGTAAGTTCAAAGAAGTATGCAAGTCTTAAAAGTATGGGTTCAAACCTCCTGGTTTCTGACAACCATGTCAGCAAATAATACAACTTGTCAGAGTTCAAGATATAATCAGTTGCTCTAATGCCAATGCCTAATGAAACTGAGGGAGGACAGGATCCATGTAGGTCCCAAGTCAGCAGTCTGGTGAGGGGCATTCACCGGAGCCTGGTGTTGCTAAGGCAACGGGAAACCAGGACACCTGGACCCAAAAGAGATCCAGGGAGGAAGCTGTTCCAGAGTAGCAGTTTCTCACTAGGTTACGATGAAATGTGTGGGGCGCCTGCAGGCTAGTCTAAGAGCGATGGTGATGTCTAGCACATGTGCTTTATTCTGCTCCAACTCCTGAATGGTACGTATGTAGCTGGTTTTTGAAGGTAAAGTTTTAGACGAGTATACTCGTCGATGACTGAAAAAAGAACATTTTGTGAAAACGTGTATACACGTTTCTGCCAGGGAAGGGGTTAAATCTGCCAGGGCCCTGGTAGCAATAGATGAGCTTCTCTGCAGAAAAGGGGTAAAAACATGCTTTAAGCTATCTAATCCACTTGAGAAACAAAAAAATGCTCACTCAGCTGAAAGTCACATGCAGGTATTCTAAGTGCAGCCAGCCTGTCCATTGCAGTGGAGCAGAGAACTGAGCTGAAACCAATTCCCATCTGGAGAGGCTGCTGCTCCACTATTCCCCTCTGCCCCTCTGCAAAACAGGCAGCAAGTGTGTGTGGGGAGAGGGTTAGGTGAGCAGAGGGAGAATAATATTTACTCTTTATTAATTCAGAGGTAAGATGGAGACAGTCTTATAAAGCCTCAGACACTGCGGAACCAAATCAATCAACTGCTTCTCCACAGTCACGCCAGTCAACAAGGCTCAAGAGTTCTGGTCCCAGTGCTACCTTCAATGTGCAGTGACTGGCATTTCCTCATTCCTAACCTCAGTTCTCTCCGCAAAGACAGACCATAACAATAAGCTATTACATGGAAACTATCAAATTCACTATTTTCAGTCTGATACCAAAGCACAAAATAAATGTCATTTTAAAATATCTAATAAAGATTTTTCTTCTGCACTCAAAGACTACAGAGTCTGATAATACTAATGGTTTATAATATCTGTGGCAACATGAAGGAAGGAATTAGCATTTCAAAATATCAGCCCTAGTTGGTTTGGCTCAGTGCATAGAGCCTCCACAGTTGGACGGAAGGGTCACAGGCTCAATTCCAGTCAAGGGCACGTACCTCGGTTGCAGGCTTGATCCCTGCAGGAGGCAACCAATCAATGCATTCCAAATTTATTCATTTCTCACACTGATGTTTCTCTGTGTGTCTCTCCCCCTCCCTTCCACTCTCTCTAAAAATCAATGGAAAAATATCCTCGGGTGAGGATTAACAACAACAAGATCAAAGGAAACACAGCTCAACTATGGAGCATCTAGTACTCACCATGTTCAGCAAAAAGGAATCAATGGTGGCAAAAAACCACTACAACCATTCTAACTCCTGGCAATGGCAGAAAGCAGGCTTACCCTTTGAACACTTGTTGCTGTCCTCGGCTCAGCCCGGTTAGCGTAGCATCTTTAAGTATAGTCTTTAGGCCCTTGTCCACAGAGACTTGGGCAATGCCAGCTCCCATCAGCCCTGCACCAAGAACAGCGAGGTTCCTGAAAGGCAAGGATAAAATGATTTCTAGTAAATAACTTTTAATCATTTCCGTAAAAGTAGGAGAATGCCCAAGTTATCACCCAATAAACCAACTAAAGCAGACACAATCATAAGGTATTTCAAATAATTATTTATAAAAATACACCTTTAATAAATGACTGATTTTCAAAGTTAAATTCAAAAATCCTTTAGGTCGACAAGAATTGGACTACCCAAGAAGATCGAATCATATTGATCTTCAATCATGCTGAGATCACTGAAAAGAAAGCCAAGAAGTTCTTGGTAGGAATAGGGATCTAATGTGCCCAGGACAGAGGCAGTTTATGGCAAGGTTGAAGACAGAAATCTAGCTCTGTGATATTCTTCGAAGACATCTACAAGCTTAGCACGTGGGGAAGTCCACAGGGCTTCCTGGGTAGAGTTTAACTTACTTAACCTCCTTCTGTGGTGTTCCAAATTTATTCTTCTTGCACAGGACCTGACCGTGGTACAGCCCTATCAAGGCCTTTGATTCTCTGGTCATCGCAAGCTCTCCAAATTTCTAAAATGTACAAAAGAACAAGGAAAAGTAGAACTTCACAGTCTCAGTGATAGGGATTCCTTCCGCGTGCTTTCTCTGGGGACCAGAGTAACACAGCAAAGCCACAGGTCCTCGGGGTCTCAGCGGTGCCTGTGCTGGCGTCTGTCTTTTCTTTACCCTTCTCATCTGCAGCACTTTCCGACTACTGCTTTCAAAGGTGTAGGATATAACTGAGCTCATTCACTACATTAGAGTCATGGTAGCCTTTTTTATGGTATTAGTGTGTCAGAGCCAAAATGGATCTTCATGATCATCTCAAGCAACCCTCTCAGCTTAAAGATAGGGAAGAGGAGACCCAGAGAAATTAAATGACCTTGTTCACAGTCACACTGCCTCGGAGTGGCAGAAATGGAACCTGAACCCAAGCAGTATGACTTTCAACTCCAGTTCTCTTGCCACTGTAGCAGGTGGCCCACACGGGACCTACCACTTTAAAAAGCATATTACCACTTATGGAGAACAAGTCTCAACTTAGTGGTGAGGAGCGCGAGCTTTAGAGTCTGGTCTGACAGAACGGGGTTTGAATCCTGGCTCTGCCATTTCTCAGTTGTGAAGCTTTCTTCATCCTTAAAATGGGAAAACGATGCCTCTTTTAACAGTATTGTGGGGATTAAATGAGAACACTAGTAAATGACTAGGGTCTCAATGTTGGCTATTGTCATCACCAATATCACTAGAATTTATTGTTATAATTACAAGGTTCCAAATAGTATTCCAAAGAAGGAATCCCTCTAACAAAGTTGCTATCATGTCCTCATAAAACATGAAACACTGTTCTACAGAATCAATGCTTTACTAATCTTGATTTAGCAGTGATTCAATAAACCAGTGATTTTCAAAGTGTGGGTAGAAATCCATCAGTGTTCATGAATTTAGTGGGTAGTGCTAAGTAGAATAGACAGGAAATACCTAGTACAACACATGCAGGGTGGACAATTATTGATGCATAAAATATGCTTCCATTTTACTGATGGAAGAGAATAAATCAGAAGTGCACTGCAGTAAGTACAGACATGTTTTCTCTGGAACTGTCTTAAGTTCTTCCCATACCTTTTGTCCTATTACCAAAGAGCAATCATTCTTCAATGATTGCTTAGAACTTACAAACAACCCAAACCACTGAAATTTGCCGTATCACCAACTCAGACAGTAAAAGGAGCGAGGCTGGTTCCTGTATCCCTTTCTCTTCTTTCATTTATTTTTTAAAAAAATTAATTTATTTTTTTCTTTCTCTTTTTTTTCTTAGTGGGTGCAAAAAAACATTTCCTTTCGTTTTCTAATTCAAAGTTTTATTGCTAGGCCCTAACAAGTAAGGACTGTACTTTTCTATCACTGTGTCATTTTATCACAATACAATCAGACTGACTTCAGAACAAAATGTCCAAACTATTCATTTGAAAGAATTGTAACTCTGCCCCTGCTCTTTCTTGTTATTCCTTTGTTATTGAGAGCAAGTTCAAACAGTTGGGGACCACCAAGTTTTCTTGCATCTACTTGCCTACTGAGATTAATCAGAAAAAATGGTAACCACTGGAGGAAATGTTTTGTTTTGTTTTTAAATATATTTTATTGATTTTTTACAGAGAGGAAGGGAGAGAGATAGAAAGTTAGAAACATCGATCAGCTGCCTCCTGCACATCCCCTACTGGGGATGTGCCCATAACCCAGGTACATGCCCTTGACCGGAATCGAACCTGGGACCTTTCAGTCCACAGGCCGATGCTCTATCCACTGAGCCAAACCGGTTTTGGCTGGAGGAAATGTTTTACTAGGCTTTGAATACTTTTTCTTTTTTCAGTTTTGTACATTTTCAGATCTTTGGTTTTCTTATATCTAATAAGCAAAAATCACAAGAAAAAACTTTACCTGAGATTCAGAGAGATAGCCAGCTTCTTTTCCTTCCTCAAGTCCAGTCTTGACCACCTAAAAAACATACAAAATACTTGTTCACTGTTGGAGTGGATTTATTCAGAGAAGGCTGAATAAAATTACTAGTGTTGTTAGTTTTTGTTTAAACACACACACACACACACACACACACACACATATTTCAAATTGATTTCAGAGAGAAAGGGAGAGGGAGAGCGAGATAGAAACATTAAGGATGAGAGAGAATCATTAATCGGCTGCCTCCTGCACACCCCTCTCTGGGGATTGTGCCAGCAACCCAGGCATGTGCCCTGACGGGGAATGGAACTGTAACCTCCTGGTTCACAGGTCGACGCTCAACCACTGAGCCAAGCCAGCCTAGTGTAGTTAATTTTTATTTTTAGCTTCTTTCTTCACTTATTTTAAAGAAAAGTTTATTTGATTTTTAAGGGAGAGTAACAGAGAGAAACATTGATGTGAGGCCAAAACATCTATCAGCTGTCTCCTGCACAACCCCTACTGGGGACTAAGCCCATAACCCGGGCATGTGACCCAACCAGGAATTTAACAGGGAACCTTTCAGTGACCAGGATGACACCCAACCAATTGAGCCACACTGGCCAGGGCTAGTGTTGTTAGTTTTTAAAGACTAGATTGGAGCTAACCCGTTCTATGTGCCATTAACCAGGAATCGAACCCATGGGCCTCCAGCATGCAGGCTGACACTCTAACCACTGGGCAACTGGCCAGGGCCAGAACAAATTTCTTAACTCATTATTGACCAACCTTCTGCAATCTAGCTTTGATCTGCCTTTCTGCAGACATCTCACTGTCCTCCTACAACACCTAATCTCAATGAAGTTCCTTGAAGAGCTTGGTGCTTCCCACCTTCTGAAACTTTGCTCAAAATGCCCACCTGACCTGGCCCCACTTTCCTTTCACCTACTCTCTACCCATTTCTCAGGGCTCAGGCCAAATCCTGCTCTTCCTGACCTCTGTGGTTCACAGTGATTACTCCCTTGTCTGAGCACTCAGCAGTTTTCCTCCGTCCCATGTATCTGGCAGTAGTCCTATGCTGCTCTATACTGCTTTGTAATGTCCCTCACACTGTGATCTGCCTTACCACATATATATGTCTAATCTCCCCAGCCCCGACTGTGAGATGAATGGAGGTAGGGGATTATGTTTCATATTTTATGTTCTTTGGTGTCTTCTACCCAAAATATATCTGTTGGCTAATCCATTCTCCAATTTTGAGGTCTTTAATTATACACTCTCTTAATCTCAGACTTTCCAGATCAGAGAGTTCTGTCTTAAAGTCTATCTTTAGGTAGAAGTTTCTTTAACCCTCTGATCATTTCTCCTATTCTTTGTTCTTTTCGGAACTTTCCTATATCATTACATCTCTTGTTTAATTATGGCAATGGGAAAGTCAGTGAGACACTGTAGGTACGGACAATGATTTTGACTAAGGATAGAATATAGCCATCAGTTTTGTTTCAACTCTATATAAATGCTCAATATTTTACTGGCCTTGATATATTGATATGACATAGGTTCCATCCTGGTTTATAAGTGACAGCTTTAAACTCATCAACTAATAAATATGCCTGGCACCTAGTATCCCCAAATATATCAATTTATATGAATCCTTATTTTTGTTAAGTACTTTAATAGCAGAATTAAGAACTTCTGTACTGGCATATATAGTCCAGAATGGCAATAAAGAGTATTGTGCTATTAAAGAATATTGTGCTATACAAAGGAGGAAAATATAAGAAATCTGAGAGGGGAAAAGACTCACGTCAATTATTTTCAGAGGTGCAGGATAGAGGCCTTTGGTCTGCTTTCGTACTTGTTCTTCCACCTTTTTGTAAACCTGTTGCCTGACAAATGGAATACCCATGGCGTACGATGTCAATCCTGTAAGGTAAAAAGCTTTTAGATACTTATTGGCAATAAGCATTTGTTAGTTTGTTCTGTAAACTCCATAAAAATTCAATAGCTCTAGCTATATGAAAGAACTGCTCTTTACTCTGATATGCAAAATCTACATTTCAACCTAAGCACAGCTTCAAACATAGCTTCATTATGTGATAAGTGCTTCAGCTGGGCACTGTAACAGTATTATATACACTGTTACAGAATTCTGTTGTATTAATGTTTAAAATGTTCCAAAATAAAAAGTTAAAAATAATGGTTTTAACTTACGAGTAGAAGGTTCAGAACTTGACCCTAGAGCAGAGTTGTTATATCCCTTAAGGTTAACTTTATGCTTCCAGAAAATAATGCATTTACCCTATCCTCACTTAAAATTTACTGCAAATAAAATTAAACTCCCTGGAAAGAAGCTTTGCCTTTATTCTTTAATAACAACACTCACTTTCCATCAATCCTTTGCTTCTCTTTAAAGATATTTTCTTATCAGCTAGTCCTTTGGCAAAAGTAACTGCAATTTCTTCTAGGTATTCAATTGTCCGTTCCTCTGGAGGTTTTATTCCTGGTCCTGCAAAAACAAACACAAGAGACTGGAATGCAAATCAAGTTTAGATGAGTCCCAGGTAGGCAAAAGCCTAGGCATGCCAAAGCCAAAGGCTCTAGCACCCACTTTCAGCATAGCTTTCCACGTCAGATCAGACACTGGTGGGTGCAGGAATCATGAACTATGCACTCACAGATGGGGAAACTGCAAATAGGACTAATTGTACTCTGACCACAACAAAATTAAACTAGAAATCCACAACAGGAGGATATCTGTTTATTTGTTTATTATTATTAATTTCAGAGAAGAAGGGAGAAGGAGAGACAGAAACATCAGTGATGAGAGAGGATCATTGATCGGCTGCCTCTTGCACACCCCTTTACTGGGGATCGAGCCTGCAACCCAGACATGTGCCCTGACCGGGATCAAACCGTGATCTTCTGGTGCATAGGTCAACACTCAACTGCAGAGCTATGTTGGCTGGGCAATATTATAATTTTTGAAAACTTCACTCTTCAGAATGATGACTCATTCCTTAAGAGTATGAGTTTCACTCTAATCAATATGCAAGATATTAACTCTTTAAGGAAATAAATAATTTCATAAGGCCCAACTCTGAGACATGCTAACACGTACCCAGTGGTTCCACCAATTGGTCAACCAATCCCATTTTCTTTGCTCTGTCCGCACGAATGTTTCTACCAGTCAGCATCATGTCAAAAGCAGCAGGTATACCCACCTAACATGCAAGTAAGGATCAGAACATAGGGGAAAAAATATCAGAGTGACAGTTACAGTTTACAAATCCTTCAACTGAGCAAAATAAATACTAAAGTGAGGAAAGGCTAACCACTGCTATTTATCAATCAGTTATATTTTATCTTATATTTTACATACTAATACACATTAGTGTATTAGGTAACTTCCGCAATCGGCTTCTTTTGGTTCTATACAATACAACAATGAGATCATCCAAATCAGGGGAAAGGTCTGCCTTTATATTTATCATGAAATATGACCCATGGATTTGCAAAACTGGTAAGATGTTACTATGCAGAGAAGGAGCTGATTAAATTATAAGCTTCAAAGAGGCAAGACATGTATCTTATTTATCTTTATCCTTCCTCAGGGACTAACAAAGAACCTCGATTAATAATTTTAATCCAAGAAACTGAAAAAATAAATTGAAAAAAAAAATACCAGGAAAAATCTGCTATTGATCCTAAATATTCGTATTTTATTTGATTTCTAAATCCTACAATGAATACCCAATACTATGCCTTTTGTATTACCAAAGGGGCACATAAGTACCAAAGTTCTGAAGTTCACAGTGAGGGGAGGGGGGTTTTAACTCACCATTTGGGGTAGCCTTTGTGTGCCTCCTGCTCCTGGTAAGATCCCCAGCAAGACTTCAGGGACACCTAATACTGTCTTTTTATCTTTTGTTGCTATTCTGTATTGGCATGAAATGGCAAGCTTCGAACAAATGAAAAGAAAATTGGAATGTTAGAAAATGTAATCTTATAACAGCTTAGGATCTGTGAGGGTCCAAAGATTACTTCTTTAGACCAGGAATGTGCCCACAGAATAAACTGTAATTTCTTAGGCTGGCATTTAATGCTTTCTACAATTTACCCTTCCAGCCTTATTTCATACTTTCCCCTAATTTAATAACTTCATTTTGGGCTGAAGATTTCCTTAAAAATCCGCTGAAAGCTATGGAAGCTCTCCATAGAAAAATGCACACGCAGTTGTACATGCAGCCCAGGTTAAGAAGCCTGTTACCCTACAGACTTCCTTTTCAATCAAGCAGTTCTACTTGTGATGTCCTCATAGGCTTCTCTTATCCCTTGTCTTTGCTCACACCTCACCGTATGTGGAATGCCCCCCACACCCCCTGTTGTGGTTAATCAAATTCTGCCTATCGTTTAGGACCAGGCACAGCTTTCCTTAATTAATTGCTGTGAAAGTGGCTAGCATAGAAGCCAGCATGTGAGAAATGCTCGATAAATATTCTTTTCTTTTCCCTTTCTTCTTTCCTACACGCTCTAATAAGCATCTCTTCTCTCAAATCTTTTAGTATTTACCACCTTTACTACTCACAAAGCACTTAAGCATGTATTATGCTTTGTGTATCTCAACTAGACTTTAGCTCATGAGCATGCATTGTACTTCTGAATCTTTGCCCTGCAAACTTTAACCAGGTTTTTACAGAAAGGAAGGGAGAGAGTCAGAAACATCGATGAGAGAGAAACATCGATCAGCCGCCTCCTGCACATCTCCCATGGAGATGTGCCCGCAACCCAGGTACATGCCCTTGACCGGAATTGAACCTGGGACCTTTCAGTCCACAGGCCAACGCTCTATCCACTGAGCCAAACCGGTTTCGGCTTAACCAGGTTTTTAGAATTGAAAGGCATCTAAGAGATCTAGCTGAAATCTTCTCAATTTATAAATGAAAACATCACACTTGGTTCACATGCTCTGTGTCATGAGATTAAGGATTAAAACAGATCCAGAAGTTTGATAACTAAAAAGAAAGCTGATTTTCTGAGAACTTTCCAGGCAAAAACTAGCCTATAAAAGTTTAGTGGGCGAGTCCTAACACTGGGCTAAACAGTGACTCTGTAATAAACCCATACCTCAAGTCCTCCTCCTAAGCAGGATCCACTGATGGCAGCCACAACAGGTTTTGCAGACTTCTCAAGTTTCTCAAACATTTTCTGTCCTTCTTGTGAAAGCCGCATTACCTCTTGAGGGGTCTTGCAAGCGGCTATCATGCTGCAGTAAACATGAAAGCCAAGAACAGAAAAAAATCAAAGATGAAACTGTAGCCCACTTTGTTAAATACTTCATCTACTATATCCTCAATCCTATCATATATCAATGTGTGGTGGTGAATCTTTAAATACTCACAAGTTTAAGTATGGATCTGCCTCAGACAGCACTAATATCAGTGACATCGTCTCTCTAAAAAGAGGGTTAAGTTTCTGGATCCAGAGAACATGAAACAAAACATGTGGCACAATTTTCACTTCAATAGCTAATCATTAGATTACAAAGCACTGAACATGAGAAAAATCATCTTCTAGTAAATATTTCCACTATGAGGTAGCTTTCAGATTAAACAGCAATCAAAATGGCAGGGGAAAAAAAGCTTTCAAGTTGTTTAGAGGGATCTAAAATCTTAAATAGATCCCCTAACGATCAAAAAAGGTCTGCTGCAATAATGTAAACCACGCCCTTTAATTTTAGTTTGTTTCATTTCCTACTTACTTTTTTCTGATCACATTTAAGTTGTGAATTCTGTACTTCTGACCAAAGACAACTATTTTTCTTTCATTTTATATGCTGGGAATTGCTCAACTAGCCTTATGGAAGCCAAAAGTATTTTCTTATGGATGTAGCTAGTTACTGCCAGGTATAGTGGTGTCTCACTAGTCTCAAATAACTGAACTAGGAAACAAAGCACTCAATACACATAATCTTTTCCTAAAAAATAAACATTAAACAGAATATTTATAAATTTTTAGTTACACAAAAAATGGATACACAATGTTACAGCAAGGTTTAAAAATATACAAACACCTTAAGTGCAAATTATTAAGCCTATAATAATGGCCAATATTGCCCAAAGCACAAAGAATAATAAATACCCCTATTTTGACAGAATTAACTGTTCACATTTTTTTAATATATATATTTTTTATTGATTTTTTACAGAGAGGAAGGGAGAGAGATAGAGAGTTAGAAACATCGATGAGAGAGAAACATCGATCAGCCGCCTCCTGCACATCTACTACTGGGGATGTGCCCACAACCCAGGTACATGCCCTTGACCAGAATCGAACCTGGGACCTTTCAGTCTGCAGGCCGACGCTCTATCCACTGAGCCAAACCAGTTTCGGCAACTGTTCACATTTTAACCCATTAAACTAACACTAAGATATAATTTCTTCTGCTTATACTGTATATGTTTTAAAGAACTGTAAACAAGTTTTACAGGTATACAATCTACCACTTAAAAAAAGAAAGTTTTAGTTGCATCAATAAAGCTCCCTTTGACAACCTCAAGTCCTACCAGCCACTTCATTTACCCTGAAACAACCATTTTCATGTTTGTACTGTATCCTTCCAGAGCAACTACTTATCTGTGTCCACAAAAAATATAACGAATATTTCGTGTATGGTTTAAAAACATTTACATAAACTATATATACTGTAGGAAACATTCAACAACTTGCCTTTTATTTCTAACTTCACATTATGTTTTTGAGCTCTAATATTATGTTGTGGATCTAGTTAATTCCTTTGAACTGTTTTGTAGTATTTTATCATGTGAATATTTCACATTTTAATTATCCATTTTCCAAATGACTGACATTTAGCTTGTTTCAAATTCTATTTTAAACTATACAGAACTGAACATCCTTGTGCATGGGCTCTTAAACATAAGGGTGGGATTTGTCTAGCATATATACCTAGAAGAGGCATCATTGGATTTTATGGTACATGCATTTTCAATTTTACTAAATGCTGCCAATTGCTCTCCAACTGTACAACTGGCATTCCAATTAGTAATATATTAACTTTCTCATTTCTCCAAGGGCTTGCTAACATGATAATTTTCAAACTTTTAAATAGCATCTCATTGTTAGCTTAATTTTATAATATTTTTATTCTACTGAGGTAAGAATTTGAACTGTTTTCAACTGCTTTAAGAAAAGGCTATTTTTAGTCTTCCATGGCTTAAGCAACAAGCCCCTCTTTTTAAATCAGCTCTAATAAAACTTACTTGATATCAGCACCTGCAATAAAGCAGCCCGGCTTTGATGAGATAAGGACAGCACTTCTGACTTGATCACTAGCCCAGATTTCATTCATTACTTCAATGAACTCTGCTTGTAGTTCTTTATTCAGTGTATTTACCTGCCAAAGAGAAATACATATAAATCCAAGGGTGTAAATTTGAAGAACCAGATGTGCAAGTCACTATCAGGTGCTATTTTGATGGTAGAAAATATGTTTATCCACCAGAAATATACTGCTAGAAGCAAGAAGGGGAGGCAGGGTTTCTTATAAAAAAACCAAATACCCTGTAGTTTTCTATTCAGTCAGCTATAAGCATACCACCCTTTAAAAATAGGTCTACTCAGCCTGCCTGATAAGTCTACAAACATTTCTGACATGGAAAAAATTTATATAACATTAAGGAAAAAAAGAATCAAAATTAGATACATAGTATGATCTTAATTTCATAAACACGGTTGAAACTGGATGAAATGTTAACAGTAGTTATTTTTGGGTTTGGAATATAAATAATTATATTTTCTTTATACAGACAGTCCTTGGGTTACATCCGATTCGACATACGTCATTTCATGGTTACGTTGCCATCTTCCATTTATTTATAAAAAAAAAAAAAGTTCCGGCATTTTGACATATGTGCTTTATGTTTTTTATTATTTATTTACCACAAGTAAAGGTCAGGAATTGTTATCTTTCTTTTAAATTTCTTTTTACTGTTTCACTTCATGACTGCTGTGTGTGTGCTCCATGTGAGTGACGTAGGTGCTTATGTAGGTGGGTTCCAACTTATGGCGAAAATTGCGTTTTGTTGCACCGGAGGAATGGATCTCTGACATAACCCGAGGACCTACTGTAGTTTTAAAATTTCCTACAAAAGCTTGCTGGATCGGTTTGGCTCAATGGATAGAGCATCGCCTGTGGACTGAAGGGTCCCAGGTTCGATTCCGGTCAAGGGCATGTACCTATGTTGTGGGCACATACCCTGCGGGGGGTGTGCAGGAGGCAGCTGATCAATGTTTCTCTCTCATCAATGTTTCTAACTCTCTATTCCTCTCTGTAAAAAGATCAATAAAATATATTTTTAAAAAAATTCCTACAATAGCCATATGTTATTTTTTGTGCTCATGAAAAATGTTCAACTTAGAAAATTCTGAAAAAATATCTTAAGTTTGAATCACTGGTCAGTGAGTGCGAAGATTTACTCTAGAGATGGGAACTATCTCCTGTTTTCCTTAATTTGTGATAGTTCATTGCTTCCCTCTAGGTCTTCCTATTGCATCTGGGCTTCTGGTAACAAGATTTCTGAGTATAAAACCTATACACCAATTTTAGATGGGGGGAAAACCATGAGCTCCTGCAATAAAGCTCCTCTTGGCAAAATACTGGATTAATGCTGTCTGCTTTGTTGAAGTTGCCCAAAACAAATAAAGCTCCACTTTGAACAGAACTTGACCTCCAATATGTGAATAGCACAAAGTCATTCACATCCCTCAGGAAGCTTAACAACCACATTTAACCCAGCTAACTTATAGATAATAACTAATGTCAAGCAGGTAATGAAGAAACCAGATTCAATAACCTCATAGTTAAGATGGGTAGTTTGATTCTTATAAACAAAGCTTGTATTTTGGTCCTTATCTAATAAGTCATCATTCTACACTATGACAGAAGGCTAGTTTTATTAATCCTTGATGGTAATCTGACACCTAGGTTAACTAGAAAGAATTCTTTTTAAAAAAATATATATTTTTATTGATTTCAGAGAGGAAAGGGGAGAGAAAGGAAGAGAGAGAGGTACAGAGAGAGAAACATCAATGATGAGAATCGTTGATCGGCTGCCTCCTGCATGCCCCCTACTGGGGATCGAGCCCGCAACCTGGGCATGTGCCTTGACTGGA
Organism: Myotis davidii; assembly: GCF_000327345.1. Lineage (NCBI taxonomy): Eukaryota > Metazoa > Chordata > Mammalia > Chiroptera > Vespertilionidae > Myotis > Myotis davidii. Next base: position 5,859,694 of record NW_006293779.1, on the reverse strand, counting down.
ATCAAACCCGGGACCCTTCAGTTCGCAGGCCGATGCTCTAGTCACTGAGCCAAACCAGCTAGGGCAATGAGAAGGAATTCTTGAATAAGGACCTCTGCTTCAGAAAACTCCATTCCTTGGGCAACTTGTCCAACTAACTAATTTAACTATCAAAAGTGTAAATTTATATGATAAGGTTACTGCCAGATTGGTGGATTTCTTTCCCATTCAAGACTGGATTCACGAATGTAGTTAGTAGAAATAAACTGCAGCAAGTTAAAGTAGGTACCTTTGAATTGGGTGAGTTAATTCGAATAACTGCCACATCCTCTTTGATTCCATAGTTAATATGGGTTCTGGCTAAAAGGAGAAGAAAAATTTATTTGTAAACAGTTTTATTGCAAAATAAATCTGAAAAGCGATGTAAACATGATAACAAGAAATTAACCTTACCCAGCAAAGCAGAGGACCCTGTAAAGTTGCGGGAAATATAACCTATAAGAAAAAGGAATTTCAAAATTAATTATTTTACAAAACAGCATTTCTGTAGTACCTGTTAGATATAACAAAGCTGGAATTTATAACGACAAAAAAAACAAAATTAGAACAACGTGTTCTAGGCTATTATTGTGACCACTACCATATCTTTTTTTTTTTTTTTTCCAAATTACCAGGCCATATGATTATCTGGGTACTAAATGTGGGAGGTGGAAGAATAGCTCCTTAAAAATGCCCACGTCCCTAGTAACTGTGAATACGTTAGGTTACATGGCAAAGGGGAATAAAGGCTGCACATGGAATTAAGGTTCCCAATGAGCTGACCGTAACATAGAAGATTATCCTGGGTTATCCAGTTGGGCCCAATGTAATCACAAGAGGGAAGAGAGAGGCAAAGAGAACCAGAGAGATGGCAGCATGAAAAGAACTTGGTCCCATTTTGCTTGGTCCCATTTTTTGCTGGTCAAGAAATGCAGGCAGCCTCTAGAAAAGGCAAAGAATAGATTCTCCCTTCCAGCACCCAGAAGGAAACAGCCTTGCCAACACCATTGGTTTTAGCCCAGTGAGACTCATTTCTGACACAACTGTAAGAGCAAAAATTAGTGTTTGTATTGTTTAAGGCACTAAGTTTGTGGAAATATGTTATGGCAACAACAGAAAATGCATACACTAAGAAATAAGTTATCTACAAAACAATCTGTAATGTCAGTTCCAAATGTATTCCAAATATATCTCAGCCATGTTCCTCAGCCACATCTGCTTACATTTCTATGGATAGATGGAGTTTCCAATGTTATCAAATCAAGGGGCACTAGTGAATATCTATAATAATAAAAGGGTAATATGCTCATTGGACTGGACGTCATTCCGGACATCCTTCCTGACGAAGCCAGGGCTGGAGGGAAGCCAGCCGGGGTCCCAGGTGCCTGCGGGTGGCCCAGGAGAAGCCAGCCTGGGTCCTGAGTCCCGGGTGCCTGCCGGCGACTGGAGGAGGGAAGCTGGTGCCGGCAACCCAGGTCCCAGGTGCCGGAGGGAAGCCGGTGCCAGCAGCAGGGGGAAGAAGGTCTACTCTTGCACAAATTTTCGTGCATTGGGCCTCTAGCTATAAATAAGAGCCCACATCACATGTTATTTTCAGCCCTTCTCACAGAATAAGTCTATAGGGCACGCCGCCAAGAATACCCCTACCTTGGGGATATCAAAGACCAGCTATTCTTCCTCCTTCCCAAACACTTCACTAGTTGAGGCTCTCCAGCATGATGATATGATCTTTTGAGCAAAAGCCATCACAACAGAAGTCCCAACAGAGGGTCTTTCAATTTGGACTCCGGACAGAAATAAGGAACATTGGGGAATTCTAGGCAAAAATTCCAAGTTATTCTGGGCCTTACCCTGCCTCCTTTCTAGCATTAAACACTCACCTTTGCCCTGCTCTTATCCAAACACCTTGCTATAACCAAGCTGTTCTGGAGGCTAGCACAGGGTCAACATCCCTTAATTATAACTTCCAATTTATTTATTCTTTTTAATCCTCACCTGAGGATATCTTTCCACTGATTTTTACAGAGAGTGAAGAGAGAGGGAAAGACAGAAAGAAATATCGATGTGAGAGAAACACATTGATTGGTTGCCTCCTGCACATGCCTGGGCCCGGGAGGAGCCTGCAAGCAAGGTACGTGCCCTTGACTGGAATCTCCGAACCCGGGACCCTTCGGTCTGCAGGCCGACACTCAGTCCACTGAGCCAAACCAGCTAGGGTACCACTTTCAATTAAAAAAACAAAACAAAACACCCTGCTCTTTCTTCCCTTGTTTTCATATTAATGACCAACCACATTTCCTATGCACCTCTAACTCCTTACTCCTCTCCCTACCTACATCTTCCAAGTTTTGTCCGATAATCTTAGAAAAAAGTTTTATCTGGGTTTAAAAATAACATATTTTCTACGTGGTTTAGAAACAAACTTTAGAACCATACCCAGTTTCCGAGTAAGAATGGTCTACATTTGACCAGAAGTAGCGACCCTTCTGGAGTGAACTATTACACATAAGACTATTCAAATATCCAGCTGAAGTGGGATTCACTTGGCAGTATTGAAAAGTGATTCCAGAACTATGTTAGGTATTAGAATCAGGTGGGGAGGCTCAAATATACCCAAAAATTCTTGAGTGACAGACAACCTGGAATCGCGGAATCAGAATTTAAAGGGGCTGAGCTTCAGCATCTGCATTTTTTAACAAGGTAACCGAAGTATACAGCAAACATATGGGCACATGGGAACCAGGGATGTGAACCCACTGGTGGTGGAGTGGGTTAGGAGAGGACCATAAACAGTGGCCAAGGATCTTGCTGGTTTGAAGGCAAAGGAATATATTATTGAAAAAGAAAAGAAAACTGTGTAGATGGTGCCAGAACCACAATGGGGTGACCTCTGGTTTCATTTGAATTTCTTCTTTAAGCAATCCAAGTCAGCTGCTAGTGTAAAGACAAAGGGAGACAAAAGACTTGGGCTGAATCATCAGGTTTATAATTTACTAGTTGAATGGCCATGAACAACTCTTTTAGTGCATTTCAGTGTTCTCATAGATGGAAGTAAAATGATGCAACGATTATAAAAGTGCGTGTAAGTCAAAGTGCTACACCAAGTAAATTAAGAGAAGCCAGCTATCTCCTCAATTCCTTGTGCTTCTACTTCTCTAACGATACACTTCCCTTCTTTGCTTTTCCATCATTTGAAATCTATCATCTGTATTTATCACTCTTCCTTCTTTATATTTATATCATGGCTCCAACCTTTTCCACAATGCCTTATTTTGAGATTCCATCTTACAAACGATCTTTCTCTTCTCTGCTAAAATTTTTTATCTTTATTAACTATTGTTTTGTTCTCTAATCATTGCATCTGTAGCAGGTGCTTCCCCAACTAAACCGTAATCTCTTCCACCATCAGCTCACAGTCATTTTTCATTCAGCAAAAAATTTACTGTGGCCTACCAAACGCCACACATTCTAGGCACTTGGAGTAAACAAAGACAAAAATCCCTGTCTTTGTGGAGTTTACATTCTATGGCAGCAGGTGAAACAATATCTAGGAAGAATTAATTCTCAGTAGAGAAAAATAAGAGGTGAGAATTCGGCTGGTATAAAAACGAGTTTGCCTATAAAGTACAAATTCCAGTGGGAGGGGAGCTTAGGAATAGGCAGGTCTAGCTAAATAGGGTAAAGTGGATTAGAATGGGGAACGAACTGGTTGGGAACGCACAGTGGGAGGGATAAATACAGACAGACAAAAAAAGAAAAAAGAAACAAAAAAAGAAACAAACATGTAAATAAGACAGGTGGTGCTCATTAGCTTACAGATTAAACCATTTTAAACTCTTACCCACTAATCTACCTTTGCTGCACACACACCTATAAGCATATACGCAAAACCTCCTCTAAATTAACCCAGACAAAAAGCTGAGAAAAAGTAGTACACGTTAAAAAAAAATCTGGAAAAGAATTCCAAACCACAGTCAACGAAATCAAGTGGGAGTACAAGGCAGCTTTGCTTTTGGAATCCAGCCTTACCTACTACCTAATCATCAGAGCTTATGTCAGAGCCGCCGGGTGAACTTTAGCCTATATTCTACTAAGCCAGCAAAAGAGAGAGAAACCTTTGTCCCACTTTTTAACCATTTTAATAATGTAACTCAAAAAAGATACCTACAAGATCTGAAACTATAGCAGTGGAGAAAGTTGGATTGTGCTAACACAAATTTCAATATGAAAATGTTACACTGGTTGTAACAACAGGTTTTCTCAATAGTCAAAGGGAGAGGGTCAAGAAAGAGAAAAAATAAAGAAAGGGATAGAACTAAGGATGTGAGAGTCAAATTTAAATATACACCATCTTCTAAAGTATTTGCCTTTAATCCATTTCCTGTGAAATTATTTGACCATTTACATAATTGGGGATTTAGATTTAGGGTAGGTATGGAAATTAAACAAGATACTTTGGTCCAGATGTGATTTTTCATTAGATAGTTATATTCAGAACTAGAGGCCTGGTGCACAAAAATTCATGGGGGGGGGAGGGTTGTCCCTCAGCTGGGCCTGCGCCCTCCTGCAGTCTGGGAACCCTCAGGCAATGTCCGACTGACGCTCTCCATGGGAAGTGGGCCTAAGCTGCAGTCTGGCCTCCCTCTGCAAGAGGCGACTAGCAGGCTGATCAGGGGATAGCACCGGCTGACAAGCGGCTGACCCCTCCCACTATTGCACCACCACTAGTGGCCTCCCTCTGCTAGCAGCTGGCCCTGTCCCCCAATCACCCCTCTGGCACCTGACTTGGCTGGCCTGGCATCACCCACTCGCCAGCCCCACCCCCTGACAACTGGTTGTTCCAAGGTTTGGTCAATTTACATATTAGGCTTTTATTATATAGGATTATAGCACTTGTAGAGAAGGAATGGTTTAAAACTCCAAGAATTAGCGCAGCCAGCATGGCATGCAGGAGGCAGCCAATTAGTGATTTTCTCTCATCGTTGGTGTTTCTATCTCTCTCTCCCTTCCTCTCTGAAATCAATAAAAAATATATATTTTTAAAAAATAATAAAAAATAAAACTCCTAGAATTACAAATCAGTTTCAAGAGATTTTAATCACCTACCAGGAAATGTCATAATCTCATTACAACTTGCACAGACTTGTAGGATGAAGGACTCTACTGAGTCTAGGTGGCAATCCACTGTGTAGGTAAATTTAAATTCACTTTCTAGACATTTTTTCAAATAACTAGAGGCCCGGGGAATGAGATTTGTGCATGGGTAGGGTCCCTAGGCCTGGCCAGCAACCAGGGCCAATCTGTGGGGCAACCAGCAGGACAACTGGGGGGGCCCCCGCTGGCACCCAACTTGGCTGGCCTGGTGCTGCCCGATCGCTGGCCCTGTCCGCCACTGCCACCTCCAGTCGCTTCCCTCTGTGGGGCGACTGCGGGCCAATTGGGGGGGCGGGGGAAAAGGGGTCCCCTGCTAGCACCCGCCTTGGCTGGCCTGGGGCCTGCGGGCTGGGGGCAGCTCCTGCATTGAACATCTGCCCCCTGGTGGTCAGTGCACGTCATAGGGACCGGTCATTCCTCTGTTCAGTCGATTTGCATATTAAGCTTTTATTATATAGGATGAGCCAGTTTCTTACTTGTGAAAACATAATGCAAATATTTATATGTGTATATATTTCTATGTTAAAATATAAAAAAACTAAGCTTGTAACGTTTAATTATACATGTAACATGTAAAAATTATTTTAAGAATTCTCAGATATACAGAACCACAGTTTCTCAGGGCAGAAGTTAGTTAATAGCTAACATTTACTGAGCACGTACTCCATAAAAAACTGCTTTACATCTAGAATAACTCCTTTAAAGCTCACAAGGTGAGATTATTCTTTGTTTTACTCCCAAGGTCATCAGAGCGTAAAAGGCAGAGCCAGAATGAAATCCAAACTCCTCTGTCATACTTTCTCATTTCAAAGTAAATCCATAGTCCCAACCATTCATTTTACAGTTGAAGAAAATAAAACCCATTACATTAAGGTATTTGGCCAGTCACACAGGTAGTGACTAGAAAACACATGACTTAATTATCAACTCAAGTGTTATACCCACTGCTAATCCATAAGAAGTACCTTAAAACCAATGCAAATGCAGGTTAAAAAATATACATTCAATTTTTCTACAGTGTTAAGCAATAAATGTGGAAAACAGGAAACAAAACTCTAGGGTAACATGGCCAAATACTAACAGTATCTATGTGGTGAACAGTAAGAGGATGGATGGTTCTTTCCTCTTAATCCCTTTCCCCAATCGTTATATTTCAATTTTGTTATTGTGATTGGCGCATACCCACACAGGCGTGTGCGTGTGCACACACATACACAACACACACACACACACACACACACACACAGCTGTCCTGTGCAGACTAAAAACGGTGGCTGAAATAAGAAAATAGTAGAGAGAAAAAAAAGGTTCAATCACTCAAAATTAATCCCTTAAAGTAAAGGGAAACTCCAGCTACCTGTCTAAAATCAGCATTCTACCCCTGTGATTAGGGAGGACGGCACAATGCAAATGAAATCTCTCGTGAAATCATCAGCACACAATGAGAAAAGTTAGTCACATTTCAGCTTACAGATCTGACATGGAAGGAAAACGCTTGAATTTCCACAATTACCCACTTTTACCCTTTTCATTGCCAGCTTGGAGAAAGACAAAGCGAATGAAAGCTAACAGGGTGTCTATCACATTTTATCCCATAAGATGCACGTGTTGGCGTTATTTTTAAAATATTTCTTATAGCCGGTTGCAGAACCTCCCCCTTGAAATTCAACACGGTGGGATTATTGAACGGCAACGGCTGAGCTCCCTATTAAAAGGTGTAAAAAAGGCTGGCGAATTCTGTCCAAGCAGCTTTTAGGGTAGCTCTTGGTACGGGCGAACTGTCGTGGAGACACAGAGGCGTGACCGACCGGAGTGTCCCGGTCCTGGACCCCCCAGTCCGGTAGGGCAGGTTCAAGGCCGCCGTTACAGGAGGTGAGAGGGGCGTGAGCCCGGACGTGCGGCGGGGAGACGCGCGGCAAGTGCCAGGCCGGTGCTCAGGACTCGGGAACGTTAGAGGTTACGGAGCCTGAAACCCGTACTGGGCTCGGAGTCATGAGAGAGGAAGTGACAGTCCTTTCCCAAGGACACGGGAGACCGGGTCGCAGGGCAGCATCTCCCCTGCCCCCTCCCTAACCCAGGGCTGGGGCCCCGGGCGGGGTCAGGGAGGGGGCAGCGAGTGGGGGACGCAGGTCCGAGGCCGCCCTAGTCTCCGCAGACGTTATACCCGGGGTCCGGGGCACCCTCAGCCAGGCCTCACCTGAGCAGTGGAGCGTCCTGGAGGCATTTGTGAAGCGTCTGAGGCAACCGATTGCGCGGGAGGCCACCATCTTGAGCAGAAGAGGACGAAAGTGGAAAGAGCTTCAAGTGCTAGGGGGCCAGGCCCAAGACTTTTCTTTCCCGCAGCCCAGCCCCGGGAAGGCGCCCGATGCATTGCCTGACTAAAATCCCGACGCTGAGTTGCCGCAGGCCCCTTAAACCTGCCCTTCGCTCCAGGATAAGGGGACAAAAAGGACCCTTTCCTTGCTGGAAGGATGGCGGCCCATCGAAAAGAGGGTACCGTGCCGGGTTTTCCAGTCAGGCGTCCAGCGGGCAGCCGCGAGACCAGCGAAGCCCGCGGAACCGCCGCTGACGTGAGGGGTCCTTTCCAGGCTGGCCCCGCCCCCCGGCCCCTCTGGATTCTGTCATTAGGGTGTGAACCTTGCCAACTGCGGGAGCCTTAGCGGACGCGAACGCAGGTGAGACGGCGGGTGCGCTGGACTCTTCGCCCGGCCCTTTCCCCCTCGGCGAGACCCGCACTTCTTTCCCGCCCGCAGCGCCACTGCCCGCGGCTACCCCCCTACCTGGGGGAGTGGAGCTCGGCCAGCGGAAGGAAGCTCCGGGACGCGGTCTCCTATACCAAAGCAATTAGTGCAGTAACTTGGACGGGTTAATTTATCACCGCGCGTGAACCAACTGTTCGCGGGTGGGGTGTGTGTGTGCGTGTGTGTGTGTGTGCGTGTGCGCGCGCGCGCTTAAAGCGCTGGGCTATGTTGCAGTATTTCTTACGGTTTCACCGACGTTGCCGGTAGCCAGAACGGGCCCACGGGTTTCCCCCGAATCGTGCTTCCAGGGGTGACACTCGGTCCTTTGAGCTTCGGGACTCCGAGTGTGGAAGGAGACATTCCTCCATCCTGTTCGGAAAGCCAGTGTTTCAGACGGTTTTCCAACCCAGAAGGGACCTGGCCTTTGTCTGGTCATTCATCCCCGTCACTTTATCGGTGAGAAAACAGGCCCGTGAATCACAGCGTGAGTGATTTTGCTCGGCCGCAGGTGGGAGAAACGGGACTAGAGCGTATATGTCCTACTAACTTCTCGCCAAGAGCTCTGCATTGGACAGGAGCTGTTTTTGTTCTGGAAAGATGGGCTTAAGTCCTCAAAGTAGCTGATTGGTTCTCAAAGCAGGTAACATCGAGGGTCCTCTAGGCCAGTGGTTCTCAACCTTGGTTGCACATTAGGATCACCTGGGAATCTTTAAAATCCTGATTTCTGGGCCTCATCCTCCGGAAATTCTGTTTCTTTGGGGGGGGGGGGGGGCGGGGGGCACAACATAGAAACAGAATTTCCGGAGGATGAGGCCCAGAAATCAGGATTTTAAAGATTCCCAGGTGATTCTAATGTGCAGCCAAGGTTGAGAACCACGGCTCTCGTCGCTTTCACGCCATCTCACTTAATCCTCACAATCCCCAAATTGTTATTTGCATGTTCTAGAGCAGCGGTTCTCAACCTGTGGGTCGCGATCCCTTTGGCGGTCGAACGACCCTTTCACAGGGGTCGCCTATGACCATCCTGCATATCAGATATTTACATTACGATTCATAACAGTAGCAACATTACAGTGATGAAGTAGCAACGAAAATAATTTTATGGTTCGGTCACAACATGAGGAACTGTATTTAAAGGGCCAGAAGGTTGAGAACCACTGTTACAGAGAAAGCTTGAGAAGCTTAGAGCTTATGTCAATTTTCTGGTTCTGCGGCAGAGCCAGGATTTGAGACCTAAATCTGAGGCTCACAGAAGAAGCAGGAAGGAGCAGGGGAAAGGGGCAAGGAGGTTGAGACTGAAATGAGTGTGGGAAGAAAGAAGAGAGGTTTTCGTTTAAAGCTCAGGTCAAAGAGTCCTTCATCATTCGGAGCCCTTTAAGCAGCAACTGGATGACCAGTGGTCATTTAATTTCCAGAAAGGATTCTTGGTGACCTCCAAAGGCCCTCCAACTCAGAAGGTTTTTGTCGCACCTATTGCTTACATCAGGGGTGGCAGGCTTTTTCTGTAAAGGGCCAGATAGTAAGTAGCTTTGCAAACCCACATCTCTTGTCATATATATATATTTGTTTTGTTCTGCATCTCTTTAAAAATGTAACAGCTATTATTAGCTAGAGGCCCATGGGTTGTAGTTTGGCTCTTGACTTTTTTCGTTCCCTGAATTTGCAACAAAATAGTAAGGCAGAAAGAAATGTTATGTTTCTCACTATGGTATACTTAGAGGGAAACTACACCACCCACTGATTTTAGTAGCAAATACATGGATGCCCCTGACTGTGTGTCAGGTACTGTTCTAAGTGCTTTATGTATATTAATTTAGTTATTCCTCAACAATCCTCTGAGGTAAGTACTGGAATTACCTACATCTTATAGATCCATTTTACAGATCTTTTGTTTTTTTGTTGCTCCTCATCTGAGGATATTTTCCCATTGATTTCTAGAAAGAGGGGAAGGGAGGAGGAGAGAGACAGAGAAGAGAAACATGGATTGGTTGCCTCCTGCACGTGCTCCACTGAGCCAAACCGGCTAGGGCTCTGTATCTTAATTCTAAAGCAGAGGCAAGGTTAAGTAACTTGCTTAAAGGTCAGGGCATTACAGTGTGTCTTTATTATTATTAAATATACTTTTATTGATTTTAGAGAGAGGAAAGGAGAGGGAGAGAGATACATCCATCTGCTGCCTCCTGCACTCCTGGGGATCAAGCCCCAAACCAGGGCATGTGCCTCGACCGGGAATTGAACCTGTGACCTTTTGGTGCATGGAAGGACGCTCAACCAGTTGAGCCCCACAGGCCAGGAACATTGTGTCTCAGTGATATTGTAATCATGAGCTGTTGGAGCCAATTTCTCTTGTTTTCATTACTTGCCAGGCCCCTTCTTCCCCTTTTCCCAGGTCCCTGCAGCTTCAAGCATCTTTCCATAGTTCCACATTCAGTAGAGCCTACTTTATCCTTAGGCCAGAATGTTTCTTTCCTAAACCTTTGAGCAAGTGACAGTAAGTCAGTCCTCCCATAGAGTAGTTTGCTTAGTCCCTCTTTCTTTTACAATATCTCCTTATTTATTAATTATTGATGGAATATATATTCTATGTACTTTTTTTCAGAAACTACAGAAAAGTCTAAAGAAAAATACACTTATAATTCCACCACTCAGAGATAACAGTCACATTTTTATATGTATTTTTTGAACATTTTTATGCATTTCTACATTTTTACATATCTATATAAATATTAATATACATAGATTTTAAATAAAAATTATACTGTACATAAAAATTCTCATTTAAAAATTTTAAGAAGACAGAAGAATATAAAATGGAAACCTCTACCTCTTCCATTTATAGACTCAGCTTTTTAAAAAAAAAATTTTTTTTTGATTTCAGAGACAGGTAGAAACATCAATGATGAGAGAGAATCATTGCTGCCTCTTGCATACCACACCCTACACTGGGGATGGAGCCCACAAACTGAAAACTGGGTATGCGCCCTGGCTGCAAACCGAACCGTGTCTCCTGGTTCATAGGTTAATGCTCAACCACTGAGCCACGCCTGTCTGGCTAGACTCAGCTTTATGGGCTTTCTTTTCTCTCTTTGTGTCATATCGAGTCTTACTGTACATACTACTTTGCAGCTTGCTTTTTCATTAATATATATTGTGGATATATACATGTATATCAGTACACACATGTATATCAGTATGTTTCAATTCTTTCCAAACTGCTGCACAGTATTTCGTACTATGTTTATACTATAATTTTCTATATTTTGTTTTTCTGTTACAGTTTACATTCAATATTATTTTGTATTAGTTTCAGTACTATAATTTATTTAACCATTTCCTACTGATGTGCATTTAGATTAGTTTCGGTTTTCCACAAATGTAAACGATGTTACAATGAATATCTGAAGTATTTCTATAGTTAGAGATCCATGTATGCTACACATACATCTTGAATATTTCTATAAGTTAAAGACCGTAAGAGGAATTATTGGGCTCAGAAAATCACAATTCAAATTTTGATAGACAACTAAAAATTGCCTCCCCCAAAGGCCTTAGCAGTTTATACTTCTAGCAACTGAATTTAGAAGTGCCTAAATAGCCGAAACCGGTTTGGCTCAGTGGATGGAGCGTTGGCTTGCGGACTGAGAGGTCCCAGGTTCGATTCCGGTCAAGGGCATGTACCTGGGTTTCGGGCGCATCCCCAGTGGGAGATGTGCGGGAGGCAGCTGATCGATGCTTCTCTCTCATCGATGTTTCTAGCTCTCTGTCTCTCTCCCTTCCTCTCTGTAAAAAATCAATAAAATATATTTAAAAAAAAAAGTGCCTAAATAGACCCATTCTTACTAGAATTGTATATTAACCATATTTAAAAATTTTGCTAATCTGATAAACTCAAAATGAAGCCTTGTTTTAATTAACTTTTTTATTGTTAGTGAGGCTGGACGTTAAACATTTTGTTTATTTGACATTTTTATTTCTTATGTGAGTTACTCATTTTCCTTTTGGTCATATATCAGGAAGGAATTTTTCACATGTAAATAAGAGTAAATTCTATTCAAACTGACTTTTTAAAGGGATTTATTGACAGTGGGAGGATGAGTTTCAGATGTGACTCAATCAGCGCTCTAGTTTCTTTTTCTGAGATTCTTGGTTCTGTCTTCTTTTGTGGTCACTTCTGTCTGTAGGATAGCTTTTTTTTCATGTTTTCTAACTGCTATGGCTGGATGCCTCAGAAGGAAAGATTTGTGTTCCAGAATTCCAGGCGGAAGACTTGAATGTCAGGTTAACTATTCCCAAATCAATACCAGTGATCAAGGCAATACATACAGGGTTGTTTTAACATATTTTTAAAATTTTTATTGATTTCAGAGGGCAAGGGGCAGAGAGAGAGAGATAGAACATGCAGGATTGTTTTTGACCTTCATCACCTGAACCAGTGACCTTGGCGAAGAGAATTAAATTATTCTGATTGGTTTAAACCCTGGAGTTGGGCTGGATTCAATCCCATAACAACTACATATGGCAACTATATAATGGGGTGAAGGGATGTTGGGGTGAAAAATCAGATTTCATTATAGAGTGTTTCTCCTATAATTTATAAAAGATCTTTATGAATATGAATATTAACCCTTTGTGTGTTTTACATATTACAAATACTTTCTCTGAATCTGTTGTTCTACTTTGACCTTTTAGTGTCTTTTGCTGTGTAGATATTGTAACTGTGTATCTAATCAGATCTATTAGTTAGTCTTCTCTATGATGGTCTCTGGGTTTTATGCTATTTATTGGAAGCCTTTCCCCATCTAAGGTTATAAAGAATACTAGAGGCCTGGTGCACAGATTTGTGCACTGGTGGGGTCCCTCAGCCTAGCCTGCACCTTCTCATAATCCGGGACCCCTAGGGGAATGTAGTTGTGTGCAAACCGGCAGGCGGCCGGGGAGGAGCCCGAGCCTGGGCTGGGCATTGCACTGCTCCCGCTCATCCCAGCCCCACTGTGCCTACCGTGGCCGTAGGCCGCTGTTCAGTAGTGCTGCTATGGAGGCAGGAGAAGCTCACGGTGCTGCAGCTGAATTAAACACATAAGTCAAAGCCCCACTGTATGTATGTGTGTGTGTGTGTGTGTGTGTGTGTGTGTATATATATGTTCTCTATTAGCTTTGAGTACTTTTATAGTTTAAAATAGATAGGTATTTAGATTAGTCCATCTGGAATTTATTTGTACTTAAGGTGTGATTTATGAACCTAAATTTTTTCCTAAATGGTTAGCCATTTCCCCAACAAATCTATTGAATAATTCATCTTCCACTTATTGAAATGTTATCCCTATTATTAACTAAATCCTCATGCACATGTGTATGCTTCCGAACTTGCTACATCCTATTCTGTTGATCTGTTTATTTATTCCTGTGCCGGAATTGCACTGCTGAATTACTGGTGTTTTATAGAAAGTTTTGATATCTATTAGTGCAAAGTCCCCCTTTTTCTTTATCGACATTTTCTTGACTATTTTTTATGAATTTTATTTCATGATGAACTTTATTTCAGGAAATTTGTATGTCAGGCTCATGTGGCATCATATGTAGCTCCTGGAAACAATGCTGCCAATTTGTGTCTCCCCGGCCAGAGTCCCTTGAATATCTATCCCTAGGCTGATGAGCCTACAGCTTGGATTCCTTCATCTCTTTTCAATCCACATATTTGGAAAAATATATATTTTTTTCTTTTTTGAAGCCATAGGGTGTCCTCTTTTTAGTCTAACCAAGGGAAGTTAAACAAGGCTGTTGGGTTATCTATTATATTTGGGGTAATTATGGGGTACAAGTTACCCTATAATTTAGCAGTTTAGAACAATACAAATATATTATCTCATACAGTTTCTGGTGGCAAGTTAACTGCATTGATCTAACGTAGAGGTTCTCATGGGGTTGTAGTCAGCATGTTGGCCAAGGCTGTTGTCATCTGCAAGCTGCCTGTGCTAGAGGATCCACTTCCAAGCGCACTCACATGGCTGTTGGCAGGAGGCAGCAGTTCCTCACCACGTGAGCTCTTCACGGGCTGGTGCAGGGGAGACATGCCGGCTGATTCCCCCGATCCGGTGATCTCAGAGTGACCGAGACTGGAGCTGCAGGATTGCCTATAGCCTAATCGCAGAAGTGGCATCCCACCCCTTCTGACATGTTCTTTTGTTTACACAGACCGATTGTGGTACTGTGTGGGAGGTGACTGTACAAGGGTTGAATTATAAAACATGGAGATTGTTTTATGGGGCATGCTATCTTAGAGGCTGGCTCCCACAGCCTTCATAGGCAAAACTTGTCAGTTCTTTTCTTATTTTAGGTTAAAACATGTTTCAAAATTGAGAAGTATACGATGGCAAGTCTTTCTTACACCTGATCCCCATTTACTCAGTTTCCTTCCTTCCAGCCATCCTTTATTTTAACATTTTATTTCTACTTCTAGGGATATTTTATACAGATACAAATAACCCAGGATATATTTTTGTCCTTTTTTTCAGATTTCAAAATGACTTCCATCTTGACTTACACTTTTAAAAACCTTCCCAGTACATCAGCATGGGCCCTCAGATTTTGTAAGTTTAATTTATACTTTCTTTTTTAACATTAGCTTTGGATTTATAAGCATCTTACACAGACATAGAATTGTATTGCTTTTTGTAAACACTGTATTTTGTCTTCCAGCTATAAGACCTTTAAGCTGCTCCTCCCAGCTACGAGCTGCCCCAGGTATAGTAATTTATAAAGTAAAAATTTCTGATTTAAATATTAGATTCGAGATTTGTAAATTCTTAATGAAAACCAAAATTAATTTCCTATATTTCCCTCTTTTATGAGCAACATGGCTATCACCATTGCCTTTCAATTCAAATAGTATAAGGCCAATCAGTAATGCTATTACATGGTGTAGGGTTGGGCTCAAGGATGTTGACAGGAGGCTGCTTTCTGGGTTCGGAGCCTAATGGAGTCATGGAGATTCCATGAACTTTGCTGGTTGGTTTATTCACCTACTGGCCGTTGGTCCTAGAAATGATTAGCTAACACTCTTGAGACTGTTGTAGAGCTAAAAGCTAACATTTTAAATCTGCAATTAGTGACAGGCTTCTCTATTTGTGGATGTCTTCTTGTCCCATATACAAGAGGAACCATTCCTGGAATAGGGGTAACTGGGAAACTAGTTAATAAAAGAAGATTGGTCAATATGAAATGAAGAAGTAAGAAAATTTGTTGATTATACATGGTTATTTCAATATAACAACAAAAGAATGAGATAGCTTTAGATCAACACAAAAAGATTATCAAGCTATATTAGGTCAGAAAAATGTATATAATACACAAGTGTGTACATGTATATGAATTAAAAGCACAAAAGTTTGAAAAAATATACACCAAGTTAATAGTATTTACCTCTGGGAAGGAAATAATTTCGTGGAGGAGGACATAAAGAGGTTTTACTATCCATATTTTAGTATGGTTTATTTATTTTTTTTTACCACGAGCATATAATCATGCTTTATTTTTTTAATTAAAAATTTAGAGGGAGGTTACTGTTTTTTTTTTTAATTTTATTGATTTTTTACAGAGAGGAAGGGAGAGAGATAGAGAGTTAGAAACATCGATCAGCTGCCTCCTGCACATCTCCCACCGGGGATGTGCCTGCAACCCAGGTACATGCCCTTGACCGGAATTGAACCCAGGACCCCTCAATCCGCAGGCCGACACTCTATCCACTGAGCCAAACCGGTTTTGGCCGAGGTTACTGTTTTGATGATAGAAAATAATTAGACAATTTGAGTCAAACAGAATCAGGGTTTCTTTTGTCGAACATTTAGGTTTTTGCAGAGTGGCAATAGTCATCAACCAAATGGCCTTTGTTTCTACATAGAAAAGCAAGAATATTAAGATGTGTAAAGAGAAACAACATCACTTATTTTGACTTCTAATATTAAGGACAGGCTATGTGTCACATTGGTTGCTGTCAGTTGTAATAGATTGTCAAACACTTGATAAAAATAAACAAGTTTATTAATGGCATAAATACTCTCATCATTAGGTATAATCTCTATTTACCTTAACTATTTGGATTTATATTATAAAAATTATATTATTTACCTTAAATATGTTATAAATGTTAGTTTCTTAGCCTTTACACACACACACACACACACACACACACACGCAGTGGTTTGGTGAATGGCATTGAACGATGTACTTCTTCTTAGAATGTCTGTCTTTAAAAATGTAAAAAGTCATCTGACTTCATGTTTGTTAAGTAATAGTTCTTTGAACTTTGTTTTAAAGCTGCTCAGACTACTACGAAGAAAACCTTGGCAAAACCCAATGTGAGAAATATCGTGGTGGTGGATGGTGTTCGCATTCCATTTTTGCTGTCAGGCACTTCGTAAGTATGAATGATTGTGTGTCACCCCCATCTTTACTGACACATAAAAACTGTATCAATTTAGGTTGTGATTTTTAAAAAGGTATACAATGAGTTAATTTAATATGCATTGTGAAATGATTACCACAATCAAGTTAACACATCCATCACTCACATAGTTTATTTTTTCCTTAAAAGTGGTCTTTGCCCAGCCGGTGTGGCTCTGTGGTTGAGTGTCGACCTATGAACCTGGAGGTCATGGTTCAATTCCCAGTCAGGGCATATGCCCGGGTTGCAGGCTCGATCCCCAGTGTGGAGCATGCAGGAGGCAGCTGAACAGTGATTCTCTCATCAATGTTTCTCTCCCCCTTCCTCTCTGAAGTCAGTAAGAAAAATATGTATTTTAAAAACTGGTCTTTGTAAATGTAACCCAGGAAGTAATATTGTTGTTAGTGGACTACTTAATATAGGGATTTCATTTTCAGAAATTAATACAGAATAAGTCAAGCCACTGGTGAAAAAATATGGCGAATTTGTTTTTCATCCTTTCTCATGAACAAGCCTAGTGCAGCGGTTGGCAAACTGCAGCACGCGAGCCACACTCGGCTCTTTGGCCCCTTGAGTGTGGCTCTTCCACAAAATACTATATGTGGGCGCACACATACAGTGAGTGCGATTGAAACTTCGTGGCCCGTGCGCAGAAGTCGGTATTTTGTGGAAGAGCCACAAAAGGGGCCAAAGAGCTGCGTGTGGCTCACGAGCCGCAGTTTGCCGACCACTGGCCTAGTGTATTGTTAGATTGAACTAGCCCTATGAAAACCTAATGCGGGTCCAGGTAGCTTGCTTCCAGCAGAGATATCCTTTCCTGTCTGGAGATGAGAACATTGTTTCTGTGCCTCTTCAGAAATTTGGTACTGAGGATGTGGGACCATGGGCATTCTGACGGGCCTTTAATCCACTGCGTTGGCCTCTTGGAAATTATCAGAATTGGAGTTGATGGGCTGGTCCAAACCTCAGCATAGCACAACCCCAAGAATATAGAACCAGAATGGTACTAGACCAACCCGAAAACTGGCTAAGGCCACTTTAGCCAAGTGATCGAGTTAACATCACCATTAATAAGTCATATTGATAGTATGTACACCCTGATATGAAGCAATGAAAAGAGCACATTGCCTCTGTGATATTCTTTCCCCAAATCCATAACCCTAATCTTCAAGTGTCAAGGTCATGAAAGATAAGGAAAGATTGAGAAACTGTCATAGATCGGAGGAGACAAGGAGGCATGAAAACAAAGTGCACGGATTAGATTCTGAAACAGAACAGTAAAAAGGTGCTAGTGAGAGCCAGATAAAGTTAGTAGCTTAGTGACTGTATCGTGCCAATGTTAATTTTTTAGTTTTGACAAGTACTTCATGGTTATATATTTAGGATATTAGCATTAGAGGAAGAGGAGCAAAGGGTATACAGTACCTCTGTTCTATCTTTCCATTTCTTTTGTAAATCAAAAAGGTTCTTAAAATGTCCTAATGTATCCTCCATGTCCTTTTAGGCATCAATAAATAAATAAATAAATACTATATTTTTAAAAAGGAGAACTCAAAAGATGGGATTTAACGAATATTTGACAATATGTTATGCTGAACAATAAGATATTGGGTAAAATTTTGTTAGATTCTTAGCCAGCTCAGTCTAAGTTAAGGCTTGCCAAATATTTAAGGATGACAAGTAGTAAAAAATCACACTATTTCTTCCTTTGAAATGATGGACTGCCTAAGATAATAAAGTTAAATGCATCTGCAGTGGCATATGTTAGAGGATTTCTTTAGATATTTCAAGTAAAATGAAAAAAATTAGTAAAAGTCTAGGCTTTGGGTTTAAATTATTTATTTTCTTTCCCCAGATATAAAGACCTGATGCCACATGATTTGGCTAGAGCAGCACTTTCGTAAGTAAATGCAGTTTCATTACAGCACCTTTCTCCAGTGTTCACACTTGAAATAGCATGTTTAAGAGAATTTCCATATCTAGGATATATTGACTTTTATGTGGTCATAATAGAAAGCACTTATGAGCTTTTACAAGATTCATTTATTCTTGATTTTAGCATTATGTGCTGCACAAATTCAAGCAGCTGATGGATGTAAGGCATTATCTCATTCATTTTCCATTGGTGCTTTCTTTGCCTTTGTGTCTTCAGCCAGCCACCCTTCATTTGACCTTTCTGCCCATCTATTCCGATTCTTTTCTTCCTGCCAGGTTTTAAGATGAATGAAAGCGCCCAGTCGGTGTGGCTCAACGGTTGAGCATCGACCTATGTACCAGGAATTCAGGGTTCAGTTCCCGGTCAGGGCACATGCCCGGGTTGCAGGCATGATCCTCAGTGTAGGGCGTGCAAGAGGCAGCTGATTAATGGTTCCCTGTCATTGATGTTTCTATCTCTCTCTCCCTCTTCCTTCCTCTCTTAAATCAATAAAAGTATATTAAAAAAAATAAAAGAATGAATGAAAGCAACAGTTGCTTCTCTTTTTCTACTATTCCATTTATTCTCCTTGATCTCATAATAATCATTTCCATTCCCATGACTCTACAGTAATTATACTTCGGAAGCTTCTCTTAGTGCTAATGACTTTGTGATCATGAAATGCACCAATCTTTTCTGAGGCATCACTCTCTTTATATCCTATAGCATGTGACCCTACCACTTGAATATTCTCAATATTATGTCTTTACGATTTCCCTTCCATCTCCTGACAGATTCTTCTCTATTTTTTTTTAAAAAAATAGAATTCTTCCTCTCTCTTTTTTAAGGTGTTTTGCAAATTTCAGTTCTTAGAGCTTTGCATGTCTCTGCGTACATGTTTTTTCTTAAATATCTCATCTATTTAATCTTTATTGTTTTATGTAGAGAACTCACAAGTCTCTAAATTTGACCTTTCTTTGCTACCTCAGGCTCAACTTATCAAAAATAAAAATGGTCTTTTCCTCAAATGATCAAATGATCTTTTCCAGGTTATTTTCCTATTTCGATTATGGTCCCAGGCTGGAATTTATAAATTTTTCCTCAACTTTTTATTTTAAAAAATGTCAAATGCACAATAAAATTGAAAGAACTGTATTATTATATATTATTTAAATCATGTATTTATGTTGATATTTCAAGTTTACATTTAACATATTTGGATTTTACTTTTTTATTTTTGTCTCTTTTGACTGAAAACTTGGTTCCCAACATTACTATGTTTACTTATCTGTTTTATTTTATTCCATATTATTTTTTATTCTCTTTGTATAAATTCTCATTGCCAGTTGAGCATCACATGTTGACTTTTTAAATCGCTTTTTCATTCATTTCTTCTTTGGTAAGATGCCAGCCACATGCTTGTCAAATTAAGGGAAAGATACAGTTTCTGCTCTTTTAAATTCAAGGTTAATCTTTAGAAAGAAGTGCAGTGTTTTAAATGATCTATCACACTACCTTGATGTGTTAACTAGTTCTTTGCTTTGCACTGTTTCTGCTCTCAGGGGTTTATTGCATCGGACCAATGTCCCAAAGGAAGTTGTTGATTACATCATCTTTGGCACAGTTATACAGGAAGTGAAAACAAGCAATGTGGCTAGAGAGGTGAGTAAAACAAACTTTATGTTGTTTAAAGAAATTGATATGAGAGTCAATTTGAACGTTAACTAATAAAATTTACTCTTTAAAAGCTATTAAAGTCCATTAAGTAAAGTTATATTTGACTTATAATGTGATTTTATAACTTGAATAATGAATGTTATTTAATATTTAAAAGAATTATTGTATAAATCAAATGATGTACACTGTACTCTACATATTTATACTAAAAGTCATTTGAGCTGGTTTGGGAATATATATTATGGCAGAGTGTGGCTGATATGAGTTTTAGTAATGTTAGAGCATGGCTTCTAATTAACTTAACATTTTAACATTTTGCAAATAACTTATCTGATAACATGGTTTTTGTTAGAGGTAGCCTTGCTTATTCATTTTTTCCATTGACTAGATGATACGTAGGAGTGTTTACAAAAAAAACCACACAACTATTTCACAGGAGTTTGCTTTTACCCTAGTTGGCATGACTCCATGTAGTGTTTATTGGGTAACCAAGATAATGGAATTTGTGTGACACGTCTAACAGGTCTGCTGAGCTCCCTAATTTGAAAGTGATTATTTGGGTAACATTGGCTCCAAAGCACATTTCCGTGTGCTAATCCTTTTCTTTATTTCTAGGCTCTGCCTGCTATGTTACTGTGTTCATATAGTTGTAAGGCCAATTACTCCATCGCTGTCAGTCCAGAGAAGGGGAAATGGGCAGGACTGCAGCTTTTGTTCTGCCTCACCTTTTCACCTGTCAGTAAAGCTGTAACTGTGGAGGGCCTGGCGTTACTGCAGCCCACAGTAATCACCTGTTTGTTGTCAGGAAAGAAGTAAGGACAGGAAGAGGTTAAGAGGTTGTTGTTTTTCCCCCTCCGCTGGTTTTTATGTTTTTCCAGCCTTCACAATTTTAAATGTATTGAATATGATAATTTCATTAGTACATCAAGCTATTCATAATACATTTCAACTTTTATATTCTGAAAAAACAAGAATAAGAGCACTTAAGAAATAAATATTAAAATATTCCCATTTTCTGTTTATTTCTATTCTGTCCTAACTCTAAAGCCATAATGTTTTTCCCTGAAATTTTTTTGGAAATTTTATCTCCATATGCAGATCTCAGCTATTGGTTAACATGAGGTAGATTCCCTTTCGCTGCCCTATACTGACATCAGTTGCATTGCACTGCGGGTAACGTTTGCAGTGGATGTAGGTAAAGATTGAGATAGTAACCTAACAGCTAACATAACTTCGAGCTAGAGAATTTCTTTAGGACCTGTTGTCTGTATTAACAAAATTAACATGAAATCCTAAAAAGCTTCTGTGCTGAGTTCACAGGAGCCTGACTTTACTGAAGCATGTTTCCCTGCTCTCCAACTTAACTAGGAGGCACCTTTCCCCTTTCTCCTTAGTGTACTATTCCAGAGCCTACGCTTGCTGTCAGAGCTGTTTGAACTTTAAATAGAAGAAGCATGTGGACAAGGCTCACCAGCAACCACTTCTATTTAAAGCTCCTTCTGTCCAGAGAGGCAGCGGGGCCAAGGGTATTGCACATGCTAGAAAGGACCTCGTGAGCATTGGCTGTTATGACCTGAGTGCCCTTTACACTTGCCCCACTAGGGCGTTCTCCCCTGCCCCCTGAAGAGTTGCCTCTCTTCATTTTGGATTGGTTTACATGGAGAGGTTGATGTGCAGTTGGCAGGGAGTAGTTTTTAGCAAAATAGGTTGGACACTTAGTATCAGGCCTATCTGGAAAGACCAGAATAAGATCATGTTGCATGTATACTACTGTAGCATATTTATATTTCAATAGATTATGGTAAAGACTGTACAGATTGTGTAAATATAAAGGAAGGTAATATTGAACCTCTAATCTAGACTTTGGGAACATTTTTGTTTTACCAAATTATAGGAGAGCTTGGATTCTGATCATTAAATAGTTTCAGAAAAAGACCACTAAAAATGAATTTCCTGAATGGAAACCAGAATTTCATAGTAAATAGTGGTAAGAAGAGCAGGGGGAGTTGAGAGTGTTATTTTTATAATGAAACTTTAATTATAATAGTAAGTATTTTATTGTTGCACGTATGCATTAATTCTTTACATAAACAGTGGAATCTGGCATTGATTGGTTTATTGCCAGCCTAATAGCCCCAATAAATAGTATGATAAAATAATAGATGTGTCCATTTCATGTTTAACTTTACTGTGCCATCATAACAGAGGCCATTTTTTCAAAATTCACAGAGGGTCTCAGTTTTTCTCAAGGTCCCTCAAATTGCTTTTCAAGCACCTATTGTGTCATCATCCTGGCCAGTTTTCTCTTTTCCAGTTATTAACTGGTCTACCCTTATTTGTCAGAGGCTCACTGTGGCTAAGGCAGTTTTTCAAAGTTCCTTTAATCGACTTGAACTCCTGCATATTTGGCAAGTTTTTCCATTTGACTTTGCATTGAATCTACAGAGTGCCGTCTGAAGTATCAGTCAGTGAGAGGGACTGGCTGACAAGTGTAAAATGGGCAGGGATATAGTGAGAACTGTTTATGAGTGGTCAGTTCTTTAGAACTTATTTTCGTATTTGAGGAGCCCACCCAATGATACATGTGAGATATATATATATATGTATGTATATATATATGTATATATATATTTAACAGGTTTACTTTATTTGAAAATTTAAATACATTGAAATCAAATTATGTATTGATATCTTTAAAGCATTGTTAAGAAATTGGGTGAGATGTAGGTTTGTACATCATACTAGAAATTCACTACCAAGAATTTTGCAGAGCAATTGTCAATTAATAGCTAGATGAAAAATGAGTAAAACATTTCTGTAATGGGCTTCATTTTATTTTAAACATTACTGTATAGAACATTAAACTCAAACCCTTTCCCGATTTACCACATAGAGAAGTAACACTCAAAATTTCACTTACAAAAAAAAAAATTTTTTCAGTTACCTGTAACATGATTTCATTCACTGTTTTCTGAAGGCTGCTCTTGGAGCTGGCTTCTCTGACAAGACTCCTGCTCACACTGTCACCATGGCTTGCATCTCTGCCAATCAAGCCATGACCACAGGTACGTTTTTCTGAAAGAAGAAGGTCCATGGTAATTCTGGTTTGTCTTTTATTTGATGATTGGGCACATGCCTGGGTTGCAGGCTTGATTTCCTGGTGGGGGGTTTGTGGGAGGCAGTCGATCAATGTTTCTCTCTCATTGATATTTCTACCTCTCTCTCCCCCTCCCTTCCTCTCTTAAATTAATATATATATTTAAATCATCTTAATCCCTCTGAAAAGATAAAAACCTCAGTTACAGACGTTGTACAGTGCTGTTGACTGTCACACAACTTTTAAATCAGGAAGCTTAAATTATCAGTGGCCTGTTAATTTCTGCAAAATATGTTCATGTACATTGACCTGTGCCCTGTAGGTGTCGGTTTGATTGCTTCTGGCCAGTCTGATGTGATTGTGGCAGGTGGTGTAGAGTTAATGTCCGACGTCCCTATTCGTCATTCAAGGAAAATGAGGAAAATGATGCTTGATCTCAACAAAGCCAAGACTCTGGGTCAACGACTATCTTTAATCTCTAAATTCAGGTTGAATTTCCTAACACCCGAGGTAAGACTTGTGAACTTTTACATAAAGACTTGTGTTTCCAAAGCATCCCACTGCAGAGGTTTAGAATTAGGTATGACGGCATGGGTTCGGTTATGCTCTAGTAGTTACAGGGCATGGCTAATTGTTTGGTTAAGGTGCGGAAAAAAGACAGTGGTTGGAAAATTTGAATTTGTAAGCCCTCTTTAGAGATCTCTGAAACCATAGAGCTTCTTTTCTTGGTCTTGATTGAAAGATTTTAATTTTCCCAAATAACCATCCGTGTGGTATAACACCTGTTAACAGTGTACCTGATTCTGTGTGTCTCCTTCCCCAGCTCCCTGCGGTGGCCGAGTTCTCCACCAGTGAGACCATGGGCCACTCTGCAGACCGACTGGCTGCTTCCTTTGCTGTTTCTCGGCTGGAACAGGATGAGTATGCACTGCGCTCGCACAGGCTGGCCAAGAAGGCGCAGGATGAAGGGCTCCTTTCGGATGTTGTACCCTTCAAAGTACCAGGTAAAACAGTTTGCTCCACTTTGTGAAGGGGACTGCTTCATGCTACTTGTCAGGGTGGTGTGAACGGCTCCTAAAACTCCATGTGAAGGGGACTGCTTCATTATACTTGTTAGGCTGGTCTGAATTGCTTTAAAACTCCAAAAACCCAAGTGACTTTTCAGTATTTTGGGTGAGTTTCCAAAATACTCACCCTTTTATGCATAAGCAGGGACTCAAGTTTTAATTTATGTTTAAGAGTAGGTAAACGTTTTAAAGAGAAGTTTTTATAAGAGTTTCCTTCGACATCTTCCTGATATATTTTAGTTCTTATGTACCTACCTATTTTTGAAATTCTTTGTTCATATGATTTCTGTACACAATAGCCAAATGTGAATGAATATCTTAAGAAAATAGAGTGTCTCTTTTTGTTAAATTATTTAGATTTCCCCCCAAATATCTGAAGAATTTAGTTTAAAATTTGATATCTTGATAACTATACTAGTAAAAGGTTTTCTTTTTAGTGAATTGGTATGGTTTGCATTTCATTTGTTCTTGTAATTTTTTAAAGCATATCCCTCTAGAGAAGATATTAATGCTCATAGTTTCTTCGAGTTAAAAAGTTTATATTTTTATAGGAAAAGAGACAGTTACCAAAGATAATGGCATTCGTCCTTCCTCTCTGGAGCAGATGGCCAAACTAAAACCTGCGTTTGTCAAGCCCTATGGCACAGTGACAGCTGCAAACTCCTCTTTCCTGGTGAGTGCTCTGTGTGTTTTATGTGTTTGGCAGTAACTTTTATATTTGTGTATCTCTCAGTCTCTCTCTTTTTTTTTTTGGAGCGAGAGAGAAATCATCTCCAAACAATCGATTCGTTATTCCACCCATTTATGCGTTCATCAGTTGAGTCCTATATGTGTCCTGACCAGGGATCGAACTTGGCACACTGGGATGATGCTCCAACCAAGAGTTACCCAGCCAGGGCTTATATTTGTGTACACTCAATAGAAAAGGCTAAAGCAGGCCTATCTGCTTGTATTAGTAATAGAATAATACAGGCCTATCTGCTTGTACCAGTAAAAGATATTCATTAAAAAGATTGTGTTAAAATGGAATCAGAATTTTTTAGGCCTTAGAAGTCATCTGATCCAGCCACCATTCTGACACAAAAAGCTGTTCTCTTCAAACACTTAACCAATCAGAAAGTGTTGAATGCCTATGCTAGGCACTGGAGATAAAAGAACAGGTGATTGTAAAAATTAAGTCACAAAATTTTTATAAAAACGTTTCATACATACTGTTATATTGGCTGGGCTGCAAAAATATGTGGGCCACAGGCCGTGAGTTTGACATGCTTGGTCTAGGAAAAGTGCCTAGGGTAGTTCCAACAGGATGGTGCACTACCCCGGTAAGCCTGAGTGGTGAAGGGCTGGTGAGGTGGTCATTTCCAAAACCAAATTGGATATGACAGGGCCATGTAGCATGGGCTACACTCTTGCCAGATCTGATTCTCCTTGATTACTTCTGGAGTGTGCTGGTCTCTTTATTGAAAATCAGAAACACAATCATCAGAGATAATACACCAAAGATATATGGGTTTCTGGAAATGTGTTAATGTAATACATTTATTGTAATTTGCTCAGTGGTGCATTGAACATATACTGTTAATGTAATGTCCAAAAACTATATATGTATAGTAAACTATATTTCCAGACTCTATGGCTACCCTATTGATGGTGCCTACATAGTCTCTTCAGAGTTATAACAATACTAGAGACCCGGTGCATGCATTCATGCACTGGTGTGGTCCCTCGGCCTGGCCTGGGACCCCTTGGGCGATGTCAGCCTGTTTCCACCTGATCCCTGCAAGGCCAGGCTGAGGGACCCCACTGGTGCATGAATGTGTGCACCGGGCCTCTAGTATGCATATAAGATCTTTGGTTAATCTCTTCCCACCCTCCCACTTCCCCCTTCCCTCTGAGATTCATCAGTCTGTTCCATGTTTCCATGCTGGTGCGTTGAGCGTCTGCCCTCTGGTGGCCAGTGCACGTCATAGCTACTGGTCAAACAATCGCTTAGGCTTTTATATATATAGATATAGATGGTAGAATGTGGTAGAAATTGTTTTTATTTTGCAAGCTCTACAGAGTAATTTCTTTTTCTCTGGAATTTTGGTGTTTTTGTCTTTTAGCTCTTTTAAAGTCATGGTAAAGGGCTTTTTTCAGTGGTTCCTCTTTGTTCCCTAACTTCTCAATTAGTTGGGAAAAAGCATATGGGTGTGTTCATAGAGAGAAGACCCTGGTTCTGATGTTCCTAGCCTGCCTGTTTCTGTTCTCCTGTTGGTTTGCTTGTTTTGGAAACTATTAGTAGAAGAATATCACCTAGAAGCTATAGGCAGGAAGCAGCTGAGAAACAGTCCAGAAAATGTAAAAATAAATAAATCAGATTGTTTTAATGCATAAAATTTATCATATTCTGTGCCCAAAGCAAAAACTTTTGGTTTAAGTTTATTATGAATACATTTTTCTAAATATGTGTATATTTATACCTATTTTCTTTGCCTATTTTGGTAATTATAGTACTTTTTGAACATCTTCCAAAAATGGGTCAAACACTCTGTAATGTGGATGTTTGAATTGTGATTTAATGATGAATAAAATGAAAAGGTTTTGTTATGTAGAATCACCATACAACTATAATTAGTTGGTAGATTTAGAAAAGGACATAGAAGAAGCTATAGAAAGACCTCCAGACAGGCTGAAGAATTTAACATTATTGTTCTGATTAACATTTTAGACTGATGGTGCATCTGCAATGCTGATTATGGCAGAGGACAAAGCTCTGGCCATGGGTTATAAGCCAAAGGCGTACTTGAGGTAAAGGAAATGTTTAAATAAATTACCTCTGGTTTCTTCATTTTATTACTGGGGCTAACCTCTCTGTTTTTTACCTAGGGATTTTGTGTATGTGTCTCAAGATCCAAAAGATCAGCTGTTACTTGGGTAGGTGGCAGTGTATAAATCTTTGGACTATAATCAAAAGTATTTGATTACCATATTTATTACACAGATTTTAAAGTATGTGAAGCGCTGAGTTCATAATTGGTTTGTGTGTTGGATTTTTTTTTTATTGTCTAAAGTTTTACATGTCTCCTTTTTCCCCAATTGATCCCCCCCGCCCCCAGCCATTCCCACCCGGGGCAAGCCCCCACCGCCCCAGTGTCTGTGTCCATTGGTTATGCTAATGTGCATGCATACAAATCCGTTGGTTTCTCCCTAACCCCCCCCCCCCGCCCCTGCTGTGTGTTAGATTTTAAAAAACAATAATAATCCTCTATATTTGTATATCATTTTATACTTGATCTTAACAAAAAGCCAAGAAGCAATGTTGGTATATCACTTTATAGTTTTGAATTCTTTTCTACTTGTTCCTATAATTTCTTCTTATAGTTACATATATAGTTATATATACCTGTATAAGTATTTTTTCATGTTGCTACATACTGTGCTGCACAATCTTCAAAAGAGCCTTTCATGAAAAGCCTCCTCGTTTAGAAAACCCCCTCCCTCACAAGACTACCCAGTTGGCCTCCATCATGTCCTTCAAACTAGCCATGCCCTTTCCATGCTTTGCCTTTTGAACTCTGTTCTAGCTCTTCACATTATTAGTTCATCTTTCTCTTTCATTGTTTGTTTATTAGCCGTTTCCCTGACTGGAATATAAACTGCATAGGGGTGGAGGCCAAGTCTATTCAGTGCACTATTATATCCCCAGCACTTAATTACTATTTGTACAGTAGAATCCATGGACCAGAGGAGACATTCTCATACCTATGTAAAACTCAGTTTGGGGACTATGAAGGAACTCTTAGGTTAAAAGTTAAAGTTTTAACAACTGCTTATTTTTTCTTTTCAGACCAACATATGCTACTCCAAAAGTTCTAGAAAAGGCAGGATTAACACTGAAGGATATTGATGCTTTTGAATTTCATGAAGCTTTCTCAGTAAGTCATTTAAAGAACCGTAACAATATAATGGTCATTGTGGGAGAGAGCAGGCGTGGTTTATAATATGAATAAAACGGAAGTGGAGCTTTATCTCTATGGTACCAACTTACACTGCTGGCAGGGGTGCCAGGGAGAGAATCCAGGGCCACATGGACAGTGTGGAAAGACCTACCTTTTGAGGCTATCCCTTAAAGGCCTTTCAAAAGTACCAAATTTTTTCTTTAGAAAATTTTCAGTGAAAACTGATTTAAAAATTTGCTCAGTTTTAAATAACTCATGCGTAAAAGAAAGCCTCAAGAGACATTAATAACAAGGTCCTTATTGAATTCTTTTCCCTTCTAGGGTCAGATTTTGGCTAATTTTAAAGCCATGGATTCTGATTGGTTTGCACAAAACTACATGGGTAGAAAAACCAAGGTAAGTTTCTGATTAAAAATATGCTTGAAGGGGACAGGTGTAATACTTCCAACAATGAAGATTTAAAAAATAAAAATACGCTTGAATTTCCAAAGCACTTTAATATTTGGAGCTTAGTTACCTGACAGTAAAAGTAGGAGGTGGATAGCTTCTCCGATGAAGAATTTAGTGCTTCATTTAATGTTTCTTAGTTGTGAAATATTCCTGGAAATTCTTTAGAAAAAATAAAAAGCAAAATGTTACGTTGTTTTTTTATTCTTCCCATTCTGATGTTAGATGAAAAAGGAAATACATAAATTTGGGGATACTGAGATGAAATCCATGAAGACATTCCATCACAAGAAATGTACCCTTAGCTTTCAGAATTGACCTAGAATTTTCCTTTTGCAGTAAAATAATTTGTGATTCATCTTGTTAGTTATTTCCCTCTGGTTCTGTTGCTTCTTATTACTAAGGGCCCGGCCTGATGCTTATCTCAAGTAAACTCGTTTTTGTTATATCCATGTCTGTTTTTATCTGAGCAGGTTGGAGCGCCCCCCTTGGAGAAGTTTAACAACTGGGGTGGGTCGCTGTCCCTGGGACACCCGTTTGGAGCCACTGGCTGCCGGCTGGTCATGGCCGCTGCCAACAGGTTACGGAAGGAGGGAGGCCAGTTCGGTCTGGTGGCTGCGTGCGCCGCGGGAGGACAGGTACGTCACGGCCTGACGGGGGCTTCGAAAGCCCTTTTCTTGAAAACCAAACAAGCTCACCTAAGACTGTCTGGTTGAGTTTATTTAGAAACACTCTTAGAACAGTATTTCTGATGATAGGCCACCAGAAAAAAAGCAAGCTGTTTTTGCAGGGAGGGGATACAGCCTTAATTCTGACAGGACTTTGGAAAGAAGATGCTATTTAAATCGAAGCTATTTTTCCCCTAAAGTAATGTCTACATTTTTTGTGTATAAAAGTAGTATGTGCTCATTATGACAATTGTGGAAAATATAAAATATATATAGAAAAAATTAGATCACTTATCATTCCCTCACCAGACAGTCATTATTCACACTTTGATATGTTTTCTTCTTTAATAATAAAATTTTATTTATTTATCTAGTCACTTCTCTGTATGAGACTTAGCTATAAAATTTCTCCAAAGGTAAACTATCTTTCTTGAGAACTGAATAATACCTTAATTGGAGAATTAATTTACTTCTGGATAACTTAATGCTATTTAGCTGGGGGAAATGATATTATTCTACAGATTTTTTCTACCTGTTTTACTTGTAGTACAGAGGCAACTTCCTATCTGCTATAGCATTTCACTCTGGGAATACTATCCAAAAGGAAGGCTGCCTATAATCTTTTTTTTTAAACATGATCGAAACAGATTTGCTTTTCCTTCAGATTATAGAAACTTCCTGTTGCTGATCAAGATGAAATAAGATATGTTAAAGTATAAACTTTTTACATTTACAAGCCTTTATTTATGGCTTTTCCTCCGAGACTTTGAAGAATCGAGGGGTCAGTTATTTATAGATTGGAACATTTTAGACTTCATGATCAAAAGCGTTTTGTAATCTGTAACTTTTTTACCAAAAGCCATAGTCAGTTAGGACCTGAGCCCTCCCTCTTATCTTTCTGTGCCAGGCTTAACTGAGGAAGAGAGCTAGTGCACAGCATAGTTCAAGTAGGTTAATGTCCTTTGGTTTTCAGTATTTGTCCCCTAACTTCTTATCTCACACATAGAGTATGGATAGCACAATACTAGATGCTTTTGTGGATGGACAAACCCTCTAGAAGTTTACAGTAAAATAAGGAGAAAGATGATGCATCTTAGAAACTAAATTCGGCATTGTTTCATCCGGGGCAAGTGAGTGAGATAAGCAGGATTCGATCAGAGGAGGAACCCGTCCCTGTGGATCTAGAGCAGGTTTCAGCTTCAGCAGCATGTAAACATTTTGGGCCAGATAATTCTTGGTTGTGGGAAGTGTGCTATGTGTTGTAGGATGTTTAGCATGGTCTCTACCCACTAGATAGCAGTAGCAACATCCCCTGCCCCATGTACACAGAGTTGGGACAACCAAAAACATCTCCAGACATTGCTAAATGTCCTCTGGGGAGGGAAGGAGCAAAACGCCTCCAGTCGAGAACCACTGATAGAGAGCAATCTGAAAGATTGGGAACGTGAAACCAGTGCATTTTAAATAAAGCTGGAGAAGGAAATTTCTGCCTTATCATGAGCCCCTCAAGGGTAACGCCAGCTAGTCAAATCTTTCCATCCCCGTTCCTTTTTGTTTCCTTGTCCCTGTATCAAGGTACTTGGTTTGGTTTGAATTATAGTGTGTAATAAATTGAGGACAGGCACCGTGTAGCAAAACCTTGTACACACCGTGTGCAGCTTAGAAACAATAGTTTCTTAATAAATATTGATGGGGATTGAACCAAGTAGCCCAGCAGTAGTTAGGCTATTAAGTGGTTTGATCCCAGTCCAAAAATAGACTGGCTGTGATTATCAGATAGGATTTAGACTCATGAAATTATAAGTTTCTATGCATGGTTTCAACTAGGGAGGTAACTAGTGCACAGCACCATGCATAGTGCTGGAGAAGGGGTTTTCTACCTTCTTACCTTGTGGGCCCTTCACCTGAGTAGGATGGGGACGAAGAGTCTTTGGCTTTGGATCCATCTAGAACTGGTTTCAAATCCTGGCCCTATTATTTTATAGTGTTGTAGGTTTATTTATTTTTAAAAATATATATTTGTATTGATTTCAGAGAGGAAGGGAGAGGGTGAGAGAGAAACATCAATGATCCACTGGGGATTGAGCCCGCAACCTGGGCATATGCCCTGACCGGGAATCAAATCCTGACCCCCTGGTTCATAGGCTGACCCTCAACCGCTGAGCCATGCCAGCCGGACAGTGTTGTAGATTTAGATGAGCAACTTAACCTTTCAAAGCCTCAGTTTTCTAATCTAGAAATTTACTGTTGTTGGCATTCATTGTATTATGTTTATTTTTATATAGCTAAAAACCCCTGTGGCTTCTCATTTTAATAGCAGTCACTTATGGAGCATCTATTAGGAATCACACTCTACTAGACAGACTCTGATGTGTGTATGTGTACATGTATATATGTATGTATGTATAGAATTGTGTGTGTGTGTGTGTGTATTATATGCTATCTAATTTAATGCTCACAAAAACACTAGGAAGTAGGCAGCATAATCCATTCTATAGATGAACTTGAGGTTCAGAATGGCTATCCCTAGATCGCCCGGCATTTAAATGGAAGAGCCAACCTCTAACTCCAAAGCCTGTACTTTTCCCATCGTTCTCTGCTGCCTCTGTACGGCTGGATTTATTGTTCATTTCTCTAACTGAACTTATTCTTCCTTCACAGGGCCATGCTATGATAGTGGAAGCTTATCCAAAATAATAGATCAAGAAGCAGCGACCTGGAGTTTTTGTGCGACACTCAACATGAGGCAATGCCATTTCAATGCATTACTGAATGACACCTAGAGTTCCTAGCTCCTCGTAAGAAAACAAAATTTGTGGCCTTCTGTTAAGTGCTTTGCAATTAAGCCTTGCCAGTGCTCTGAGCTTTCCAGTAATATGGCTTATACTCCTTCAGGGATTTCTTAATCACCAGACTCTCACACGGGATATGTTTAAGCATTTGTTTTTGGGCCGTGTTTTCATTAAAGACTAAACAAGTGGTAATTTGGAAAAGAGGTTAGTTGAGATTTGGAATCATTTTTGTAACATTTGCAAATTATACTCATTCCTATTCCTAAAGCTAAGTGTTTTCTATAAAATACCAATGTGCCTATATTGACTTAATTATGGAAAGATAATTCAGAATATAAACATGACTGAAAACTTACAGTAAATGTTCAGGTACTTTAATTACTATGTTGGTTAACCTTAATAAAGTGGAGAGGTATTGGAGAACTGTTTGCCTTATTTTTTATTGAGAAAAAAGTTGTTTTTCTTGGCTTAGGGGCAGATTTTTGCCTTTGATTCCTCATTTGTAACTTCTAACTATTTTAGTCAACCATGAGGCTGTTAGGAACATAAAAAGGATTCTACTTTAGAATAATACCCTCACCCCCACCCCATTGCTGACTGGAAGTAAATTTATTTCACTATTGGGAGATACTTTTGTTTTCCAGGATTTAAGTAAAGTGAAAAGAAATTTTAAATTTTCGATCAACATCCTAAAAATCCTTTGTTTTTTGACAACCAAACTACACTAAATAACATGTATACTAGTGCTTTAAAGGAGCAAAAGTCTAAATTGCAACCTTTATGTGAATGTTGCTTAGGTCTATGAAACTCACTGGCAATCAGAATCATCCTCTAGTGCAGGGACAGATTGGGCAAGGGAGTAAGTGCTGACCTCTTAAAAGAGCATTTAAGAGTTCCAGCATCATTCCCCCCGTGATTTCATTGGTAATTCCAACATAATGTGAAATTTTGTTACTGAAAACCTTTATATTTACATACATATTGCAAAAATCAGCTATAAATAAGTTAAATATAAAAAACTTATTAAAATTTAGAAAAAATATACCATTATGACCTTAGATAGGGATTTTTTTTTCCTGTTTAAAACAATTGGACCTCTTTTATTTTTTAAATTTATCTTTATTGTTGAAAGTATTAGTGATATTTTCCTCATTGACCCCCTCGGCCCTCCCACCCCTGGAGGATTTCTTAAGACATTCAAGTGCTATCATAAAAGAGCTATAAATGTCAAATCAAAACTTTCGTATTGTATAAGATGGAGTGGAAAGACAAGCCAGAAGTGGGGCAAAGATAATGATGTACCTTATGAAAGATGTATCTTATGAAAGATACAGATGTAGCTTACAAAGGATACAGGATATATAGAGAATTATTTTATGGAACACTTCATGAATGTGTGTGTCATCCTTGCTCAGGGGCCGTGTTAATCTCTATTGTTCCAATTTTAGTATATGTGCTGCTGAAGCAAGCACTAGAAAGAATTCTTATAATCAATAAGAAAGATAACACAGTAAAAAATGACAAAAGATATTAACAGGTATTTTTTAGAAAATGTATAAATGAAAAAAAAAAGAAAATGTACAAATGGAGAATACACATGAAAAGTTGCTCATTGGTAATTTAGAAAAAACCATATTAAGGTCATAATAAGGTATCATTTTATGCCTACCAGACCAGCAAAAATGAATAAGACCAAGACTACCAAGTGTTGGTGAGCATGTGGAACAATGGGAACTTTT
Organism: Myotis davidii; assembly: GCF_000327345.1. Lineage (NCBI taxonomy): Eukaryota > Metazoa > Chordata > Mammalia > Chiroptera > Vespertilionidae > Myotis > Myotis davidii. The sequence continues at coordinate 5,825,998 of NW_006293779.1, read as the reverse complement.
ATACACTGTCGGTGAGAATGCAAATCGATACAACATTTGGGAAAACAGTCTGGCACTGGCTTGTACATTTGACTATAACACACGGTCTATAACCCAGCATTTCTACTCTTAGGTATCTTTCCTACAGAACTTCGCACATGACTAGTAGCAGGAGATAGCAGCATTGCTCTTTAATAGCAAAATATTGTAAATAATGTTCATGGACAGGAAAGTTTCAAAAATAAGCAAAACTAAGTACCTTCCTGGGATTAATTCATAAAGAATTCCAAATAATATATGTAGACACCATGCTCAAGTAGGGAGCATGTTTCTCCCTACTTGAATGTGGGCTGGACTCAGTCACTCAATTCCAGTGACTAGAGTGTGAAAAGGAAAACAAGTTACCGCCCCCCCCGCCCCCATAGTGGGGAAACATGGCAAGCACCAGCTTAACTGAGTGCCTAGGTCAACATTATCAGCGCCGTCATGTGGCTATCACATACCTCCTGGTATGATGCAATCAAGGGGCTGCCTCATCTCAGTGGTATTCTCTCCAAATACCTCTAACCCAGTTGAATCATGAGGAAACATCTTGACCTTACTCAGAACGACCCAAGGTCATGAAAAGTAAGAATGCTGGGAACCAATCACACACAAGAGGGGGCTAAGGAGACATGACAACTAAATGTGAAGATTCTTGGGCTGTATTCTGAACTAGAAAAAGGACATTAATGGAAAAAGCTGATGAAATCTGAATAAATCTGGAGTTAATAGGTTTTTGTGGTTTTTTAAAGCCTCATATGTATGATCAAATTATTTCTTGACAAGACTGTCAAAACTAACGAGGTAAGAACAGTTGTCAACAAGTCATGTTGGGAAAGTTGTATATCCACCTGCAAAAGAATGAAGTTGGACTCCCACCTTTCACCATATCCAAAAATTAGCTCAAAATGGACCAAAGACCTAAATGTAAGAGTTAAACTTATATAACTCTTAAAAGAAAATGGGAAAAGCTACATGACATCAGAATTGTTGGACATGACACCAAAAACACAGGAAAGAAAGGAAGAAAATAAGTTAAAAATTAAAAATTGCATCAAAGGATGGAGTGAAAAGGCAACCTTTGGAATAGAAAATATTTGCAAATCATATATTCAATAAGGGGTTAATATCCAGAATATATAAAGAAAACCTACAATTTAACAACCTGAAAAACAACTCAATTTTCAAATGGGCAAGGAATTTGAATAGACATTTATTTCTTCTAAGAAGATAACTTTCTAGTAATGGAGTTGCCTCTAAATCTCACTTAGAGTTACTTCCAGAGCCTTCTTTTTTAGTCAGTTGTGGGGTTTTTTTTTTGTTTTTTTATGAGAGAGCCAAGTGAACAAAGGCTTCATGTCATTTCATTTATGGATTCTATAGTGTTTTTACACTTTACAGCAAAGCATAGATTGAATATGTGCAATTGCTTGAGAAGGAAAATGAAAACATATTTCTACAAAGCATACTCAGAAAAGGAGTCTCTGCTGCTTTTAAAGTGTAATATTTGAATTATTTTAAAAATTTATAATTCAATCAAGATTGTAAATACTAATGAAGTGATAGTGACATTGAGACATGTTACCCGGGAAACTAGCAAGGCAAAGTCTTCATTGTTTCAGTGGCTGCCTGCCTCCCTGGGGACTGGAACAGAACTGAGGCACAGAAACACCGCAGCTGTCCTGGTGAGTTGGTATCTTCTATTGGAAGAATAATCAAATCCACTTTGGCCAGATTATACACAGTTAAAACATTCATGCACACAAAAAACATGCACACAAATAATGTTTATTTAAAAATGTGTTCAACAGAATGTGGTACTCATTTTTTTTTTCAGCAGAAAATGTCCCTATTCCATTTTATAAAAATATTCATGAAATTTGTAATTTACACATTCATTTATCAACATTTTTTTTCATTTACCTAGTTGAACATTTTTTCTGAATCCTGTCATTACCGCTTGTGAATTCCATACATTAATTCCGCTTGATGTCTTGGTGTCTGTCTCCTAGAGGCTTTTCTGAAATCTTTCTTCTCTATGTCTAGTCTTAGCTTGATCCTGCCACTTTTAAATGTGTTTCATCTTGTCTTCGTAATTTGTGGCAGTCTGTGATACCTTTCTCTCTACCTTAAAATTTCTGGTGCTTTCTTACAAATATGCTTATATCAGTGACTTTTTGTATACATGTGTATGTCTACAAAAATTTTATATCAATATTTTTAAAGTTAAAGAAGGAGTCTCATTAACTTCACTTTTCCTAAACTTTGAAAATAAGCAAACCAAATTCTGCCCTTCACCTCTAATGTTAGGAAGATCAGAGTTCCTGTCAATTAAGTCATCTTTTCTTCATAACTGTAGAGAAGAAATGAACAGAAATCACTGACTAGTTCAAACCATTTTTATCAACCATATCTGTTACATAAACAGTTGACCAGTTAAAAATTGGTTGAGACAGTTTTACTTGCAATTATTTTGAACTTTGTTATCTTCATTATTTTTACAGCAAAGGCAGCTTTGTTCATTTGATAGCTTCAACTAGTTTTTCCTGCTATTCTTGCTTGGGTAGTATAGGGGTGGGGACAGATGAGTGCAAGAGAAATGAGTGTGACTAATGGGAGCACAGCCTGTCTTTTGGGAGGGCTGAATTCTGGGAGCCAGGAAGGGTGCAGGGCATTGGACCAAGGCCCATCCTGGTGGATTCAAGCACACACCCTATGCTCCCCTGGAGGAACACGGGTTCTGTGTGTGGTCTCTCAAAGCTCTTGCCTTCCCCACCAGAGCGTGCCCTGTCGCCAGGGGCTGGTAAGAGGAGACCTTGCCCACTTTTGCAGATTGCCCTCCCTTCTGGACACCACGCTCACCAATGGCAATTCCTTGAAAACAAGGATTTTTCAGGATAATTAAACATTTGATGGTGTGAGAGGGAATCTTCAGGGTGAACCGAGCCAGGGGTTGGTGGTGGTCAAACTCCCGGCAGCTTTCTGGGAAAGCAATAGTAGATGCCACAATTTCTGCTCTACGGCCTTCACCTTCCTAGCTTGTCTAGAAACGTCTACCCTGGCAAAGTCTGTTCCCCAGCCTTTGGGCTGGAGCAGGTGTGGGGGGCTTTCTGTCAAGAGCTTGGCCGGGAAGCCGCTCACTCTCTTCCCAAGACACTTCATCCTCACCTGGCATTGTCACTTCTCCCTCTGCTGGGTTCCGGGAGGTGGCTTTCATTTGTGGCCTGGGAAGGGGCGAAAAGGCCCAATTGCAGGGCGATGATTATGATTGCTGACTCTCCTTTGACAAGGTTGTGTCTGTTTTCACACCCTCACCTGCCCTCCTGCCGGGACCACAGTAATCCTAGGAACTTTGCTCGCAGCTACAGTGATGCCCATGCGCACCGATCCTAGCTTTTCCCTTCACATAGCGACGGGAGGCAGATTTTCAGATGGAGAAACCAGGGACGAGAGAGTCACCAGGCGTCCAGGTTGTAATCAGGGGCCCAAGAACCTGACTTTCCTGACAGGACTGCTGTCTGCATTGTGGAGAGCTTGACCCCAGAACCACGCTCACTCTAGAAAACAACCCCATCTTCTCTCAGCTCCTGGTTGTGCCCATGTCCTCTAGGGAGGCCGCGGACCTCCTGCTCTGACCTGCTCTCCGGGGCGGTGGTGTGCGGGGATGGGGGGGTGGGGGGGTGGTGCATGTGTGCATGTGTGTGTGCGTGTATGTGTGTGTGTGTGTGTGGTGGGGGAGAACTAAGGATTTGACTCACCAGGGAGATGGTGGAGTTGGGGGGCTGGGCACAGCCGAAGCGTTTGAGTAAAGCCTCTTGTACCTGCAGGAGAGAGAAATGCCTGGTTATGGCAGCCAAAGTCCCTGCCTTCGGATGAGTCAGGCGGGGATTCGGTGGGCAGACTCACTTTCTTGTCCATCAGGCAACCAAACAGCAGAATGAAGACACCCTGAAAAGAGGGATATGGGGTGAGTGAGTCAGTGAGGAAGGAGTCAACTCGCTCCTCTCCTCTTCGTGCCCCTCCCTCCTGTCCACTCGGTGCTGAGGCCCCGCCTGGGGTTTTGTACCTCAGCACCACTGCTGTCAGGACCTTTCAGTGCTTTTCTTACTGCGCACAGTGCAGGGGATGGGTACTGACAATCCCCCGACTTCTCTGGCAAAACCAGACAACATTTTACAAATAAGAAAACCAGAGAGGTTTGCCCCAAGTTATCCAGCTAGGAGGAGGTGGGATCCAAACCTCCGCCTTCTGAAACTCCCCAGCTGTTTCTTCTGCCCCATCATGATGCACCCCTGAGAAGGGAGTGGCAGTGACTTAGAGCATCTAAAGTGGCAGCGAGCACAGCTACCCACCTGGCAGGTGTTGAGAATCGTGAAGATGTAGTGAGGGACCATGGAGACTTCCTCGAGCAGAGTGGCCAGGCCCAGCCCCCAGGTGAGGCCGAAGATGGGTGTGAGAACGAGCAGGGCTTTCATCACCCCCAGAAGGGCTTGGCGCTTCTCCGCCTGGGGTCCCTCTGACAGCGACGGTCTCAACAGCTTCAGCATGGCCATGGCTAGTACCAGCCCGTTCAGGCCCACGATGACCAGCACCGGCCCCACGAAGGTGTAGCGCGCCCCTCCCTTCCCATCTAACCAGCACGCCCCCTCACCGAGGTATTGCCCTCGGGGTAGGTAGAGGCCCAGGGCGGCCCCTGCCAACCCCATCGGGCACAGGTAGCCGAGGACCACCATCAGGGAGAGGACTCGGCGCTTGGACAGCTGATGGAAGACAAAAAGCAACTGGTGGGCCAGCATCAGGGCCTGAGCCAGCATCCAGAAAAAGGTGGCCAGGTAGAGGAAATGACAGAGGAAGGCGGCGGCCAGGCAGAGTGGGCTTTGGGGCCCCGGAGGTAGCAGGGGGGCTCCCAGGAAGCAGGTGTCCGCGGCCAGCAGGCAGAGCACCACGTTGAGCAGGGCTGCGTGGCGCAAGTAGGCAACTTTGTTCCGAACCACGACTCTCCACACCAGCCTGTACACGCCCAGGCACACAAGCAGCGCCAGAATGGAGGCCCCCAAGCCCACCTGACTCAGCAGCTCCAGGGTGGGGTTACTTGGAACAGTGTGTCGGGACATGAGGATGGAGAAGGCAGTGAGATGCCGACAGATGCACTGAGTGGTGGCGCTGGCATTGGCTGCCTGCACTTGGCACCCTTCACCTGACCAGCCCCCGTTGCCCTGGAAAAGATGGTGATCCCAGAAGACACAGCGAAAGGGGTTATCTCTGTCCCCAAAGTCCATGGTGACTTCTCCCTGGTTGAAGGCCTGGCCACCTGCCATGATGGAGATGGAGAGGACCAGACCGGGAGTGGCGTAGAGGGAGTCCCCCAGCTCCTGTCCATAGTTTGAGGGTAGGAGGTGGTCCAGTTTTCGCAGCACCAGGCTAGTAATCGTGACGTTACTATTGCTAGTGTCCAGTGGGGCCAGTGAGCGTCTGGGAATCTGTGCCCAGAGTGGGGGCTGAGTGGAGAAGGAGACTCTGTAGACAGCAGGAACTGTGGGTGTGAGGAGCTGGGTCTGCAGCTGCACATTGGGCAGGCTGAAGGAGAAGGGGTGATCCTGTGGGCACAGGCTGTGTGCCAGGGTCTCCACTGCCAGCAGGAGATCGGAGGCCGCCGAGGGCTTCTGGGCCTGGGTCGGGGTCCACAGAGAACTGGTGTCCATGTCTAGGACCTTGTCCGTGGTTTTCAGGAGAGCCTGTGGCACCCAACAGAGAGATGAGGCCTCACTGCTAGTACCCACAGCACTGAGCTGGGGCACCGGGAACTACAGGTCCCCAAACCTACCTTTCCTCGTTCACTGCAAGACTCAAGGTGAGAGAGAAAGGGGAGAAGACAGGACTATGCAGGGAGAGTTTCTGTACAGGAAGAATGGGGGGCTGGTCAGCTAACCACTGGGGCATCTTCAACATTGTGGTCTCCTGAAGCATATTCTACCCCTCTGACAACCCTTCTTCCCCCTCCATCCCTTGGGGGTCACCAAGGCCCTAAGGGGGCCCCTCTTCAATTTCTTGACCCCTACCGGTTTGCAAGCTGAGAATGGCGGCAGAGGCACCATGTTCAAATCAGAGCCATGTGCATGTCTGTATACCAACACGTGACACATATTCCCAGACATGGAAGTGTGTAGTGTCATAACTCCTAGTTATTCTTTTGTCTGTGGCCCACGGGTCACCAATTGATGCCTATATTGAGAGCTGGCTTGGGGGAGTGCAGCAAAGCCAACTGTGTTAGAGTTTCTTCATGTAGGTATTATGTGTGCACGTATGTGTGCACGGGGGATTCACATCACATCCACATGTCTGCATGTGAATGCAATGTACGCCTCTGAACTCATGTCTACCTACCCCTTCCTACCAGCATCAAACCTCCACAATCGCCAGAACCGGTTTGGCTCAGTGGATAGAGCGTCGGCCTGCGGACTCAGGGGTCCCGGGTTCGATTCCGGTCAAGGGCATGTACCTTGGTTGCGGGCACATCCCCAGTGGGGGGCGTGCGGGAGGCAGCTGATCGATGTTTCTCTCTCATTGATGTATCTAACTCTCTATCCCTCTCCCTTCCTCTCTGTAAAAAATCAATAAAATATATTTAAAACAAAAAACAAAACAAAACAAAAAACAAAAACCTCCACAATCCACGGCCTTAGAGACTGGTGTCCAAAGAGGAGAGACGGACCCCAGGAGCAGACCCTGCACGCTAGAGAGGTCTGTCGTGTGACGGAGGGACAGAGTGCTGCCGGTGAAGAGCTGCTACCTCCTCCACCCTGCTGGCTTCGGCTGGGGCTCAGAGAGCTTACCTCCAGGGCACTGCGGCGAAGTGGTATTCCGGTGTCTGCCACCACCTTGGCCAGGAATGTCATGGTGCCCAGCAGTGCCAATAAGTCAGAGGGTGAGCTCACCACCTCTGTCTGCTCCAGCAGCTGTGCCAGGCTCCGTGGCACCTCTTCAGCAGGGCAGCCCTGGCCGGCCCACAGCAGCTGATCCAGACAGGACAGGGTGGGGTGGGGTGGGGTGGGGGTGAAGAATGGCAGTCCTCAGGAGATAGGGGCCACTTCCCCGCCCTCCCCCACCCCCATCCAGTCCTTCCTCCAGGTACCACATCCCTTCCCAGGGGACCAGGAAGCAGAAAGCGGAGTGAGCCGCGTGGAAGGAGCTGACACCAATGTTAGGGGATGGACCCTTGACAGATTCAGGTTTGAGAATGGCACACTCCCGCCATGAGAGTCCTGGCCACTCTAAGCCCCCACACCTACTTCCTGGCTCTGCTAGGGATCCCGTTCAGAGAAGCTGAACCACCTCTGGGCTGGGCCTCAGGAGGAGGGACTCTAGAGCTGGCCCTGCGCGTGAGGAAGGGCGGTTCGTGGAGGCTGTGGCATGTGGGCAGCAGGGCGAGAGCTGTACCTGGGCTCCCCGAAGCAAGGCCAGCAGCCTGGTGTCTGTGCAGCTGCTGTGGATGGGCCCCCAGGCCCCGTCAGGCCCACAAGTCCTCTTCACCACGCCCGTCCTGTTCACGGGACAGGGGGCCTGTGCCACGTGGCCAGCCTTGGTGACATTCCAGGCAACAACTGCAGAGTCCTCAGGGCAGGTAGTGTCTCCATCTGAAGAATGAGGTCAGGGACAGTTCAGCAACCGCAGTCTCTCCCCAGGCTTTCCTTGGGCAGAAACCCACGCAGCCCCGTGTCGGGGGTGGGGGGGTGGGGGGCGCTCCCAGGGCAAGCAGGTGAGAGGTCGGCCAGCTGGACCGTAAGCCCCACGTACCCTGGATGATGGTGACAGAGACGGGGACCCTGAGAGGAGTCAGTCCTGGGCTCTGCAGGTCACAAGTGTATGTGATGTCAGCTGCAGGGCAGTGCTGAGTGTCCAGTACAAGGCACTGGTCGCCTGGTGTGTTCAATACGGAGGCTGAGGGTGAGATGAGAGAAGGGAGCAGTCACAGGCCAGGAAGAGGCCCAGCACCCAGCAGGCCCAGATCTGTCGTGTCAGCCTTTCTAGCGATTTCAGACGTCGATGCAGCCGGGGAAGAGCAGAGGGGTACGAGGGCACCCACTGCCCAAGGCAGAGCTCGGATTCTGGGGAAGGACACTGGGGACCGCTAACTCGCCGGGGACTTGGAGCCGCAGTTTCCTGGTTTGTCAAATGAACTGTCATCAGATGAACCTCACAGAGTGCATTGCGAGCGTTTAAGGAGCTTGCGTGGAGAAGGGCATTTCGCAGTGGTGGTTGCCGTTGTATTGATAGAACTGTCATTGCTCTGTAGCCGATATTTTCAACTGGTGTGCCGCAGGGATTTTAAAACATGCAATACCCGACTATTTAATCAGGGGCACTGACCTCTTTTCTCTTAGATTGTCAAATAAAAAAAAATGACAACCACCAACACAATAGCCGCCGGGTGTGAATGAATAAAAATTATACCTATTTTTTCAAATCAGACCGGCTAAATATATCCTGTATTTTTTGGGTGTGCCACAGAACTTTGGGGACTAGTCTACGTGCCATGGGATGGAAAAGGTTGGAAATCACTGCCCTATCGGGCAAACACAGTGTTGGACTTGGACCTAGAACTCCCAGTGGAACTGCAGCCTCTGCTTGTGCTGAGTTGGAGAGCCGGCTGCCTGGCGGAGCGCTGCCCCCCTCCCCTGCCCCTGCCAGCCGGGCCCGTTTGTACCTTCGCTGCCCTCTCCAGGGCTCCAGGAGGCCATGTAGCCCAGAGGTGTGTAGGGGATGCAGCAGCTCAGCTGTAAGCCCAGGGAGGTGGCACAGGAGATGGAGAGCTGGTCTGGAAGCCGAGCCACGTCTGTCACCCGCAGGGGCACCCTCACCAACTGGTACAGCTCCCACCGGAATCCCTGGGCCTCGAAGCAGCACATGTACTCACCTGCAGACATACACACGCCTGCCGTGGCTCTGGGCTCCTCCGGCCCCCACCTGCACCACAGAAGCTCTGCTGTTCCCAAGCTACAACCTAGGGTGGCCATCTTGGACTAGCTTCTGCTAACGTCAGCAAGGAAGACTGCTGCCCGCAAAGGGATTCCTAGGCGGGAAGAAGTCTGGAGAGGAGGCCCCTGACCCTTTCTGATGAGCCGATTGCCATGAATTCCAAAGTGCACCTCCCTCCTTCCCTCCAGTAGATGCCCTTCCTGCACCATCCCTGCCATTTCACCAGCTGGAAGAAAAGCACTCGTCTGTTCTCAGTTAAAACGGAGACCCTATTTTCAGCATTCTTCCTTTACAAATGTCCATGTCAACGGGCCTCTTCCCCATTATGTCCCAGAATGAATAAACGGAAAGGGAGAAGAGGAGGAGAAAAGAGAAGGGAGGAGGAGGTGAATGGGGAGAGAGGAGGAGGGAAGAACAGGCTGGCTACCTTCCCACTCGTGCGAGACGTTGCGGATGCTGAGGACAGCCTGGCCCTGGCTCAACGTCAGGGACACCTGTGTCCCCGGCTGCAGAGGGATGGGCCCGGGGCTCCCCGTGTGCCGCCGCAGGAACCAGTTCAGGCTGGTGGTCTCCTGGCTTGTGTGGAGGGTCAGGTTCAGTGTGTGGCCAGGCACCTGCAGCCAGGAGTTCAGGCTCAGGTTGCCCGGGACTGCAGGGAGGCAAGAGACAGGGGTATGCGGCAGGAACTTGGAACTTGTGGGCTGACGTGCAGCGACGCTGAAACGCTTCTCCATAATATTTATCTATCTATCTATCTATCTATCTATCTATCTATCTATCTATCTTCTATATATTTATTGTGTTGACAGTATTACAGATGTATCCTATTTTCTCCCTTTTTGCCCACCTCCACCCAACCCCCGCCTCACCCAGGCCTTCCCCATACTATTGTCTATGTCCATACGTGACGCATATATACACATATGTTCTTGGGTTAAGCTCTCCCTGTCCCGTCCCCCTACCGGCTTCTCCGGCTTCTGAAGCCCATCCCTCCTCCCTCCCTCCCCACCTAGCATTTTTTATTTTGCTTTGTCCCTGGAGGAGTGTGGCTGCCGCCTGGAAGACCCCCATCTGTCATTGGGAACCAAACAGGGAACCTTGCTGGCCGATGACTGCCCCTCCCACAGGGAGGAAGCTTTCTCTCCTTGTCGGTTTGTCTCCAGGGCCCTGCCTGCCGCTCACGAGCCTCACTCTTCAGGACCCAAGCTCAGGCCCCTGATCTGCGGTGATGGCTGGAGCCTTCTCCCACCCGGAGGGGCCCCTGGGGTTGGCCAGCTGGCAGAAATGCAGAGTCAGAGAGGAAAAGCACACAGAGCCAGTTCCTTTCACTTGGGCCCACTGCTTTCAAGTTCTCAGCTCTCCTCACCAGGTGGCAGCACCTGGCAGTACCCCGCTTCTGGAGGGCTCAGGACCAGGCAGCCGCAGGGCCGGTGGTTGTGGGGGGGCTGGCAGAGCTGGTGACGGGAGCAGATGCTGGCATTCCACTGGTATCCAGACAGGCAGGCACAATAGGTAAGCCCATCCGGCTTGACATTACACTCTGCAGCAGAGGGGAGGGGAAGGAGAAGGGGGCAGGCTGTCTGGGGAAGCCAGCTCTGCAGGATCCACAACTGCCTGATGCCAGAGAGGCTCTGGGGCTGGGTGTCCGGAATAATCCCCAAGTCACAGGCTCCTCGGCCACACCCACCCACCTTGGACTGCCTCCCCCCCATTTAGAAGATGGAGCAGGAGGCGCAGGGTCTGTCTGGTGGGAGGTGAGGGGGAGCTGGGCCATGCAGACCCTCCAGGAAACAGGGATTGTCTCAGGCCAGGGGCTGCGGGCGGGGTGGGCACCCACGTTCCGTTCACTCTGAGCCCTGCCCGTGCTGGGGTGCAGGGCGGCAGAGGCAGGAGGCGGTGGAACTTCCCCTACCTGTCGTGAGGCTGAGGCCGGCGAGAGTTCCCAGGGAAGAGGAAGCAGAGGCCGGGGGCAGAGGCAGGGGCCTGGAGAGTGCTGCTGGCCAGCCCCCATGCGAAAAGACCAGCTGGACATAGACCGAGAGCAGGGCTGATTCTGCAGGAGAAGCGGGGCGGCTGGAGAGGAGGGGCAGCGAGGCCAGGGGCCAGCTCCCCTTTGCACCCCGCACTGAGCTGGTCTCGGCCAAGGACCTGCAGCAGATCACACCTCCCACAGCCCGTCGAGGCACAGCCAGGACTCGGGGATATGACTGCCTCATTTAGCTATGAAACATGTTTGATGTCACCTTCCCAACAACCCCCATTTAAAGGTGAATGCTTTTCTCCAGGCCGCACAGCTAGAGAGGCAGCGTAGGTACCTACCCGACCAGCTCAGACCCAGCCCTCTCTCTTTTACCCCACTTGCCAACCCCTCGTGGCCTCTTCCAGGCCTCTCTCGCCTCATTTCCTGCTCCCTCGCCGCCTCCTCCTCCGTCCACTCACCACCTGCTCCGCTTTCTTGGTCCAGCTGCTGCCCAGTTCCCCCTCCCGCCTGACTGGGTCCCTAGGACAGAGCAAAGAGGAGAGGCTTCCTAGGAGAGGCTGACACCTCTCTGAGGGACACTTTCTTCTCCAAGTGGCTCAGGGGCCGCCTGGCTGTGCTGGCAGGGCACAGTCCCTTTGGGGGTCCTCTTCGTTTTCCTGGAATTAAGCGGGACATCGGGAGGAGAAAGTAGGCTGTGGCAGGGGGTGGGAGGGATGTAGCCTCAGGGACCCGCCAGGGCCGGAACCCAGGAACCAGGCACACCCCAGAGAGTCAACATGCTTTGCTTAATTCTTTCCTGAGTTTGCCTGTCCCTGGGCCTCTGGGCTAACTGAAATGGCTGGGCCTGGGGCTCCAGGGGGTGGGCTGGGCAGAGCTGGCTGGGCCCAGAGGCTCGGGCTTCCATTCCCTCCATAGGAATTGCCACTGGGGTGGGCAGAGGCAGCACCTTCCCTCAGTCTCTGGTTCCTCACCAACTCCTGCTTTGCTCAAAATTTTATATGTAAGTGGATATCTACCTAAAAACAGATATGGATAGAGACAAGGAGACAGAGAGAGAGAGAGAGAGAGAGAGAGAGAGAGAGAGAGAGAGAGAGAGAGAGAGAGAGACAGCCTCCTGGGAGCAAACAAAGATGAGAAAATATGAATCTACACTCGGCCATCTTTCCCAGGTTCTCTGCTGTCCTCTATGCCAGTGGGTCCCAAATCTGGAAAGTTTTTCTTTTCATTTTCAAAACTGTAAGCTTGACTGGAACAGCCTTTATCCAAAGTGGGCAGGCATCACTGGAGTTCACAGGGACTCAAACAGAGAAACAAAGCCATCCCCGCACTCCGGAATGGAAGACTGAGGTCCCGGAGACCCGATAACCAACCAGATCGCCAGCCCTTTCCCCTCCACCTGCCATTTCACCCCACTCCTCACTGCCTCTCACACCCAGGGGTCCCCAGTGTTGCCTCTGCAGACTTCCCCAGGGTCCTTACCCCAGTCTTACTCACAGGTTGGGATGCTCGGGCAACTGGTGGCCCCACGAGGGGGAGAGTCATGGCCAGGAGTAGCACGGAGGCCGCCGAACAGACCATGGCTCAGTGAAGCAGTCCTCAAGAGCCCTCCCTCTGCTGCATGATGCAAATTTCCTCCGAGAAGAGCTGGCCGGACAGTGCGCAGATGGGAAGGGAGGGAAGGGTGGAGGGGATCCAGGGCTGACTGTGCAGAGGAAGTGCTACAGCCCGTGATGGAGACAAATGGGCGTCCAGGTCACTGTGGAGCCACCTGGAGCCCCAGTGCCCCCATGAGAGGAGTCTGTCCAGATTGCCCATGGGGTCTGGGCTAAGGATTCTGTGAGCGGGAGAGGACTTAGGGGTCCTAGATCACAACCAGCAATGTGTCGGTAAGTCAAGTTCGGTCACGTCTCCAAGGATCTAGGCCAGTGATGGCGAACCTTTTGAGCTCGGCGTGTCAGCATTTTGAAAAACCCTAACTTAACTCTGGTGCCGTGTCACATACAGAAGTTTTTTGATATTTGCAACCATAGTAAAACACTTATATTTTTGATATTTATTTTATATATTTAAATGCCATTTAGCAAAGAAAAATCAACCAAAAAAATGAGTTCGCGTGTCACCTCTGACACGCGTGTCATAGGTTCGCCATCACTGATCTAGGAGATCTGGGTTGTTCTGAAACTCCCTTCTTAATCCCTTCACCTTTTTTACCCAGCCCCGCTACCCCTCATCCCACCTGGCAACCTGTGAGTCTGTTTTGTTTGTTTACTTTGTTTTTTAGATTCCACATATAAATCATATTGTATTTGTATTTCTCTGTCTGACTTATTTTACTTACCATATTAATCCTCTAGGTCCATCCATGTTGTTACAATGGTAAGATTTCATTCTTTTTCATAGCCGAATAATATTCCTTTGTATATATGTACCACTTCTTTATCCAATCGTTCACTGATGGACACTTAGATTGCTTCCATATCTTGGCTATTGTAAATAACGCTGCAATGAACAAAGGGATGCATATATATTTTTGAATTAGTGTTTTTGGAATTCTTCTGATAAATACCCAGAAGTGAAATTGCTGGGTCATAAGGTAATTCTATTTTTTAAGTTTTTGAGGAACCTCTGTAATATTTACCTCAGTAGCTCTACCAAATTTGTAATCCCACCAACAGTGCATGAGGGTTCCCTTTTCTCCACATCCTCACCAACACTTGCTTGTTGATTTATTGAAGGCAGCCATTTTGACAGGTATGAGGCACTATTTCATTGTGGTTTTAATTTATAGTTCTCTGATGATTAGTGATGTTGAGAATGTTTTCATATGTCTGTTGGCCATTTATATGTCCTCTTCAGAGATGTCTATTCAGTTCATCTGCCCACTTTTTAATTGGATTGTTTGTTTTGGTGTTAAGTTGTATAAGTTCTTTATATATTTTAGATATTAACCTCTTATCAGATATATCACTGGTGAATATCTTCTCCCATTTGGTAGGTTGTCTTCTTGTTTTGTTCATGAGTTCCTTTGCTGTGCAAAAACTTCAGTTTGATGTAGTCTCATTTGTTTTTCTCTTGTTTCATTTGAAAGGGCTAATCTTCTGTCTTCCTGGTGTGTAATTTTTATTTTACACATCAGAAAGATAGAAAATAAGTAAAAAATAGGAATAGTCAGTTTACTGAAAAAGAAATATAAATAGTTTGATAAACATATAAAACATCCAACTTAAGATATAAAATGCAACCCTAGCCGGTTTGGCTCAATGGATAGAGCATCGGCCTGTGGACTGAAAGGTCCCAGGTTCGATTCCAGTCAAGGGCACATGCCTGGGTTGCGGGCTCGATCCCCAGTAGGAGCGTGTAGGAGGCAGCCAATCAATGATTCGCTATCATCATTGATGTTTCTATCTCTTTCCCCCTTTCCCTTTCTCTCTGAAATCAATAAAAATATATTATAAAAAAGATATAAAAATGCAAAGAATAAGAAAATATTGTGCCAGAACCGGTTTGGCTCAGTAGATAGAGCGTCAGTCTGCAGACTCAAGGGTCCCGGGTTTGATTCTGGTCAAGGGCATGTGCCTTGGTTGCGGGCACATCCCCAGCGGGGGGCATGCAGGAGGCAGCTGATCAATGTTTCTCTCTCATTGATGTTTCTGGCTCTCTGTCCCTCTCCCTTCCTCTCTGTAAAAACTCAATTAAATATATTTAAAAAAAAGAAAATATTGTTAGCTACCGATTATCAAAAGACAAGATATTGATTATACTGTGTTGACAAAAATGTACTTGCATATGAGCCCAAAAATGTGTATAAGGGTGTTCAATGCAGAGTTGTTTGTGGCAGCAAATGAGTTCTCTCCATTCCAAAGGGATAGGTTACATAAATACGGAATTTCCGAACAAAGAACATTCGGGGAAGTAGCGGTAAGAGGCCTTAAGTAATATTTGTATTAAATGATGAAACCCATCAAGACACTAACAGTGGTTGTAACTAAATGGTAGGACTTATATCTTTTCCCACTTTTCTGTATTTTTCAATTTTGTGTTCTATAATGGGAAAAACCTTAATAAAAAGATCAGATCTTACAGTTTCAACTTCTTTCTCATATACCGACCAAGTTCAGAGTCCTTCAGTTATGCCCAGGTGTCACTGGTTGTCAGGAAGCACCCAAGGGGTGAATCAGGTCTTAGGCCTAGGGTGGGGTTCAGACAGGTACTTACTCCTGCCACCTACCTACTCCCAAGTCCACAGTCAACCGTAAGGCTACTGACCTTTGTCTCTCTACATACAGAATGATATTTTGAAACCAATAATGTTCCCCCTGCTGACAGCTTCTCTGAGCTCTGAGTTGCACCCGGGTCAAAGAAAGTTCTCTTTCTATTCCTCTCTGCTTTGATCCTTCAGGCCATGCCAGCTGGGTCTTTGATAACAAAGGTCTGCAATCCAGGCTTCTCTTATCTGTATCCCAACAAGTTATCTTAAAACTTCCTTTACTATGTAAACTATTAACAGGTTACTAACTAACAAAAGTTGTTTAGATCTTTATCCCATATGAATCCTAACTTCTTATTTATGGCATTAAGTTATTAGAATATTAAATGATAGATTGTTAGAGTGGGAAGGGACTTTAGCTGAGATATCATCTACTTCAGCTCTCACTTTACAGAAAAGGAAAAGGAGCCAAGAGGGGAAGCTGACTAGTCAAATATCACACAGCTAGTAAATGGCAGGACTTAACGACTGAAGACCAGGTCTTCTGACTTTGAGTCTAGGGAATCTAGGTGGAGGGAATTAAGACAGAGCAATTTAAATATAGAATAATAGGAAATTCCGGCTACAAAAATGAATTAAAAATAATGTAAGATAGAATTTGATTCTCAAGGAAGGCAGTACTTCAAAAAAGCTTTATGGAAAGTCACCTCATGAATACCTTATCTAGAAGTCCTTAATTCAGCAAATGGACCATTTGGAACACAGCTGAGATCTACAAGGAACCAAAGGCCATAGAGATATTGTACTGAAGGGTGTAGCTGGATCCATTTGGCAAGAAAAAGAACTAAAAGGCATCCAGATTGGAAAATAAAATTATTTAGAACATCCTACGGAATCCACTCAAAAAACTATTATTACTAATTAAAGTTCAGCAAAGTTACAAGGATATAAGAGCATTAGGTAAAAAAATCATATTGTATTTGTGAAAATAAATAAAACCTCATTTTAAAAGGAGTCAGGGAAATGGAATAGACTGACGATTCTCAGAGGGAAGGGGGTGTGGGAAGAGATTAAAGATCTTATATGCATGTATGCATTACCTATGGACACAGACAATAGGGTGGCGAGGGTCTGGGGTGGAAACTGGATGGAGGGGAGCTATAGGAGGAAAAAAGAGGGACATCTGTAATAATCTCAACAATAAAAATTAATTAAAAAAAGAAGTCAGGAAGCTAGGAGAGAGAACTCTCACACATGTGTCACTTAACACACACTGCTGACCCCACAACTGAATATATCTTGGTGCATTTGCCAAAATATGATTTGGGCACAGAGATCATGACAGTTATGAAATATGGTATTTTGACAGTTATGAAGTATGGCAGAGGAACAGAGAGTACACAGCTGTTTACCCAATTACAGTAACAGCTAATTAGCTAATCACTGGGGGGAGAAAGTTCTAATATAGAAAGTACTTGTTTAAGATTGTTTGATGCCAAAGAGAGAAAAAGAAAAAAAAATTGTTTGATGCCATGAAATGCATGATCTGTGAAATATGTGACAATAAGAAGGATTAACACAAAGCCAGGTTCTATATATCTCTTCATAAAAAATGACACTGATGACATCAAGAGTTGAAAGTGCTCTGCCTCTCAAGAGCATGCACGCACCTTTCTTCCCTCCTCAACTCTAAAGGTTCCCACCCGACTTGCAACCGATGGGCAGCGGCAGCTAAACCCGTGCACCTGTCTCCAAGGCCTTCTTTTCTCTGACTTTCCAGTGAACCAAAGCCGCCCCCCCTCAGCACTTCTGTTGCTTCTTCTATCCTAAACCCTCTCTTGTTTTATTGTCCCCAGTTTTAATAAATCTACTCTCAAAAAAAAAAAAGTGGTATAAAGTGATTCAGATAGAGTAGTAAGAATTTCTGATCTCATAGGACTTCAGCATCTAACTCTGGATCCTAGAATGAGGTCCCATACTCACTGTCCGGGATAGTACAGAAAACCCTGCCTCAGCATTTATGTTAAAGTATTTGCCCCAAAGCACAGCTTAGAGAAGTTGAAGAAACTCATGGAGTTTCTGATGCTATCTTTGACTCCTACAAGATGTGGGGAAGACCAGGACATGAGAGTAGAACAGAATTTTTTCTCCTAGGTACAATAATTTCAAATCCTCTAAACCAGGGGCCTATCTGATTTTAATGTATAATTCAGGCTGTCAAAATCTTAATAAGCATATGTATCTGTTAAGCAACATCCCCTATCTATGTAGACTCATCTATGAAAATAATTTTATAATTTTGGAGGTGTAAGGTGGCTTAGCTAAGCATGAAATGAAATCTTGAAAATATGTAGGACAAGATGCCTGCTTTGAGTATGAAGAATGTGAGAGATCTTATACAAATCACAAAAGACTACAAAATGGTAATATTACTCCATGAGAGAAGAACGATTTTTTTTTCTATGAGCAAAGAACTGCAGGTTCAGGTTTGAGAAAGGGTCACTAATGGGAAAGCTGGAGCCAGCCAGCTGGAGAGCAAAACCAGCTTCATTACTGGAAAGCTGGGCAGGAGAAGGTGGTTTAAATCTCAGCCAGATGCACCTCTCAGGCGTCCACCCTGAAATGAATTTACTTACCCAGACACTGACACAGCTGGCCATCTCCAGGCCTCCCTTTTGGGGAAGGGGGAGCTGACAATGAGCCCGAAGGATTGGCCCCTTCAAAAGAGGGAGCACCCAGAGTTCATTCTCCTGGTCTTCCCAGTCAGATAACTCACATTTTGCTTGGGGGAAGGGGAAAGAGAAAGGGAATAGAGACTATATTGCTCTGGGGAGTAGAAGTTCCCTCCCCTCTGTGGAAATGGGAAGAAAAAAAAAAGGAATAAACATTCCTAGCTAACACCATGCAGTAGTGATTACAACAAAATTTATTTTAAATCCTAGTGAGAAAGCTGGAAAAAAAAATCATTTAACTAATGACAAAATATGTAAAATTTTTAAAATTAGTAAACCTAGAAAATATTTCTGAACACCTTGTTAGAAGCTCTACAAAAGTATGAGTCAAGGGCAAAAAATAGTAGGTATGTATACTGGAAACCTGCTGTTTCTGCTTATGTTCCACTTTCCTTTTTTCCCCTCCACTTATTTTCCAACTCACTTCCTAGAAACTGTCCTTTACCCATAATTACAGTTTACTGTGGAAATCATCTCATACAGGTTACCCAGCCCCGCGACTGCAGCGATTTTGTAACGGGGACCTAGTGAGCGCCTGAAGTTGGACCCGCAACATGTAAAACTCGGCAGCTACTGGTTTTCTGTCATGAGAATGGAGAAACGGTCTGAGCTCAAAGGAAAAGTGAAGCTAAAGTGTAGACAGAAACAGAAACAAACATGAAGGGAAGTCCTTGTTTTAACTTTATTTTATTCCTGATGCTCATTCGCACTCCTGATCTTGAATTCCATCAGAGAGCCCAACTTCTTTTCATCATTTCTCTTTTTGCTAGAGAGAGTGAGACCATGTTTGTTATTTGCAGCTAAAGGAATGTGTGTTGACACATGCTCAGAAAAGCCAAGGAAGTTGTGGTGGAAAAGTGGTCATTATTTCAGATATAGGATTAAAGGGCCTCATGTGGATTAAAGGGATTCAAGACAAACACTCATCTTTCTAGACTTGTTTTCATGTCAATAAAATGAAAGAGTTAAATTAGATGGCCTTTGTAGTACTTGCGAATGTTGTTTCACTCCTTCTGGCATTCA
>NW_006293779.1:5797246-5806900 GCF_000327345.1 Myotis davidii | reverse complement strand
TTCCTTCCTTCCTTCCTTCCTTCCTTCCTTCCTTCCTTCCTTCCTTCCTTCCTTCCTTCCTTCCTCCCTCCCTCCCTTCCTCCCTTCCTCCCTCCTTTCCTCCCTCCCTTCCTTTTAAAGAAATATAGGTCTAACTTTATTATAATACTAGAGGCCTGGTGCACAAATTCATGCACTAGTGGGATTGGGCCGAAACCAGCTTCGACATCCCCCGAGGGGTCCCAGATTGTGGGAGGGTGCAGGCCAGGCCAAGGGACCCCCACCGGTGCACAATCAGGGCTGGGAAGGGATGCGGGAGGTTGGCCAGCCAGGGAGGGACCGCAGGAGAGCTCCAGGGCATGTCCAGCCCATCTCGCTCAGTTGGCCAGCCCCCAGCAGTAAGCTAACCTACCGGTTGGAGTGTCTGCCCTCTGGTGGTCAGTGCACATCATAGTGAGCGGTTGAGAGGGCTTAGCGTATCATTAGCATATTCTGCTTTGATTGAACGGGTGACAGGCCAACCGGACACTTAGCATATTAGGCTTTTATTATATAGGATTTTCCCTGAAATTTACCAAATTTAATATTCTTGGATTTCTATCCTTGTAGGCATATACTCAAGAGAGTGCTACATACATATTCCATGAAACATGTATAAAAAATGTTCTTATGAGGCATCAACAGGAGAATGAATGAATCAATTCACTCTGTCCATACATGTGCAAGTGCAATGAAATGGCCAAGAATATAGTAATGAATGAAGGGTGACCATGAGTGCAAGATGATGAATCCCTGTGATTTTGGAAGGAAGTTACTCAAGGAGAGAAGGTTCCTGTAGTTCTCCAACATCATGTCCCTGGACAAGGTTCTCTGAGCAGGGTCCAGGCGTTCCTACTCCTCCTGAGAGAACCCCATGGCCACACCCCTTGGTTTCTCTTCCAGGTTCCTGGTTCCTCTTTCTCTTCTTCTTTGTTTCTTTCTCAGGTAAGATCAGTCTTTTTTATTTTGTTAATCCTCACCCGAGGATATTTTTCCATTGAATTTTATTTATTTAAATTGTTTTATTGCTTAAAGTATTACAAAGAGTATTATATATGTTCCATTGAATTTTAGAGAGTAGAAGGGAGGGGGAGAAACACACAGAGAGAAACATTGATGTGCCCTTGACCAGAATTGAACCCAGAACCCTTCAGTCCACAGGCTGACGCTCTATCCACTGAGCCAAACCGGCTAGGGTGAGATCAGTCTTGGTAAGTCCAGTCCTGGGTGGGAAGGCAGGGATGGTGATTTTACCATCCAGAGACACCTCTGAGCCCAGGAGTGAACGGGGGGCGTGCGCCTGTGATGCACAGGTCTGAAAATCTGAGATTCACTCTGGCACATGTGTCTGGCTTTCATGGTTTCTGATGCAAAACCCGCCGTCATTTGATTCATTTCCTCTCTATAAATAATGTATTATTTCTCCTTGGCTGCTTTCAAGATTTTTTTTGTATTAAATCTTTAGTCTTTAGCAGTTACAGTGTGTCTAAGCTGGGTGTTCTTTAGACTCATCTTGTTTTGGATTCACTGAGCTTTTCCTACAGGTTTATGTTTCCCATCAAATTTGAGCATTTCAGCTATTATTTTTTCAAGTATTTTTTCCTGCACCATATTCCTCCTCTTCTTTTTCTTGGTCTCAAATGACACAAATTTTAGGCTTTTTGGTATTTTCCCATAGACAGCCCCCACCATGACTTTGTTCAGTTTTTCAATCTTTTTTCTCCCTGTTGTGAACAACAGATGCTCAGTTAAGGGTTTGAGATGGGAGATTACCCTGGATTATCTTAGTGGGCCCAATATAATCACAAGGTCCTCATTAAAGGGAGACAGGACTGAGGCAAAAAAAGGAGATGGACAACAGAGGTTGGAGCGATGGGCTTTGAAGATGGAGGAAGGGACCACGAGCCAAGGAACGCAGAAGCTGGAAAAGGCAAGGAGATGGGTTCTTCCCTGGAATCTCAAGAAAAATGCAATGCCACTGACATCTTGACTTTAACTCTGTTTTATTTCAGACTTCTGACCCTGGAACAGTAACATACTATGTTTGTTTTGTGTTAAGCCATAATATTTGTAGTAATTTGCTACAGCAGCAATAGAAAATTAATTCAGAGTCTATGCAGTAGTCTAAAAATGTTGGGTTATATTTTTCAGTTCGAATATTTCCATTCAGTTCTTTATATTTTCTTAAAAAATATATTTTATTGATTTTTTACAGAGAGGGAGAGAGATAGAGAGTTAGAAACATCGATGAGAGAGAAACATCGATCAGCTGCCTCCTGCACGCCCCCTACTGGGGATGTGCCTGCAACCCAGGTACATGCCCTTGACCGGAATCGAACCTGGGACCTCGCAGTCCGCAGGCCGACGCTCTATCCACTGAGCCAAACCGGTTTCGGCATATTTTCTATTTCATCACTGTGACTTTTCATTAATTTCAAGAGTGTTCATACTTACCATGACATTTTTAGAATAGCTGCTTTAATGTCTTTTTCTGATAACTTCCAACATCTGTGGCATTTGGGCATTGGTGTTTGTTGACTTATTTTTTTCACATGTAAGTTGCGATTTCCTGATTCTTCATATGCAAAGTAATTTTGGATTGTATATTGGACATATGAGATCAGGGGTGTTGTTTAAACCTTATGGAAAATGTTGATTTTTTTTGTGTTAGGAGGCAACTGACTTGTTTTGGTTCAGGTCCCAAGTTCTGACCAACCTACTGTGGATTGTTTTCAACATCCGTTCCCTCTTCAAAGTCTTTGCAGTGCTATTCAGATCTACCTCATATATGTGCCACCCAGTGGCCAGCCTGGGACCTGGGTGATGATCTATTTCTTAGAGCAGTTCTAAGTCTATGGTATGCTACTAGTATTTAGGGTCAGATCCCATGCATGTACAACTGGGAGATGATCTCGAGAGTTCATAAACCTCTATGGGCTCATCTTCCTGAACTCTTCTCTCCATTTACTCAAGTTTACCTGAAACAATACTCTAGTCCAGGGGTCCTCAAACTACGGCCCGTGAGCCACATGCAAATACAAATATTGTATTTGTTCCCGTTTTGTTTTTTTACTTCAAAATAAGATATGTGCAGTGTGCACAGGAATTTGTTCATGGTTTTTTTTTTTTAAACTATAGTCCAGCCCTCCAACAGTCTGAGGGACAGTGAACTGGGGACCCCTGTTTTAAAAGTTTGAGGACCCCTGCTCTAGTCAAAGCAGCATGCATATTATTCTTTCTGCCGTGGATGAGCAGGTGAAGACGTCCATATCAAATGGTGCTGCATATTCAGCGAAACAACAGAATGTCTGTGTTCTGTAAACTCAGGAACATGGTGACATTCTATTCTGTCTCCATCACAGTAGAACGAAAGCTTATGAGGTTTGTCCTGACCCTTCCACAGTCTGTGGCAATGTCCTTAACCGCTAGCCAGCATTTCATAGTCTTTTTCAGCTAGAAATTTATCTGTGAAATATGGCAATGCTCGAGAAAACTCTTTGCAACAGTGGATATTCCATTTCAAAGTCCACGCAGCTCAACACTCCACAGAGACAGCGATGAAACCCTTCAGCTGTAGCAACCCAAGGCAAATCTCTGGGCCTTTGGAAAATACACAGATACTAGAATGAACTTTCATGAAACCATGGGAATCCTGACCCAAATGATATTTGAACTGATATGTTTCTGCCAAAGGCAATGATTGCTACAAATTAACCTATTTTTCCTCTGCACATTCTTTTAACATAGATTCAGCTTTAATCTTGAAAAAAGAAATGGTCTCACTTCTGGACTCGCTGTAAACGTAAGTGCATAAGAATCAGAGTGGTTAGGGCTTGTTGCCCAGCTCGGCAACCTAAGATATGGGCTCTAGGAGATGTGCTCCTGGGAGGTACAGTGTTTGACTACATGGGCATCCCCCCAAAGTGGAACTTTGGAAACTATTTCTATGATTAGATATTTCAGACGTTCCCACCTGATAATAAGTTGTGAGCTGTTGACATTAAAGATGACATTTGCTAAGAGCTAAACAATTGTTTCTGATCATTAATGTGGTTTTCTGATTTTTCATAGAAAACATTTTTAAAAATATTTTTTTTTATTGGTTTCAGAGAGGAAGAGAGAGGGAGAGAGGGAGAGAAACATCAATGATGAGACTCATCCATCAGCTGCCGAAGGCACGCCCCCTACTGGGGATCAAGTCACCACCTGGGCATGTGCCCTAATGGGAAACAAATCATGACCTCCTCGTTCATAGGTCGAGGCTCAACCACTGAGCCACGCTGGCCCGGCTAAACCACTGTTTTGTTATTCCAAGTGGGTAGCATTCTTATAATCATCATTAGTAAGCACATGCTTTTGAAAACACTTCTCTAAATGCATTACAGAAGAGCTAAGAATATTCTCAAGTATTCATAGGACACTCATGTTATTCCTTTTTAAAATATCCTTTACAGAAAAAAATAAAAATAAAATAAAATAAAATATCCTTTACAGGATAAAATCCAGCCTCCTCAAACCTAACTGGTGTATTGAGATAGCGAGAAGCCATTTGATGGGTTACAATTGCCAACAGGAAGTGAATTGATCACATAATCAAAAGTTAAAGAGGGTGGATACCATCCTCTCTCTTTAACTCTGGGATAGAATTAGTTTGGACCTTTATTTCAGAATTAAAGAATCAATCTGCCCAAAGAGGAGTTGGCATTCAATTAAGATCCCAGTGAATTTGGGCAACGACAGAATACCTACATTAAAAATATGAAAGCAAGCAAATAAACAACTTATAAAAAATAAAAATGGCTTTGATTTGAAGTTATCACAGCAATGCAGGCTTGTTGAAAAAAAAAGTGACAACAACTGAGAAATGTGTAATAGAAACGTATGGTTGGCTCACTTTCTGGTCCTAAAACAAACCAAATTATATACGTACTTTTCTTTTGACTGTTGACTTAAAAGGTGTTATGTTCCTTGTTCTTATTTTTAAAAACGAAATGAGCACAACTTTTCATTTTGCTCTCACGCACACAAAAGAAATATACAAGAAAGTTGGTTTTTTCCTTGAATATGGTTCCCTAGAGGTTTTTCTTGAGAGCCTGTGAATTTTAAAAATTTTTTAGAAAGGAAATTTATTAAAGAGTGGTCCAAGAATTGGAAATGACTACTGTCCATCAGTAGTAGGATGGATAAACACACTGTAGACAGTTGTACAATACACTACCATACTTTAAAACCATCAAGACATTAAAATGAATGAACTAGATCCATATGTATCGACATGGATCAACCTAAAACAATGTTACCTGTAAAAAATGTTGCAAGAGTTTAGGAACAGTGGGATACAATTTAAGTACACACACACACACACACACACAAGCACAAGATAATACGATACTGCACCTGGATATGAACATATGTAATAAAAGTAAAAAATATGGTAAGAACAATAAACAACAACTTCAAGATAGTGTTAACTTGGGGTACAAAAGGGAAAGGAAGGTGAAGAGCTGGAGCTTTAGCTGAAGCATTAAAAAAACAACAACTCTGAAGCACAATGGCAAAAAAATAACATTGTTAATTCCTGGTGGTGCTTTATGGATACAAGTATATTACTTCCTATATATTATAGTTAAAGTGGATAATGATGATGGGATGAGCACAGGGAACAGAGAACCTTTCTTGGTGTTGACTGTTAGGAGAGCATTGATTCATCCTTATGTTTTTTTCTACTAAAAGATAACTTTCTGGATACAATATACAATATGTCTATTATATTATAATATGTAATATACTGTTCACAGATACCTTTTCTTCTAGTCTGAATCACTTTAATATTTAAAAACAAAAAAGTGAGTGCTGATTATTTTTCTATTATTTTTATTTAGTCATTTTCAGCACACACACACAGGTCCAACCGCCAAAATGCACAGAGGAAATGAGCTCCTGCCCTGTTCCCCACAGTCCCACCCTGTGGTTGACACCGCTGTGGCCCCCCTCATCCTCTCCCACACACACAGGAATTCACTGTGGCTGCTTTACCCTATAGCTGTAATGCGTTTGCTCAGTTTCACATCATGCACATGTCCCTCCCCAACATGTCCATTGAAATATAAACCAAACCGTTGTTAATGGTTGGGGTACATCTCTCCCAATGGCAACAGTTCCTACCCTGTAATGAGAGACTGAAGGGTGGGGTCTTCTAAAAGCTGTGCATTTAAAAATATATATTTTTATTGATTTCAGAAAGGAAAGGCGGGGGAGAGAAAGAGAGAAACATCAATGACGAGAATCATTGACCGGCTGCCTCCTGCCTGCCCCACACTGGGGATTGAGCCTGCAACCCGGGCAATGTGCCCTGATCGGGAATCAAACCATGACCTGATGGTTCATAGGTCAACGCTCAACCACTGAACCACACCGGCTGGGCAGGCTGTGCATTTTTTAAGCCACTAAGAGGGAGAGGTCAAAAGTAGCCCTGGCCTTGAACCTGGCTCTCTCTGGGAACATCTCTGCCAGACTCCATGGTCTGTCCTACAGGGTCTCATGTAGTTCCTGTCATTCTCTTCCAGCTCCTCCTCTGTCTTTTTGGTCACCTTTTGTGAGCGATTCCTCCTCAGAACTGGGGCAGTGGCAGCACTGGCGTGGCTGTCAGGGACCCCAACCACAAAGGTGTCTTCCTTTATGAGATAATTATTTCTTCTAATGTACATTTAGGCCTTCATTTCTAAAAGAAAAGTTTTTACTTCTAGCACATATAAAATTTAAAGCATTACACAAGAGATGGGGTTTTAAAAATTGCCTGTTTTTTAGCTGATTAGGTTCAGTGGATAGAGCGTTGGCCTGCGGACCAAAGGGTCTCAGGTTTGATTCTGACCAGGGGCACATACCTTGGTTGCAGGCTCCTCTCCGGCCTGGGCCCTGGTCAGGGCATATGCAGGAGGCAACCGATCAATTTGTTCCTCTCACATCAATATTTCTCTCTGTCTTTCCCTCTCTCTTCTACTCTCCCTAAAAATCAATGGAAAAATATCCTCGAGTGAGGATTAACAAAAAAGTAAAATAAAAATAAAAAATATAAAAATGACCTGTAAAATGTGCTTTATCCTACTTTATTCTTCTTTGTCCTTTTACCTATATTCTTATTTGCAAGCCCTATTCCTTTGTAGCAATTTGGGCTCTATAGTCCATCTTAATGCCTTCATTCTTTACTCTGAATTTCACTTTCTGCCTACTGTTTTCAAGAGGGGACTGGCTGGTGGCTACCTCCAGGGATTACTTCTCAAATGATCCCTTTAGCCTTTCCTATTCCTATTCTCATGCCAAACCAGAAAAAGAAATCCAATATGAGTAACTTTTGCTGACGTTTACATCAGGTATTATATCTCTTACTTTGTAAAACTCTTATACTTTAGAAGGGAAGACAAGACATGCAGAAATAATAATATATTTGGCATATATTGAGCCCCCAGTAGGTATCTGTTGAATGAATGAATGTAAGGAACACAAGAGATCTTAAGATAACTACCCTTCTTTCAGAAGCCCAGAGAGATCTAGAGGCTCCCTTAGATAGTGGCTTTCAATATTAGAGACCTCCTTTCATGTTGGTTGACCATTTTGAGCCGTGGAATTACAGGTTTTCCCGTTACCCGAAAGTAGAGCATTCCTATGAAAACTTTCATAAGATAAAATGGTGTAAAGCCAAAAACCAATCACCATGGGTCTGTATGGAAAAATTCTTGAGCATCCCCAGATTCCTGAAATAACCAAATCATATCAAATAACATAAAAAGCTGAAATATAATTTTACCATAGACTAATTGATGTAAACGCGAGTTACGTTCTTACAACATCTCATCAAGACTAGTATGTAGAAATAAGAAATGTCCAAATCTTATTAGAGAACTTTTATGAGTTTATTTGGGCCAAACTGATGACAACTGCCAGGAAGCAAAATCTCAATGAACTGAGAAAATGCTCTGGAGAATGGCAGGTTTGCAGCCTATTTTATACATTAGGATCTATGGAGGAGGTGTAAGGATGGTTACATGAAATCCATTTGTGTTAAGATTGAGGGGATGGGAGAAAGCAAAGTGGGGAAATCTCTGGGACTGGATAAAAAGTAAATGGAGAGACACATACATCTTTTACGTTGGTGGGTACAGGACAGTTAATAACTATCACTCACCGCATATGGAGATGGCATTCGGGGAACAAGATAACAAGGAATCTGTGATCTCTTGCTCTGGTGCAGTGGGTGTGCTTTGACAGGCCTGGAAAAGGAGAAGTCAGATATTTCAAAGGTATATTATCTTAGATGCAAAAAAGACTGTGGACAGGCTCGCTTAAGGTTGACCTTTGTCAAGGAAGCTACAGGCCTAGGATGTGACTACCTGCCATGACCTGCTTTCAGCCGCAGACCACCTAAGTGGTTCCTTCCCATCCGAGTCAGTAAGGCCCGCCAGGCAGCCCTCCCCTGAGCCTGTCAAGTTTGGGATGGGGCCCCTTTTTTGCCCAGTTCTAACTAAGCACTGTTACCGTAAAAAAAACCATTGAAACCTGTAAAGAATTTGTGAGTTTATTTGAGCTAAACTGTTGACTTACGCCAGGAAGCAGAACATCAATGAATTGAGATAATGCTCTGGAGAATGGCGGGGGTTACATTTGTATTTATACATTTGCAATCAAGGGAGGGACATAGGTGAGTTACATCAAATTCATTGGTGATAGATTAAGGAGGAGAGATAAAGCAAAGCAGGGAAACCCCTGGGATTGGATAAAAAGTAAAATGATGGACACATACTTATGGGTGCAGGAGCAATTAACATGATAATGAAGGAATCTGTGGTATCTGTCCTGGCGCCCAGCACACCTGGTTGTGCCCCAGGGCCCCAGGGAAAGGAAAGTCACAAGTTACCCAGACATTTCATAGATGCAAAAAGACAGATAGGCTCAGTTAAGGTAAAGGTTGACCTTGTCAGTAAGATACTGGCCTAGGACATAACTGCCCTCCATAACTGCTTTAGTTACAGTTTAATTTCAGACCATCCTTTATGGTTACTTTAGGTCTCTGAGTTTGCAAGACCGCCATGCAGGCCTCCCCTGAGCCTGTCAGGTCAGCATGTGGGGCCCTTTCGTCCACAGCACAATGAATGAGAACGGTCTTATTTGAGGACCTGCTGGACTAAGGTAGGGCTTTCCTAAAAGCAAAATGGACTAATTTGAACGTTTGAAAAGTGGGGGGTAGATACCTGTAATCACCCTGGGTTAGGTCATCCGAATGTTGACTTTATTACTATTCTTCAATGTTATTAGATTGGCGCACTAGCCATGGATCTGGTTCTCTTCCTACGGTGAGCCGGCTCCAGGTGTGTAAACACACTCCTTCCGAGCCCTCGGGACGCCGGGAGCAGCGCTTTCTGTCCGGCTGGGAGACGTTACCTTTCCTGATTTCCAGCACTTCGGTAGAGCAGAGCGGTGATGCGGTCAAGGCTCACAGGCTGACCTGCGGGCTCGGTCTCCAGTGGTTCACGCCCCTCTCCCGACCGCAAGAAGTCTGTCACCACCCCCTTCCTTCCCCCGCTCCATATGCCAGGACCTGGAAGCGCGCCAGGCACCATCCTTTTTCTGCTTTTACTTCTG
>NW_006293779.1:5782645-5797184 GCF_000327345.1 Myotis davidii | reverse complement strand
ATCCGCAAGATTAAAAGGGCAGCCCAAACCTTCACGCAGGCCGGGCCACCGCGATCGCCGCCCAGAACCGGGGGGCGAGGAGCAAAGCCCCTTGGGAGGTGACCTTTCACCTCCCTCTCTCCACGCAGCTCACCAATTTTGACGCTAGCGAATGAAGCGATGAGGAGATCTGGTAGGCGGGACTTAGTGTTACTCTCTTCACGCTGATTGGACCTCCACGGTGTGAGGGGCGGACCGCGTGAGCGGGCTAGCAACCTTCCCTCGGTGGGCGGGGAGAAGTGAGGACTGCGCTTGCGTGCCGGGAGGTGGCAGAGTGGCCGAGGCGGATACGCATGCGTGGTGGGCGGAGCTCGGCTCTTTTTACCAATATTACCAGCCCGGCTCTGGCCATCCCTGCCTAGCCGGGGCTGGTGCTTTCGCACTGCGTGCTGGAGAGTCGCTGCCGCAGCGCGAGTGGCCGTTCAGTGTTCGGGTCGCCATGGCAGGTTACGAATACGTGAGCTCGGAGCAGCTGGCTGGCTTTGATAAGTACAAGGTAGCGCGGGCCCCGCGGGCACTCTGTTCTGGTCCCGGCCTCTCCCAGGCGGCGGAGGATTGGCACGGACCGTGTCACCTTGTGCCGCGTGGCCCAGGGCGGGCTGGCGGGCGTTTCTCCGGGGGTCCCGTGGAGTCCTGGGGCCTTGGGGTCGGGGTGTGCGGGACCATCCTCGGCTCGCCGCCCCGACTCGGCACCCTCCCGGGATCGCCCTTGCCTTCGGAGACCGCTCGGCGAGAGGAGAACCAGAGAATTCCCTTCGCTTCTTTACTCCATCATCATTATCTTTTAGCCCCCTGAGAAGTGATGCCGTCTGTGGGGGGTCTTAATTGTCTTCTTCTTAATGACGTCCCTAACCCGCCTTTTCTTGGATACAACTTCCGAGATGGAGATGGTCATTTGGCAGATAGGCCCGGGGAGGGAGTGCCTGCTGAGGCCGTACTGCAGAGGCTGGTGGCGCCTGGGCTGCGGCTGGAGTAAATGCACACAGGAAGGAACTGTGGGGAAAGAGCGCGGGGCTTTGGAGTACATGCGAACCCGAAACCACACCTGATGCCCAAATCCACGGTAATTCGTGTATTTGGCGCTGGGCCAAATAACGTGTCTACCGTGCCAAATGATTATAAGAATTTGAAAAGCTCCTGGCACATACTGGGCCTCGAGTAAATGCTTCGATTTCCCTCCACATCTGGTTCATGGTCATTGCTCCTTTACCGGGGAATGAAACTCCTCTCCCCGTCTCGGTGTCCAGGCGTGAAATCTGGTGGTAACCTTTCATCCTGGTTCCTCTACCCCACCCACCAGCCAGTGAATCACCAGATGCTCTGTCATTTTTTAGCCTAAACTGGAAGACTAGTTCCATTACCACACTCCCCACAAACACTTTAAGTAATGTGTTTGTTTGCTTATTTATTTATTTTTCAGTAATGTTTTTATTTTAGAATATTTTACTATACATTTTTCAGAAAAATTGTGAAGATAGTACAGAGTTCCCATATATTCTACACCCAGTTTTCCTTATTACTAACATTTTACGTTGGTATGGTACCATTTGTCACAATTAGTAAACCAATATTTATACATTATTAACTGAAGTCCACACTTTATTCAGATTTCCTTCGTTTTTTAACCTAATGCCCTTTTTTTGTTCCGGATCTCATCCAGGACACCACATTACATTTAGGCACCGTGTCTCCTTAGGCTCCTCTTGGCTATACACAATTTCTCAGACTTTTGTTTTTCATAACCTTGATAGTTTTGAGAAGCTCTGGTCAGGTGTTTTGTAGAATGTCCCTCAGTTGGGACTTGCCTGATGTTTTTCTCATGATTAGATGAGGGTTTATGGGCTTTTGGGAGGATGGTTCATTGTATCGTATGAAGAGGATATGCTGTTGGCCCTGGCTGGATAGTTCATTTAGAGTGTTGTCCAGATATGTCAAGGTTGTGGGTTCAATCCCTGGTCAGGGCACAAACTATAAGAGCCAACCAGTGAATGCATAAATAAGTGAAACAACAAATCGATGTTTCTCTCTCTCTCTCTCTCTCCCTCCCTCCACCCCTCACTCTCTCCTTCCTTCCCTTTCTTTAAAATAAATAAATTTAAAAAATATATGCTATCAACATGACTTATCTCCATTGATACTGACGTTGATCACCTGGCTTAGGCAGTGTTTGTTAGGTTTCTCCTCCTAAAGTTACTGTCTTTGGAAGGGAGTTACTGTGCACAGCCCACACTCTCCAGGAATGGAGTTATGTTCTACTCCTGAGGGCAGAGAAAAATTTATTTGGAATTGTGCATGGAGGATTTGTCTTCCGATGCATATTTATTTATTCAATCATTTATTTATATTAGTGTGAGTTCATGGGTATTTATTTTATACTTTGGGTTATAATCCAATACTACTTTATTTTGTTGCCCATCTATATTCACTTTTATCCTTCCAATCCTTTTTCTATGTTTCATCATGATCTTAAAAAAAAAAAGGCATCTAGTCACAGCATTTCTTTGCTTAAAACCCTCCACTGTCTTTCCATTGCTCTGGAATGAAGTCCAAAAATCCATAACATGATCTCCATGGTTCCGAATAGTCTATGTCCAGCTTTACATCATGCCACTCATTGCCCCTCCCAGCCTTAGTAGGGACTCCCTGTCCCCACCCCCCGCCCCAACACCTTTTCCCCAGATCTTTCGTGTTGTTATGTCTGCCAGGAATGTGGCTTCCTTCCCTATTTATGTTCATCTTCATATCTTAAATGTTAATTCTTCAGAGAAGCGCTCCCTAATTATTGCTTTCCCCTTAACTGTGCTCAGCACCCTCTGCTTCTTTATGGAATTGGCTCTTTAGTGTATCTCCGCATTAGAATATGATGCCCAAGTAGTTAGACTTGTCTTATGGAACACCGTGACCTGGGCACTGTGCCACTGCTTACTAGGCACCCAGTAAACCTTTGTGGAATGAATGAATAACTGAAGAAGTCATAGTGGATTGTGTCTAACTGGAATTGGGAAAACTGTAAGGGATCTCAGAAGGTCACATGGTATATTCCTCAGCCTTCGAGCAGTGTTGTGCCATACCATTGTGAACTGCGGTGCTGCTGGTTTGTCTTAACATTTTAAGTAAAAAGAAGTTCCAGAGCCTTGGTAACCCAAGCCAGGGCTTTCCAGTTGTCATTAATGGGTGTTATTAACCCAGATAACCTCCTGTTTCCTTTAAGCTGTACTCCCTTTCTGTTACCTGTTTTTCATGGTAAATATTGACATATAAAACTTTTTCTTCTTTACTAGGATCTATCTTTCTGGGTAAGTGCCCGTAGAAGAGCTGTTCCATTTGCAGCAATGCCTGAAATAGGGACTCTGTCTTTTCCTATAAGCAGTCTTCTCTAGATTGATATTTTCCACTAAATAGGGGTCCTCCTTTACAGAAAGTTTTAGTGTGCTCCTCTGTTCCTATTTCCCCCCTTCCCTTATCTGACTCACTTCCTGTGTCTGACAGCAGATTTCCTATCATCCTAGAAAACAAAGGTCAATTAAGCAAGCATCCAGTGTTTACTAAAATGTAGTTTGCTAATGTTATTTTAGTTATAATGAGGCTTCTTTTATAAAAAGGGGGAGGACATACATTTATTTCTTCTAGTGGAGGGTTCTTTACTCAGTACTGTGTTCATTTTATTTTATTTTTAAGTATATTTTTATTGATTTTAGGGAGGAAGGGAAAGGAAGAGAGAGAGAAACATTAGTGATGAGAGAGAATTATTGATTGGCTGCCTCCTTCAGGTCCCCCACTGGGTATTGAGCTGGCAACCTGGGCATATGCCCTTGACCGGAATCGCACCTGGGGCCCTTCAGTCTACAGGCTGATGCTCTATCCACTGAGCCACACAGGCTAGGGTAGTACTGTGTTCATTTTAAAAAGTATGAATCCAAGGGTGTCCAAAGGAGAAATCTGTGTGATCATTACTGGAATGGGAATCACACCTAGAGACCTTTTCTTCCTGAAAATCACACATTCCCACTGTGTGGTCTTTGATAGTAAGTCATTTATGAGTGCTTGCTGAGTGAAAACAGCTTTACCCATAAATGGGTCAAGACTTAAAATACTCAAAGGAGATTGTATTCCCTGATGTGACCCTGTATGTTAGAGCAAAGAGATGTAGAGAAAGATTGATACTATAAAAGCAGCTGGTGGAAAAAATTACTTTTAAACTAGTTTAATGTATCTTTTCTGGAGGTGCATCTGAGGGCTACCGCTGGAAACCTGGCAGTTATTCAGAATAACTGCTGAAAGGTGTGCACACGCTGTGTGGTCATTAGGTTTCTGGAATTAGGGACTGCAAGACAATCCATTTTCAGCACAGAAGAAAGCATGGATGGAGTCTGTGTTAGATACTCTTAACACTGTGTTCTCTGTGGTGCTACCACAGATTTATTAAGCAGTGAAATAATTAGTGTCTGCCTTCTCTTTTAGGATATGCGCTCTGGGAGGGCAGGGCCTTTGGCTGTCTCCTTCAACATGACCAAGGTCCACTCTAGCACATGAACAGAATGGGCTGTCATCATATTTATTGAAGGAACGGAAGTGTAAAAGAATAGAAGCCACTGTGGAAGGTGGTAACAGGGAGCTGTGCATCTCCTGGATATCGGAAGGAGACTTTTGTATTTTGAATGTGTACATGTCAGGGTGTTCCTGGGGCGACGAGGAGACCTCAGTTCTTGTCTTCTTGAAGGAAAGACTTTCAGTCAAGAGTCAAAGTGCAGCAAAGCAAGCCAGAACTTATTGGCTGCAGCAAAAATGTACTTAGGACAGTGAAACAAGGAAGGGCATAACGGGTGGGGAACCGTTTTTCCTGCCAAGGGCCATTTGGATATTTATAACATTATTCATTGGCCATTCAAAATTATCAACCTAAAAATTAGCCTGCTGTATTTGGTCAGACAGTTAATTAACTCACCCCCAATGCGTTGGCAGGGCCAGACCGAATGATTTCGAGAGCCTTATGTGGCCCGAGGGCCCAGGGGTCTGATGTTCCCCGCCCCGGAGAAAAGTAACAGGAGAGCCCAGGCGGGGCTGCTTTGGCTCACTGAAAAGTCAGAGAAAAGGGTGCCTTGGAGACAGGGTCAGGGGATTCGCCTGGGATGAGCTGCCTCTGCCCATTGCTCCCCTGGTTGCAAGTCTCGTGGGGGTCCCTTAGAGGGAAGAAGGGGGAGGGGAAGGGGCTGGCCCGCCCCCAGGGTCCTTCATCTTGAGCTTATTTATCTCTCCCTTGCAGGTGGAAGTCTTAAGGGACATTTCAGGGGAGGGTCTCAATAGAATATTCATCAGCTTTCCAAGTGTGCACTCTCAGGGTCATGGTCTCCACTGATTGGTCTTCACCAGGCCAGGGTGTCATTAGTTAATACACCTGGTCCGGAGGCAGTCATTGTGCCACTTGTCTGGTTCTGCTGCTTTTCTGGGCCTGGAGCTGAAATACTACTGAAGCCTAGACGTTTCTTTCTGGAGGAAAAGTCAGGGGGTCCAAACCGCATGACCAGTGAGTGGTACACTAGGGGAAGAAAGGTTACCCTGGGGCGGGAGGTTCTTGTTTTCCCTGTTTGTCCCTTGCTAGGCATCCAGGCTCTCTGCCCTGGTGAGTTTCTGTACCTTGCCAGTAGACCTTGCTCTGCTCTTGTCTAACTGCCTGTAACGGGTTTAGCCATCACTGTTCTCTGTTACTTAGAAATGTTCCTTCAGACAATTATGTTGAGCGATTTTACCCTCACGATGCTTATCATTCTTCTCCTCTGGCTATTCTTTAGACAGGTATTGTAGTTGGAGTTTCCCATTTATCTAAGGGAGAAACTTCTATTGTGATTTACCTGATCTGACCTGGGGAAGACATAGTTTTAATTGATAGTGTAGCAGTTAGTTTCAAATTGTATCATTTGTTTTCCTTCAAATTGTATCATTTTGCTTCAGAGGAAGTGCTGTTCTGTGAAATAACTTGTTTAGTCTTAGGAATATAATGTGATGGATTGGTTCTGCTGTTATTGTAGTTAATTAATTTGGCTGTCAATAATAAAACCTGGTTATAGGAATCGTGACTATTGTGAATTAATTATTATTACAATTAAGGTTGTAAAGAGAGACTGCATCTCAGTGGTAATGCTGAAGAACTAGGATCTGGTCTTCACTCTTACTGTTTCATACAATTTAATTTTTTTAAAATTCAATAAGCATTTATTGAGGGCTTAGTCTGTCAGGCAGTGCACTGGGGCGGTGAAAGTTAAGCTAGGCAAAAACTCTGCCTTCAAGGGACCTAGTTTGGTGGCATATAGACAAGTAAATAGCTACAAATAGTTAATAAATTAATGAGGTAAGTTCAGGCTGCTATGGGAGAGGAGAAGGGAGCAGCTCCTGGGAGTGAGGGATGGCTCTGAGAAAGGCTTCAGAGAAGGGAAGGAGAGGAACAGAGCTCAGCCTAGAAAGATGAAGGCTGAGTAGCCCCGGTAAGGCCAGGTAAGGAGGGGAGAAGGCTTTGCAGAACAAGGCAGCAATGGAGTGCAAAGGGCTAGAGGCCTCAGAGGTTATTTTCTGGGAACCCTAAGAGGTTAGTTGTTAGGCAGAATGGTGGAGTGGCAGGAGATGAGACTGGAGAGGGAGGCGGGCACTGTCAGAGGAGGAGTTGATGTCACGGTCTTCTGGATCTTATCCTGTAGATCAGTGTTTCTACAGTCCAAGGACTATTGGTGTCAGAATCCCGTGGGGAAAATGTTGTTTTTTAAAAAAATGTTTTTATTGATTTTAGAGAGAGAGGAAGGGAGAGGAAGAGAGAGAAACATCGATCAGCTGCCCCCTGCAGGCTCTCTACGGGGGATTGAGCCCACAACCAGCTGAGCCACATTGGCTAGAGTGGGAAAATGTTTTTAATAGCAGATTCCTAGGCCCACTTTGGGAAATTCAGATGAGATAGCTTGCCATTATCTGCATTTTAAACAAAATATCTCTTGGGTATGTTGTAGTGCTGTAGGTTTTAGGAAGCCACTTAAGAATTTTGAACAGGATCAGATTTTAATATTAGGAAGCTCACCTTGGCAGCTTATAAAAAATGAATGTATGGCAGTGGAGTGGAGGTAAGGGTGATCTGGAGACAGACCTCGTAGGATCCTCCTGAATAAAACTAGGTAAGAAACTCTGAGCCATGGGGATCAAAAAGGAGTTTTGGGGATTCTAAAGATGGAGGTCACAGCTGGTTACCTACTCCCTGCGTTTGCCCCAGCAGATACGGTTAATTGACACACATCTCCATTTCTCTTGATAAGCCAGACTATTGGACAACATTGGCCTTGAACTTCTTGTCAAGAATTCCCTGAAGCTGATAATTGCTTGTCCTCTTTAAAAAGGGTGTTTGTTCTCCAGTTTGCATGTCCCTCCTGATCTGTATGCTCATGCAAGTCTTTTGTTCAGTTTACCTGCCTGCTCTATGGACATTTGAGTTTGTGATCCTTGAGTTAAGATTTTAAGTTGACAGAATGTGGTAACTGACTAGCTGGAGGTGGCAGTGTGGGGGACAGGATGAATAATGGGGAGGAGTCCGGGATGACTCAGGTTCTGGTGGGATGACTTGGGTAGAGGTGGCAGTCACTGAGGTAAAGATTTTATAAAGTATTCACTCTGAAAAGGTACCCTTGGTAACAATAGCACCTAACATAGTTGAGGAAAAAAATTTAATTCTCTTGATAGCCCGATGTAGAGATATTAATATCTCATGAGTAATCAGACTCATGAGCGTTTGATCCTTACAGAAGCAACAGCTTAAATGATAAATGGTGCCGAATCTGGCAGGACAACTAATCTTTTGCATGAGGCACTTAGGGCCACTTGAAGGTGTAGTTTGTGGACTTGGAATTGAAACAAAAAAAACAACCTTCATGTTCTAAAGAAATACCATTTGTGGATAAATTGCTTTCCTTTACAGGAATATTTCTGTAATGATTTAAAAGATTAGAACACTTTCTTCCTGCTCTTAGCCACAGTAGAAAAATGAGAAATTCTTAACCTTTTGATTTTCACTTACTATGACTGCAGTCTGACTACAGTATCATATGTTCTTTGTGGCACATGATGTATGGCATATACCTACATATGCTGTAGTTAATTAAGCATAACCTCTTTATTGTGCCTTGGTTGATTTGAATAGATTTGAGGAAGTGGCCTCTCCCATCTGTAAGAACATTAATAAGGCTTGAAAAGCCCTTTTGTGGTCCTAGATATAGATTTACAAATGTCTCATATAATTATTTTTGCAGTTGGTAGAGACCGAAGAGTCAGAAGGAGTGAAAGAAGGATGGATGGGAAACTTCTGCAGAGAGAGATTAAATGGTAGGGAAGAAGGTTACCACATTTTTAGGTGCTGTTTGGAGGAAACATCTTGAATTGGTTCTTCTACTACTTTCTGAAATATCAGTTCACTGACCATGGCTTGTTTTTCTAACTGCTGTAATACTTAAATGTCAGACGAGCTTCTTTGCTGAAAAGGAATGTGGAGGTTGGGAAAGATGTTCCAATCAGACCGATGGGAACGAAGGCACAGAGAGCAGGAAGAGCACAGTAAGTCAGCTCACAGGGAAGTGCTGGGCATGTGAGGGACAGGCTGAGCAGGGTGACGGAAAGCCTAGTGAGGGGAGGCTCAGTGAAGAAAAGTTGCAGTGGCAAGAGCAATGTGATCATGAACACTGAATAATAATAATAATTTAGCAAACATTTACATAGCATTCACTATATGCGTTACGTCTATTGTCTCATTTAGTACCCACAAGTCCCTCGTGAGGTGGAGTCATTTCCCCCATTTTACTGAGACACAGAGTTTGAGTAACTTGCTCAAGGTTCCCACAGTTGAAATTTGAGCCGAGGCAGCCTGGGTCCCGAGTCCATGGTCTTCATGCTATGCTGTCTCTTAAATCTAAGAATGAAGTATA
This sequence comes from Myotis davidii, assembly GCF_000327345.1. Classification (NCBI taxonomy): domain Eukaryota; kingdom Metazoa; phylum Chordata; class Mammalia; order Chiroptera; family Vespertilionidae; genus Myotis; species Myotis davidii. The sequence continues at coordinate 5,788,197 of NW_006293779.1, read as the reverse complement.
GATTCTGCCTTGTGGTTACTGGGTATTTTGGATAAGATACATAAACATTAGATAAAGAACTTTATTGAATTTGTGCGTAATGTTTGCCGATGGGGAAAGCATATAGTGACAGAATTGATTTTGATCTCTCTTCCCCCAGTTTTGAATTGGTAGGGGCAGGTGGGCTTGCATGTCTTACATTTAGTTGAGTGTTGAGAACCTCTCATTTGCTATTAGCTGTGATTGAGATAAAAGGCTTTTGATTACATAATTAGCTTTGGGACTAAAGTTAGAAAGAACCCAGGTACTACTAGCTCTGTGATCTTGAGCAGGTAATAGTCTCTGTAAACCAGGTTTCCTTATCTGTGAAAGGGGTAGTTTCTCCCTCAGGGTCATTGTCAAAATTGAATGAGTTAATATTTATAAATTGCCTGGCACATAGTACTAAACATAGCGTTAAGTAAATAAAAAATAACACTTGACATAGCATATAACATAGACACACGCCCACACCCCAGGAAGTAATACCAAGAGAAAGTATATTTTAGGAAAGGAAGTGAAGGGCGGCAACTTAACGGACAGATAGGAAGAGTAACTGAGGAGTCTGTGTCCAGTTTGGATCCCACAGATACCTTTGACTTCAGATTTCTTCCTCTGTTTATCCGTGTATAATAGTTCAACAGGCGCAAGAAGTACATTTTCTCAAATACCACTCTCCTATTTAAGAATCTGCAGCCCCATCCAAACGTTTAAGTCTCGTATCCACATTCCTCAGCAAGGATTTCAAGTTCCTTCACTGAACTCGTCCTCCTTTTGTTTTATCTTCTCATCTCTTGTTAGAGATTATAAAGTAAGTCTAGCAGGCAAACCTGCTTGTCTTCATGACTTGTTCGTTCTTGTCTCCTTGTTCTAGCTCTTCTCCAGTCTTCTCTCACCACCATCTTCTCTCTGATGTCTTAGTAGATTAAGTGACCATATTCAGTGACATGCGATCTCACTGCCCCCTGATTCACGTTTTCTGTGGGTGTAGTTATTAAAGTCTCGTATTAATAAGTAATTTAAGAAACTTGTTATTTCTGTCCCCCTTTTTAATTTTAAGTTTCGTTTTGGAGTTTTTGCATCATAGTAGAGTGTTCCTAGCACAATGCCTTGCATTTAGTAAGCATTAGTGAGCAGTGGCTGAATTTTATCCTACTTCTCTCACTTGCAGTGCAGTATTTAAAGTCATCAAAAGGAGGTGTAGGTGTTGACCACTAAGCTGATGCTGTGGCTTGTTCTTCTGTGGAGGAGTGGTGGGAGTGTCTTTAATGTTTGTTGTCACCAGTGGTCCTTAAACTTGAGGGTGCCTCAGGATCACCTGGCTGGTTTGTTGGACGACAGATGGCTGGGTTCCACCCCCAGAGTCTCTGATTCTGTACATCTGGTGTAAGGCCCAAGAATTTGAATTCAGTTTGGTGACTACATTTTGAGAACCATCTCATCAAAGAAGTATTCAGTTGTATTGCAGTCAGAAGAGAAGTTAATAAAACCAAGAAATGAATGTAGAGGAATAAGAAAGTATTTGATAGTCATAAGTTTTCAAGCGTTAGGTAGTCTTAATTTTTGTGTCTGGGAACCCCCGGATATCTTTTATTAGAAAAGAGAATGAAGTGTTTTCAGAATTGTGGGTTAGCCTTCTGTAGCTGGGTAACGAATGACCACAGACTGATGGCATAAAACAACACACATTTATCATCTCTCAGTTCCTGTGAGTCAGGAGTTTGGGCATTGGTTAGGTGGTTCCTCGGCAGTTAAGGTGTCAGCAGGACTGTGTTGTCATCTAGATCTTGGGGTTCCTCCTCCAGGTTCGTGTGGTTGTTGGCAGAGTTCAGTTCTTTCCAAATGTAGGGCTGAGGCTCTTGGCTCCCAGAGGCTGCCTGCTTTTCCTCCCCACATTACCTTCACCATAGGCAGTTCACATCACTGCTGTTTGCTTCAAGGTCAGCTGCAGACTCTTCTCTAAACTGCTAAGATGGAGTCATATATATGAAATTAGAGGCCTGGTGCACGAATCCGGGGTGGGGTCCCTTGGCCTGGCCTGTGGGGATTGGGCTGAAACCAGCTCTCCAACATCCCCTGGGGGGTCCCGGATTGCGAGAGGGCGGTTGTTGGGTGATGCCCCCGGAATCGGCCTCCCTCCTCTCTGGTTCTGGGTTGAGTCACCGCTCGGTTCCACCTGCGTTGAACGTCTGCCCCCTGGTGGTCAGTGCGTACATAGCTACTGGCCGGTCGGCTGGTCGGCCAGTCGCTTAGGCTTTTATATATATACTAGAGGCCTGTAGCACGAAAAGATTCATGCCAGCTTAGGCCCAATCTCCCGGGGAGCAGGCCCAAACCAGCAGGTGGTCATCCCCCGAGGGGTCCCAGACTGCGAGAGGGCACAGACTGGGCTGAGGGACCTAGTTTGTGTACCGGGCCTCTAGTTTAAAAATATTTCTGTTAATTTTTCCATCATACTTTTAAGTCTTGAAACACTGATGAGGAAATAGTTTCTGAATATTCATAAAAATTTCAGGAAGAAATTTTGCCCTTTAATTATGATTTTAAAAAAATTAGACACTCAAATTGAAACCAGACAATCAGTGGGTCCAGGCTGCCTGTCACTCCTTGAGCCAAGTAAGCAGAGACAGGGTTGAATCATATGAGCGTTTATTCCAATAATGCTGGCAGTATGGGTGAGCAGCAGGCCATCTATGAAAATCTGCTCTGCATCCCCACCATAAGCCAGCTGCTTATATTGGGGTGGACAAAGATTACATGGAGAAGTAGGCAAAAGGAATAAGAAAAGGTATGCAATACGGGTGTCACTGGCATGGGGAAATAGGCAGTGCCAGCTGGGGTGAGACTCCATTGTTTGGGCAACCAGGTTGTTAATCTTTCCATGATAAATGCGAATGGACTGAATTTCAAGGTTGACTCCAGGTCTCTGGAGCTACAACTCCCAGCCAGGTTAGAATGTGCTTTCTTAAATTAGAACAAAACAATCAAGATTAAAAGAGCATGATTAATATGTCTTAAAACTACAGCTAGTCCCCAGTATTCTATTTCTGCACCTAAGAACATGCTTACTACTTACTTTATATACATACTAAGCATAAGTACATCACACAGGCAAACTTTTTTCAAACATGTGACTAGTGTAGCATTGTTTAAATGGTGGCTGGATGGATTAAGTAATGTTCCCACTTCTGGAAGTGGGAATTGTCCCTTACCGATTTTGTATGCCTTCTCCCCCACACCTAGTGTAGTGCTCTCTGTATGCCAGGCACTCCGATGTGTGTGTCTGATGAATGTCATCAACAGCACTTTTAAAGTTTTACATTATTATATACAAATATATGTTAAAATTCTCCCCCCCCTTTTTTTTTTTACTAAATAGCTCAATAACTTAAATAACACTTACTGTGGGGCAGGTAGTACTATAATTGCTTCAGGTGTATTATTAGCTTAACTAATCCTGGCAATCCTTTAAGGTTGAAGTTATTACCCCCATATTACAGGTGAAGAAACTATGACAAGTAACTTGCTCAAGGGCGCACAGATAGTAAGTACACGAGCAATGGTATCAAGTGGTAAAACAACTAGATTCCTCTAAGTCCAGGGATGACGGAGGTTGAGTGAGAAGGTGCATGAGCATGTTTGAATGCACACAGTGTGCATATTACCAATCTTGATTCTGTATAGTAAGTGAGAACTTATAAGTAGTACAGATTTTTCTGTTGAAACACGATAATATTATAAAGGTTGAATAAAAAATACCTGGCTGTGCTTGATAGTTTTTGCCTCATTTATATTGCTCCTCCAGTTTTATTATTCAGATGATGACATCATGTAAATAGACATATTCTCCAAGTTACTCTTGTACTGTTGTTTTCAGTTTAGAAATTATTCTGTTTGCTAGCGTGGAAAGGTTAACTCTGAATATTTTCTTTCATTTCTTAACAGTACAGCGCTGTAGATACCAATCCACTCTCTCTGTATGTCATGCATCCATTTTGGAACACTATAGTAAAGGTAAGATGATTAATAGGCATGCATTTGTTTTAGTAAGTTTAAAATTTTAAACTGTTTAGTAAGTTTTATAGATATCTTATTAAAACTGTCTGGTCATTAAACCGGACAGTTTTAATAAGCTATATCTAGAGAAACTACTCCTCCTATCTCCTTTCCCTTTTGATTTATCTCATTGCTGAAATCTCAGTTTATACTCTGGAATTCATAATTTTATAAAATTTTCTAAAATAAATGTAATGTTCGTTAAATATAGAATTATTTAAAACAGAATAGAAAGAAGAAAGAAGTGCTTTCTTCTATCAATTGCAGATTGTGGTTTGCATTTTATTATAAATAACTCCTGCATATGATCTTTTAAAAATATATGTTTTTGTTGATTTGAGAGAGAGAGGAAGGGAGATGGAGAAAGAGAAAGAGAAACACCAATGTGAAAGAGAAACAGCAATTGATCTCTTAAATTATAGCTTTTATTATAATTTAAACTTGCATGTTGTGCTGTGTGTGGACAGAGATATTTCTGTACTTTAATTATATTCTAATTATTTTGAAAAATATAGGTATTTCCTACTTGGCTGGCTCCAAATCTGATAACTTTTTCTGGCTTTCTGCTGGTTGTATTCAATTTCCTACTTCTGGCATACTTTGATCCTGACTTTTATGCTTCAGGTAAGATTATTACTTTTAATATAAAATTTGAAATGTCCAAACAGAGAAATGATACGATTATTTTCTGGTTTTATTAAGATGCTATATTTTTGAAAAGTTTTAGGTATAATAAGGGTATATAAAATGTCAAAATTGGGTATAAAAGCTAAGATGTGTTTTCACAGTCTGTATGTGTGTTTCTGTTAAGTTCTAGAAACTAACTTGCCTGTTTAATTTAGAAATGTTATCCAAAAGCATAAGGTTTTAGTAAATAAAGAATAACTGGATTTATAAGAAGATACAGGAGTAGGACTACAAAACTGCTTGAAAATGAATTTAAGTAGAGTCCAACCTACCTACCAATTCCAGAAATACCTCTTCCTTTGTTCTGGTTATAGGAGAAAAATCCCGTTTCCTAAAGGGAATGTAATGTTGCTTTCCCTCTGCTTAGCATCCTTACTTCTAACAATTCCCAGTTTCCTCTAAAAATGGTTGTTAGACCTTTAAGTATTTATTGACAGCATCTGGATCCTTGTTGGGGAAGACAGGGAAAAGTCACTTTTGGGGAGGCAGTTTTCAGCCTGCTCCCACCTGGGATTCCAGTGTCTTCTCTCACACCTATTCCTGTCTTTGCTGACTTCCTCACCCAGCTTCTGCTCTGGCAATAGGAGTGACTCTGGGGTGCATTTGGGCTGGGGGTGGATAGTGCGAGACAGGATCGATTTTTATCATTCATCCAGGTGATGAAGTTGCGAGGAATAGAAAGATGAAGGTAGATTAGTATTTTTTTTCATTCTAAGTTAGAGAATATATTTTCCAATAAGAATACTTATAAATGATGTAGTCAGGAGTTTTAGTATTATAATTCCTATGTA
>NW_006293779.1:5753852-5782631 GCF_000327345.1 Myotis davidii | reverse complement strand
CAGCAGACTTTTGTGGACTAACCTGGAAAAATTAACAATCACTGAAAGCATTGTTTTTGTAGGAAAGTTTGGTGTTTGAAACACTTAGGAGTTTTGCTGTTATAGACATTCTGTATACATACACCTAACTTTATCAACTGAAACTTTTAGCCATAGCTTCTGTACATGTAATAAAATGGTAATGGAAGATTATAAAGTACTATATGAATAATAAGTAAGATTAAATTTCATTAAGTCTGGTTTTGATACTGTGTTTTTTCAAATTTGTATTTTAATCCTCAGGACAGCCTCAAAAGTTTACTTTCTAACTAGAAATATTATTTTCTCAAATTAAATAAGAATACTTAGTTATTAAGAGAACTAAAAACATGTAAATATTATATATATTTTCCCGAAGCATATAAGTTGAAGGACCAGATCAACCATTCAGTCCCAATATATTTGAGAAATGAAAGACAGGTGAGGTTAAATGACAGATTTAGGTCACAATGCTCATTGGTTACAGAGGCATGACTAGAACCCAGGCCTCCTAATTCTAAGTTGTTCTATCTTAGGGGGTAAAAGTGAGGTCCAGACATTTCATTGTGATTCTGATGCCAGAATCATCCACTTGAGGTCACCTATCTGTACCAAATCAAAAGGTCTTTTGTTTAGCTAATTAATGCAGAGATATAGGTTGAAGGCTCAATACATATTTGTAAACAATGAGGATCAGATTAAACACAAGCATTTTTAAATTCTAAAGACATTTTTCATTCTACATAAGATTTTTAAGATGAATAATCAGTCGTGAGTTATGATTTAAGCTCAAAATAAATACCGACTGTTTGAGGGGTTGCACAGTTCTTGTTTCTTTTTTCCAGAGTTTATTGATATTTTTTAATATTTACCTAGTTCTGTATTCAAAATATATTGTACAGTATTGTAGCTTCTATTTAATAAGTAGAAACTTGTTTTATCTGACAATATATACCATGGTAAGAATGATGGTACTTAGACTGTATTACACTCTGAGTTGCTTTCCTTTGCAGCACCAGGTCACAAACATGTTCCTGGCTGGGTGTGGATTGTGGTGGGCATCCTCAACTTCGTTGCCTACACTCTAGGTAAGAAATTGGCAAATACCCTCCTTAGTCAGTGGCTGGTGAATCTGTCAGCAAAGATAGTCAACCACTAAGTTAACTTTTTCTCCTATGCTTACTTCATTTTAACTAGGGTTTATTAATATCCTGTTCAATTTAATAAATATGTTTTTGAGTTTCTCTGTGAAAAAGAATTGTTGTTCATTGCTAGGGATTTAAAGGGTAAGATAGGAGTTGGCAAGCTATCACTTGTGGGCCAAACTGGCCTGTTGCCGGTTTTTGTAAGTACATTTTTATTGGAACACAGCTGTGTTCATTCCTTTACATGTTGTCTATGGCTGCAATCTTGCAACAAAGGCAGAGTTGAGTAGTTGCCAACAGAGACTGTATGGCCCAGAATGTCTAAACTATGTCCTAGCTGGCTCTTTACAAAAAATATTTGCCAGTTTACAGAATAAGACATTATTTTTGCCTTAAGTTTGGGAAGCAGTGCTGACATACCAAATGACTGCGGAATACTGAGAGGTCCTATGTAGAGCACAGTGGGAGAACAAATAGGCCAGTGGTCAGTTCTTATTTGGGGAAAGGAGTGGTCAGGGAAGTCTGCTGTACTAGGCTTCCCTGTCCGCCTAGTCTGTTCCGCCAAGAATGCTTTTCATTGGATCATCTTGAATGGCTTGTCCTGAATTCTCTTAATATCCTTTCCTGCTTTATTTTTCTCCGTAGCATTTAAAATCATATGACCTGGTAGCCATTTACTTGCCGACCTGTTTGTTGTCTGTCTGCTCCAAAATATGTTTCTTGAGGAGGATGGTACTTTGTTTTCACTGCTGTGTTCCCAGAGTTTAGAACATAGTAGGCACTGAGTAGATAGTTTTTAAATGCTTGTGAAGTAGCAGACCCTGACTTCAAGTTGCTTAGACCTCTTCGGATAAAAAGGCCTTACCCATAAAACCAGTATAATCGGGTACATAATTATGGTGGATGACCAGAGCTGCCAGAGTTTGGGGAACGGAGAAAGTGAAGTCTAGAAGAATTAAGAAAAAAGCTTACTTACATATTTAGGTAGAGGATTCCAGACATCAAGTTATTCAAGATGAGAAGGTTTTAAAATTCTGCTACGTGGTTGGCCAGGACTGCAGGAGGAGTTGGCCTACTTCTAGGAAAGGTGAAGCTGGCCTGTGGCCTCTAACCCTCTAACTTCTAACATTTAGCATTTCATAAAGAGCCTTGTGATATATTATATAATCTACCTGTCTCAGGTCCACAGCTCTGGCAAAAATCCTGACCTACCATGATTTGTTGCAAAATGTATCTTGAACTAACCTGAGGCAATTTACAATCTTTTATTCTACTAGTGGGACTATTCTTACATTTTGCTGCAGAAATATTAATGTGTTTGATCACAGCATGCTGCTCTAGGTCCTACTGGATTTCTTGATAATATATAGCAGTGATGGCGAACCTTTTGAGCTCGGTGTGTCAGCATTTTGAAAAACCCTAACTTAACTCTGGTGCCATGTCACATATAGAAATTTTTTGATATTTGCAGCCATAGTAAAACAAAAACTTAAATTTTTGATATTTTATATACTTAAATGCCATTTAACAAAAGAAAAATCAACCAAAAAAATGAGTTCGCATGTCACCTCTGACATGCGTGTCATAGGTTCGCCATCACTGATACATAACATATTCCCTGAGTTACCTTTCTTAAAAAAACCCCCACTCTGAAGCATATTGAGACCTTAGACTTGTGGAGCTAGAATGGGTTCAGTGAGAAGATGCACAAAACCTAATTAGTGTGTAATTCATGAATTCAGTATTTATTATAACTCATAGGAATTGCACTGAAAATAGGAAAATAAGCCAGCAAATAATGAGAAAAGTCTTAGGAAATATTTTAGCTACTTAAGGGCATTAAGACCTTATATAAGAGAGAACTGCAGTCTTTGGGCAGGAGTTTGGCATTCATCCTTAATATATTCCTTCAATATTTTTGAAAGCCTTCTTTGTCACAAACTGAGCTGGGCACTGGGGTAATACTGTGGTGAGCAAGAAACGCGATACAGTAATTATAAGGAATTTCTAATTCTCTAAATAGGAATCTTTACAGTTAGCCTAATTCTAGTGCACTTAGTTATCAAAACTGTTTCTTTTGAAAATTTTTTATAATTCAGAATTTTCTTTTTTAACTAGATTTTACCATTCTCTCCCTCTCCCTCTCCCTCTCCCTCCTTCCCTTCTTTCCTTCCTTTCCCCCCTTCTTTCTATGTCCTCCTTCATTTCCTCACCCCCAAGTTTCCTCTGTTTCTGCCCTTAAATGAAAGTGCTCTATTATACTTTATCCTTAACTTTCTTCTGATATTCTGGGTAATCCCGATTCTTAACACTGTTGAGATGACTCTTTTGTTTATAGCTAGCTGTTATGTATCTTGAGTTACTAATAATAAGTGCCCTTGGGTTGAATTGCTTGACATTACCGTGTGGATACCCTGCTAGCACTTCAGTTTCAGCCTCTGAAATTGCACTCCGCATCTTTTCTATCATTCCTGTTCCTTCTACCGACTTCCTTGTTTCACTTAACACCTCCACTGCAGTGTTACCCAGACTGGGACCTTCGGAGATGGTCTTCTTGTCCTTTGGCCTCACCTCTCTTTTTTGGTTACCTTGTCGTTTTTATTTTATATCTCACCAGTCCCCAGCTTTTCATTCATACCGCATTCCATCGCAGTGATAGTTTACTAATTGTTCCTCTTCCAGCTTGTCATTCACACTGATGTCAGGGGAATCTTCCGGAAACACTTCATTGACTTCACCCTTGTCACTCCCCTGCTCACATACTTTTCGTAGCCCTTCCTCCTCCCTAAAACTTTTAAATTGGCCCAAATCTCCCTTTTAGCCTCTGTGTACCGCCCTCTTCACATACTACTTTCTAGTCAGACTAAACTGCTTGGCTTTCTCAGAACAGGCATGTGCTTTTCCGTCCCGGTGTTTTTGCCGGTAGCACTCCCTCCTCTTGAAACGGCATACTCCTTTATCTCTTGTCTACTGAAACCCAACTCATTCTGTATGTCCCCACTCAGATTTCATCCTGTCTTCCAAGCCATTCTAGAGGTCTTACCTGAAGAGAACCTGTCCCTTTTCTGTATGTTCTGTGGTGCGATACACTGCCTTTAATGACCAGTTTTTTCTCCTTTCTCAATTGTAAACATAAACGTAGTTTATTCTAAGATTCTTGTAATCCTTACAAAATTGAGAATAGTGCAGTGCATAGGTTCTATACATCCTTACATTTACTGAAACTTAGTATGTGCATAGCTTTTTTTTCTGAAAGCACTTACAATTGTGGAGGCGGTAGCGCTGTGAAGAAGTGACTGTGCTAACAAACAAGATGAAATGGGTGCTGTAACTGAAGTACAGAGTGTTTCTGGACCCTAGAGCAAGGAGTGGTTAGATGAGTTATAATGAGTAACTGCTGAATGTTGTCTGGAGGCTTGGGAATGTGTGGCTAGTGGAGCAATTCCGTTGTTAGGCAGATTTGGAGAACGTCAGAGCTAGAATGCTTCCTCCTCTAAAACTGACACCGTTCAGTGTGATACAACATTTTAATTTTAATATTTATCTATTAAAAATATTTATTGTTGAAAGTATTACAACACCCTCCCCTGCCTTTCCTCTGAGGTTTGATTAAACTTAGAGAAATTACAATTAAAATTTCTATTTTATTTGTGAAATCTTTGAGTTATAGGAATTAAAGGTTAGATTTTTATAGTACTGGCTGGTAGCTGTATGTTAATTAGTTAACATTCCTGTGATATGCTGATTTTTTAATACAGTTTATTACAGAAGTCTTTCTCCATCCTAGTAAGATTTGACCTTCTCCTGTGGTAATGTGTTTTGTTGCAGATGGTGTGGATGGAAAGCAAGCCCGCAGAACCAATTCCAGCACCCCGTTAGGGGAGCTTTTTGACCATGGCCTAGACAGTTGGTCATGTGTTTACTTTGTTGTCACTGTGTATTCCATCTTTGGACGAGGACCTTCTGGTGTCAGTGTTTTTGTTCTTTACCTGCTGCTATGGGTTGTTTTGTTTTCTTTCATCCTGTCCCACTGGGAAAAGTATAACACAGGAGTTCTTTTCCTGCCGTGGGGATACGACATTAGCCAGGTGGTAAGTATGGGTTTTCACTGAAATTTTCAATATTGCATCAATTGGGGGGGGGGGGGAGTTCTTATCATTCCTTTCTATTGCCCTTACGCTTTTTAAAAAAAATTAGAACTGATGTGTGCTTTTTAAAAAATCATTTTATATTATTTTTAATTTATTTATGGAGAATTTTAAACATATTCAAAAGTCAAGAGGATAGTAGAATGAACCCTTATTTATGTACCTGTTACATAGCTTCAGCAGTTATCAATACGTGGTCAATCTAGTTTCATGTATACCCTATCTCCCCTCACCCCCTGCTCAATTATTTTAAAGGAAATTCCTGAAATTATATGATAAATATTTTACTATTAATCTCTTAATGGTTAGAGTTGTTTATTTATTTATTTTTATCCTTACCTGAGAATATTTTTTTTGTGTGTGTGTTTTTAATTGATTTAAGAGAAAGGAAGGGAGAGAGAGAGAAACATCCCTGTCAGAGAGAAACATCGATCTGTTGCCTCCTGTATGCACTCCGACTCCAACTCTCAACCAAGGTATGTACCCTGACTGGGAATCAAGCCTGCCACCTTTTTGTGTAAGGGATGATACTCTAACCATCCGAGCCACCTGACCGTGGCGGCCAGAGCTCTCTTTGAAAAACATAAACACAGTTGGTTAGGTGTCATCCGTACACCGAAAGGTTGCTGGTTGATTCCTGGCCAGGGCACACGCCTGGGTTGTGGGCTCAGTCCCGGGGGGGGGGGAGTATACAGGAGGTAGCCAATTGATGTTTCACTCTCACCTTGATGTTCCTCTCCCTCTCCCTGCCTCTCTATAAAAAAAATCAAAACATTGTAAAAACTAAACAAACGAAACAAATGCAATGCCATTATTACATAAAAAATGAACAGTTGGTCTTAAGTGAATAAGCTTCCATTTTAACTGTTGATTTTGTAAAAGTAAAAAGAAAAGATATGTACATATTTATTGGCTTTTTCTTCTTGTCACCCACTTTTCAGTGAGTAGCACGATTTGTTTTTTCTTACTTCATAGGCTTGCTATTACCTCTCCCTGCCTTGGAATCATGCTCTTTGTGTTGCCATTTTGCCCATTTGCACCTAAGGCTCCGGTAAAGAGCCAGAAGTTGGAATGTTTTTGAAGAAGAAAGTGGGCAAATTGGATCATCTTATGGCCTACCCAGCTTATGAGGTGCCTTAAGGTGTTCCAAGTGATGGCCAGTTGCTTGCATTGTTTAGAAGTTATTTTATGGCATTGTTGGCTGAAAAACATATTTTTAGAGGCAAGAAGACTTGCCACAATATCAAATTTAAGCATAGTTCTTGCTTTTGCTAAAACTGTTTGACTAGTTTTATGCTGCATAAAGCATCATTGATTCCCTGATCTTTCCAGCTGTTAATGCCTCTGTATGCTTTTTGTCTGCATTTTCCTTCCAGACTATTTCTTTTGTCTACATAGTGACTGCGATTGTGGGAGTTGAGGCCTGGTATGAACCTTTCCTGTTTAATTTCTTATATAGAGACCTATTCACTACAATGATTATTGGTAAGAAGCCCCATGTTGAAGCCTGTTTTAACATCACTTTGTTATCAAAGCTAGTGTTTGATTATAACAAGCAGCAACACCCTTCCCCCTTCTCGACAGTCCTATAACCCTATAGGATTTCAGCCTAATCATTAAGGAAAAATAAGGTTTCTTTGTGTATCTTTTTGTTGTTGTTGCTCAGCATCAAGCTGTTCTTGAGGAGAAAATACCAAAATAGATCACACAAACTTATAAACGATTTAAAGTAATCTAGGTTGTATTGGAGGATGCACATGTAGGTGACATTTGGTACAGATATTCTACTTATCTTAAATTTGATTATTAGTTTGTAGGAAAAAGAATAGAGATTACTTTATAATACATCCACTCCAAGAATTGGGCCTCTGTTTATCTCGGGTATCCTCCTCATGCTACTGAATGCGAGGTAAAGGTTTTGGCCATGAAAATGTTTCCCTTTTGATTTAGCTGAAGGGGATTTCTACAGGACGATTGAGTTAAGGGAGAGTGTCTCTAGGGCAAGAGGCAAAAAGCAGATGAATCTGGATTAGTTGGGGCATCGGGAGTAGCACTAAAGACCTTTGTAGAAGTAAAAAAAGCTTACTTATTGGCTATTGCTGTTTCCTTATCTAAAAAACAACCCTGTCTCCGTATTGATGAACCTTGGTAATGGAAGGGGAAGTAGGTAAGGTGTAGAAACAGCTGAGAAGATGGTGCCTTAGGCATTGGCTTTCAGAAAAAGAGTGGTTTGGGCCCTTTTCATGGCTCTGAACCATAGATATTTTAGGAACCCTGCTGTAATCTGCCAAATGTTCACCTTTGGGTAACTACATAAACTGTGATTACCATCCCTTGACAAGGCTAACTATTTTTCATCTCCCATCATGTAGTGGATCTTTTGATTTAAGCAGCTTATCATATGGCAGTTTGTTGCATTTTACATTTTTTTTAAAATTTTTTTGCATTTTACATTTAAATGTTGAGTGTAAAGATTAGGTGGAATTCTCTGATAATATGAAATATGCTTTTGAATGTTAAGTGAGTGCTTTAGAGAGAAACACCATTTTGTTTCTAATTTATAAGTTTATCTGAATTCTTCCCTCTGAAATAAAAGCCCACATGTTTTTGTACAAATCATTGAAGTAGCTTTTCCAGTAGTAGATTTGAGTAGACACAAATAGACAGAAGGGACTTAGTGCTTAAGCTACTTAGTTTCTGCCAATAAAATTAGTAGTGCTGGTCTTGGGGTGACTGGGGTGCACTAGAGCCTCTGGTTAGGCAAAGAATGGTCAAAGGTTGGTAGGAGGTGGAGTGGCTCCTGTCTGCTATTATGGAAGGTTACCTTCTTTGGGTACAACATACAGGCCACCAACAAAGCAAGATTCCCCTCCCTAGTCCCCCGCCCCTGTTGTTTATTATGAAAAAAATTTAAGCATCTATATTTTTTCTATTCTTTCTGTTTGTTTATTTACTTATTTATTTTTTATTGATTTTAGAGAGAGGAAGGGAGAAGGAGACAGAGGTAGAAACATCAATGATAAGAAAGAATCATTGATCAGCTGCCTCTTGCATGCCCCCTACTGGGGATTGAGCCCACAATCTGGGCATGTGCCCTTGACTGGAATCAAACCCAGGATCCTTTGTTTCCGCAGGCCAGTGCTCTATCCACTGAGCCAAACTGGCTAGGCCTATTCTTTCTACTTTTATATAATAGACCCCTATGTGCCATCACCTGGCTTTAATAGTTCTCAATGTAAGTGCCAGTCTTGTTTCTAACGCATAACTACCCCATAACCCTTGGGTTATTCATAACATAGTAGAGGTCCGGTGCACGGATTCGTGCACATTGAAAGGAAATTAACTAGAAGGTGGCCGGTGGGGTGGGACTGGGCGAGATGGGTTGGCATGCCCTGGAACTAACGTCATGCAGTCCCTCCCGGCCGGCCACACCTGGGGTGGCGTTGGGGCTCAAAGGGCGTCTGCGGAGTGAGCGGGGCCCCTCCGGCAGGTGGGGTTCTTCAGCCTGGCCTGTGGGGATTGGGCTGAAACCGGCAGTCTGACATCTCCTGAGGGGCCCCGGAGTGCGAGAGTGCACTCTGCAAAGTTGCTGTCGTTCGGCAGCTCCTGTGTTGAGCGTCTGCCCCTGGTGGTCACTGCACATCATAGCTACCAGCGGTTGGCTAGTCGGCTGGTCGCTTAGGCTTTTATATATATAGATACTCTCTTATAATTACCAGCTATTTACCTTTTCTGCTGCACTTCATTCCTTCCTGAATATCTGACTTAAAATATGGTGTTCTTCCTGAGAAGTCTGAAGTACTTCTTTTAGTATTTCTTGTAGAGCAGGTCCGATAGCATTGTATTCTCTGTTTTTGTTTATGTGAACATATTTTGATTTTTGCCTTAGTTTCCCCATCACCACCTTGAATATGTCATTCTAATGTCCTGTGGCATCCAGTGTTTCTGAGCCAGCTCTTTCATCATTGTCACCCTGTATGTAATGTGTCATTTTATCTTTTAAAAGTTTGACTGTGATATACATAGGTGTGGTTTTCTTTTCTGTTTGTTCTTCTTGGTCTTGAGCTTGTTAGATCTGTAAGTTAATATTTTGACTAAATATGGGAAGTTTTCAACCACAGTTTATTCAGATTTTTTTTCCTGTCTCTCTCTTTTGCATGTATGTTAGATTGCTTCTCATGATATTGTCCCATAGGTGATTTTTATGAAGCTTTATTAATTTTACTGTAATCTTTTTTCCCTATATTTTTATTACATAACTAGAGGCCCGGTGCACGAATTCGTGCACCAGTGGGGTCCCTCAGCCTGGCCTGTGGGATTAGGCTGAAATCGGCTCTTCGACATCCCCTGTGGGGTCCTGCATTGCAAGAGGGCACAGGCCAGGCCAAGGGACCCCATCGGTGCACAATTGGAGCCAGGGAGGGATTGTGGGAGGGTGCTAGGGTGTGTTTGGCCCATCTCGCTTAGTCCTGATCAGCCAGACCCCAGCAGCAAGCTAACCTACTGGTTGCCCCCTGGTGGTCAGTGCACATCATGGCGACTGGTCGACCAGTCGACTGTCTGCCCCCTGGTGGTCAGTGCACATCATAGTGACTGGTCGACTATCTACCCCCTGGTGGTCAGTGCATGTCATAGGAGCGGTTGAGCGGCCTTAGAATATCATTAGCATATTACTCTGATTGGTTGAACAGCTGACTGGGCACTTAGCATATTAGGCTTTTATTATGTAGAATTTCTATTCATCTGTCTTTTACTTACTGCTTTTTTCTTCTTCTGCTATCTCCCATGCTTCTTAAGCTATCTGGTGGATTTTTCATGGAACCTATCATTTAAGTTATACTTTTCAACTGTAGATTTTCCATTTGTTTTTTTTTTTACACTTCATTTCTCCATTGAGATTCCCTATTGCTTTATTGTGTGGATGTACCATAGTTTATTCAACTAGCCTCCTACTGGCTCCTTGAAGTCTGCTTTGAATCAGCAAACTGTCTTGCCATTCTTCCACTTGTAAATATTGTTCAGAAAAGGGTTATATTTCATTACAGAAGTAAACTGGAATCTAAAAAGTATTGGGTCTAAAAATATTACATATTTTGTATGTATTTATCATAAAAGTCACTTGAATAATAATCCTGATGATTTAAATATTCTTCCTTTTAGGTTGTGCATTATGTGTGACTCTTCCAATGAGTTTATTAAACTTTTACAAGTAAGTATTTCATTTTGTAATTGGATAAGAAATTGTTATTTAGATGAATTTTAAGATCTCTCCTTTTGGAATCTGGATATTTTGAAAAGGTTGTGAAATCTGTATTTTGAATCTAGAAGGAAATTAGGATAATTTAGTATATTTATGATGGCTTGTGTAGTCACTTCAACCATAGCACAAAACTACTTGTTCTTGTTCTTTTGCTACAATTTTAGGCTCACCAAACAGTCTTCTAATTTGCCATTTTTTGTGTGAGTGAATCCACAGGAAGGTATTCCTATTGAATATGGATGCATTTAGATAAATTTTTACTGATTTCAGAAAGGAAGGGAGAGGGAGAGAGAGAAACATCACTGATGAGAGAGAATCATTGACCAGCTGCCTCCTGCACACACCCCACTGGGGATGAGCCTGCAACCCTGGCATGTGCCTCAACCCGGGAATTAAACCATGACCCTCCTGGTTCAGAGGTTGATGCTCAACCACTGAGCAGCCACACTGGCCGGGCTGATATGTTTACATTCTGTTTTATAAATTGATTATCTCTAAGTTTACTTAGCATGATCATAAAAAACACACACATGAAAACTTCTGAACTTGTATAGTTTAGGACCAAACTCTAGACCTCTGCTGGGCTCTTCTAAAATAGCATTATATAGAATTCCTGCCTGGGGAGATGGTAGGCTTTGGGAGGGGAGTTGCCCAAGGGGAGTTTCATTTTTCTGACCTAGGCACTTCCCCACCCTGTATAGCCTCACTGAATTTCTTTTTGTGACCTGAATATATTCCGCTCTTTCCTTCCTCAGTAGTTTTGCTCTTGCTGTTTCCTCTATTTGAAAACTTTCTTGTACTTCCTCCTTCATCCTTCAGCTCTCAAAGCTGTCTGCAAAATCCTGTCCATGTCAAGCTAAGCTCTATGAATCTTCCCTGTTTATTGCAGAGTCATTCATAGAAACCATAAAATTTAAAGCTCTGAAGGCCACAGAGATTATTTGAGTCATTTCTTCCTCATCTTCTAAAGGTGCGGTCTTGATTGGGCAACATCTTGGCCAAGGGCATGCAATCAGTGGCAGAACCAGGGCTAGAATTTGGGGCTCTGTTCAGATGAGCAAACGTGCCTAGAGATGCTAGAGTGCTATCAGCAGTCTCATTTCAGAATCTTCCAGGTGAATTATTTCTCACTTTAAGCTCTGTTCACTGTGAGGTCCTCTTATAGTATTGCTTTATGTTCATTTTCTTTTTCCTATTAGAATATAATCTCAAAGAACAGCGATTTTCAACCTTTTTTATCTCATGGTACCCATAAACTAATTACTAAAATTCTCCAGCACACCAAAAAAAATATTTTTTTGCTGAGCTGACAAAAAAAAAAAGAGGTATAATTTTGATTCATTCACATCAGACGGCTATTGTTGTGTTGTCTGTTGTCTTTTTTTTTTTAACTTTTAAAATGAATTTATTGGGGTGACATTGGTTAATAAAATTATATAGGTTTCAGGTTGTCACTTAAAAAATATATTTTTTTTATTGATTTCAGAGAGGGAGAGAGAGAGAAATATCAATGATGAACCCTCCTACAAAGGTGTGTCTGTGGTTCCGTCTTTGGACACATAAGAACTGGAGGCAAAGAAATGTGGGCTTGGAGAAGTCTGGAGCCAGCTTGCTCCCTGCAGGCTCAAGATCAACCATCCCACACAGGGGGAAAAAAAGGAAATATCAATGATAAGAGAGAATCATTGATCGGCTCCTCCTGCACACCCTACACTGGGGATGAAGCTCCCCAACCCAGGAATTTGCCCTGACAGGGAATCGAATGGTGACCTCCTAGTTCATAGGTCGACACTCAACCACTGAGTCATGCCAGCCGGGCAGGTTGCCATTTTTTAATTTGACAACCTAAGGGAAAAGAGGTCAGTGCCCCTGACTAAATAGCCAGGTATCGTATGTTTTAAAAATTCTTGTGGCACACCCGTGGAAAATCACTGTCATAGAACAAAGACCACGTTTTTTTCATCTTCACATTCCAGGTGTAAAAATGGGACTAGGTCAGAAGTTCTAGTCCTGGCCTTGCCACTTGGTAGCAAGCTATGTAAATTTATTTATTAAAATATATTTATTTATTGATTTCGGAGAGGAAGGGAAGAGAGAGATATGGAAACATCAATGATGAGAGAGAATTGTTGATCGGCTGCCTCCTGCACACCCCCTACTGGGGATCGAGCCCGCAACCCAGGCATGTGCCCTTGGCCGGAATCAAACCTGGGACCCTTCAGTACGCAGGCTGACGCTCTATCCACTGAGCCAAGTCGGCTAGGGCAAGTTATGTAAATTTAAATTCTCACATCTTCACTTAACCTGTCTGTTAAAATGGGGTTAATAATGTTGATTGTTACCTATGCCATAGGACTGTGGTGAGTATGAAATTAGGGAATAAGTCTGAAAGTACATTAAAACTATAAAATACAAGGATAATATAAGTTTTATACGTAATAATGTTCTTTGTATTACTTGATTTTTTTTTTCCAGAAGCTATAAAAATAACAGCTTGAAACACAATTCGATCTATGAAGCTCTGGTCCCCTTCTTTTCTCCATGTTTGCTATTCATTTTGTCTACAGCCTGGATTCTCCAGTCACCTTCCGATATTTTAGAGATGCATCCTAGAGTATTCTACTTTATGGTTGGAACAGCCTTTGCCAATATCACAGTAAGATTTTTTCTTTTAAAAATCTTAATATATATAAGGACTATATGACAGTTGATAATTTGAGAAACCTTATACAGATTAGAATAAGCAGATATTAATTTAAAGATATTGTCATTCAAAATTTGAGAAAATAATAACCTCAAAGGCAGAAATTATTTTTTTCCTTTGAAACCAATAGGATTTAGAGACGGCAGTAGTATTTTGGAACCATAGCGTATTTGAGCTTTTTGTTTTGGTTGCCTGCTGAAGAATTCATGGAATAATTTTAAATTCCTTTCAGACTGTAAAAATTAACAGTGTCATTGAAATGGCTATAGATCTAATGATTAGTTTAGGGAGCTTGAAACGGGTTTTTGCGAGAGAGAAAACACATCATACACATACCCCCACACATTTTTTTAACCAACTGATTTTTAAATTAAGGACATGGGATTATAAACTAGGTAACAAATACAGCATATTTTTAAAAATTAGGAGTTGAGAAAAGACCCTGATAGTTATGGAAGCCGGGAACCCTGTGCTCCTGCTCAGGCCAGGTCCTTAATAAGTTTTTTTATTTTCTAAGCCACTGAGCTTACATTTCCATGTATTAAAGTATTTATGAATGAATAAAGCTGTATTTGAGTAAGGTGTTGAAAGTAAAGGGAGCCAAAGAGGTTTGAGGTGTTAATATGATAATATGAGAAATTTAGTTGTGTGGGAGGCCGTTTTGAAAAAAAAAATTTTTTAAGGTCACAAAGAGTCTTAAAATTGGGAGAAACTTTTACCCACACTATTATCTAGTGGAAGAATGCCTTCTGTGGCATCCTTTCTACACTCCGGACATGCACGTGGTCTGCGGGTCCACAGGTTTGAAGGTTGGGGGCAGAGATCCAGTTGGCCGCTGCTCTGATCACTGGGACTGCTGAACTTAATGTAATGTGAATGTGTTGGCTCGGGTACTTGAATCCTTCTTAAATGTTGGTGTGACAAGTTTTGGAAGTGTTTTGCTAATTAAATTTTATCTCCCCCCCCGCTTTTTTTTTTTACTAACTTCAAGTGTCAGCTGATTGTTTGTCAAATGAGCAATACCAGATGTCCAACTTTGAATTGGTTGCTGGTTCCTCTCTTCTTGGTTGTCGTGGTGGTAAACTTAGGAGTCGCCTCTTATATTGAGAGCATTCTCCTATATACAATAACAGCTGCTTTCACTCTGGCCCACATCCATTATGGAGTACGAGTGGTGAGTAATTGAGAATGAAACTGGTTCCATTTGGTTCTTAGGAAAAGAAAGAAAGTGAGAGAAAATTGTAAATGCAAGTTTGCTTATTTAGTAGCTAGGAGAATTTTGGTATATTCTCTAAATGTTTTATAATATCCAGGTGTGTCATTTTAAATATTGTTTCTCTAATGAGTATGTTATAATAACTACAAATAATTTAAAAGCTGGATAATTATAAGGAGTCAGTTCTTGTTTTTAAGCTGGTAGAAATGTAAAACATTCTCTTGTTGAATAGAATTATAAACTCCTTTGTGCTTTTAATTATATAGGATGAGATGATCCCATTTGTTGATTATTTCTCTGCACACTTTAGCTCTAGGGGCATTTTTATTGCTCGTTACTATAATTTCGAGAGAAACTGGAATTGGTTTTGTAGCACTGTCTCCTTCTCTCCTCCCCCTGCATGTGGTAAGGAGGTTAGAACTTCTGATGTAAGGCTTTTGCATTATTTGAAGTTTTACTTTATCTATGCTGTTTCTGAGTTCTCATCAAGAGAAATAATAAATAAGGGGAAATAGAGAAGAGAAAGGATTTAAGAAACATTATGCAAACCATAACATTCTCTTCTAAAAATAAGAGACCAATCTTGTCTCTGGTTCAAGGGACCTGGCCCTGAGCGGGTCTGCCAAGGGCCGGCACGTAGTGTGGCTTATTGACCTCATCTGGGGAAAATGCCACAACACGAGTCCAGGTGACTGTGAGGGAACCTTTATTAAAGCTGGGGACAGTGAAACAAAGAAGGGCTTCTTAGTGTAGAAGAAGCAACAGGAGAGCCTAGGCTGGGCTCTAGTAGCTCTCCGGGAAACCAGAGAAAAGGGGACTTGGGAACAGGTTGAGGGTTATCCTGGGGTGAACTGCCGCTGCCCATTGCTCCCTAGGTTATAATCCTCCTGGGGTCCCTTCAAGTTTAGGAGATACGTGCCTTTGCGGGGAGAGAGGAGGGGAGAAGAGAGGAACGGGAATGGGGGGAGCTGCTCCCCAGAGGGAGAGCTAGGTCCTTTGTCTTGAGGCTTTTATCTCTTTCTTGCAGGCGGGAATCTCAGGGGAGGGTTTCAGCAGAATAATATTCATCCGTTTTCTAGGTGTGCTCCTTCAGGGTCATGGTCTTCACTGATTGGTCATTGTCAGGGCCGGGGGTCATTGGTCTTTGCAGCTGGTCCTGGATTCTCCCACAGGTTTTGCTGCTTTTTGGGCCTGGAGCTGAAATACCGCTGCTGAGGCCTCGATGTTATGTCTAGGGAGGGACCTTCTGTATCTGCTGTAATTGCTCTGTCAGTTTGTTCGGCTACCTCAGTTTCTCTAGTCTGCTTGTCCTGGCTTGCTGGCCTGTCTCAGTCTCAGGACAAATGAACGAAGATTGATGTAATAAAATGAAAATCAGAACCATGTAGTTTGTTTTCTTTTTCATCACACTTTAGCATTATTTTCTAATTATTTTACATATTTTAGTATGTACATAATTATGATTTTTAAAATAGCATATTCTGTCAAGGAAATTGCTAAATAGTAACCCAATTTACTTAATTATGATTCAGTTATTTTAATCATTTAGGTTGTTTCCAAATTTTCACTATTATAAATAACGTTGGCGTGAACAATCTGGAGTAATATTTTTTCTTTCATTGGCTTTATTTTCTGAGGATACTTTCATAGGAGTGGGGTTATGTAGAAGGCTAGTCACACTTTTATGTCTCTTAAAACTCTTCTATTTAGTATGCTTGTTTGGAAAGGAACCCTGCTGTGAATCAATTTGAGAAAACAATAATATATTGTTGTTCATAGTTATCAAGGGGGTGCACCTGTCATGCTTGATAACAACTTTATACTTTGCATGTTATTAAACTTAGGCTTTTTTCCCTTATGTTTCTCCCCAAAGTAGCCCATGTTTGTTGGGACAAAATTGATGAAATTGTTATGGAAAAAAATCAGGATAACTCTACAAATTATAATATGAAGACATAATTGTCTATGTTTTTATTTGTGCAAATTTAACATTATGTTATATAGCAGCACTTGTAGGCCTTTATCCTGGTATTTCATCAGGCACCTGCATGATGGGGAACACAGTTGCCAATGTTTTTATTTATATATATATATATATTTTTTTTTTTGATTGATTTCAGAGAGGAAGGGAGAGGGAGAGAGAGAGAAACATCAATGATGAGAGAGAATCATTGATTGGCTGCCTCCTGTACGTCCCCCACTGGGGATCGAGCCTGCAACCCTAGGCATGTGTCCTGACTGGGAATTGAACCATGACCTCCAGGTTAGAGGTCGATTCTCAGCCACTGAGCCACACTGACCAGGCTGCCAATATCTTTTGTAATTGTTTTAATTTATTATACCCCTTCAGAAGCATATCTTCAGAAAATCATACATGCACCAAACCAAACCAAAACACATTTTTATTTAAATTTCCTTTGTTAAAAATCTGGAAAATAGATACAAGCTAATTGAAAGAAATTACAGGAGTGTCTTTTCTTTGTTGGTCTTTGTGTTCTCTTACCACTTCTGCAACTTCTGACCAGAAAGTGAAACTTGCTCTAAGTCATACAAAACATTCACCCAAACTATTGAAATATAGGTAATACAAATAAGAAAAGAAGTAAGAACTATCAAACAAATGATATTTACTAACTGGCACATAACCAAGATCTTGCAAACCTATTAGTGATACCCTAACTCAGTGGTCGGCAAACCGCGGCTTTCGAGCCACATGCGGCTATTTGTCCCCTTGAGTGTGGCTCTTCCACAAAGTATGCGTGCACGTACAGTGCGATTGAAACTTCGTGGTCCATGCGCAGAAGTCGGTTTTCGGAAAGGAGGTAGATGAAACAAGTATACAAGACGAGTGTGGATGGGAGAGTTGGAAGGGGTCGACCTCAGTGAACGTACCTCAATCAGATTGAGGACGTTTTTAGCAAAGGCCAGCTTAGGCGTACCCTAATTAAGTTACTAACAATGTACCTACCTATTTAGTTTAAATTTAAAAAATTTGGCTCTCAAAAGAAATTTCAATCGTTGTACTGTTGATATTTGGCTCTGTTGACTAATGAGTTTGCCGACCACAGCCCTAACTAATATGTCCTAAACCTCCCAAAATGTGTACAGATCTAGTTTTAAACTCTTTCATCAGGATTAGGAATGATTACCTAGAAATGTTATAAAAAGCTGAATATTGAGTCTCTCTCTATATAAATATTTGACCTATTAGCTGGTTTAAATCAACTAACCCTATAATTCTTCAGTAGATTTGATGTGAATCTGTATGGTCTGGAGGGCTCTGGAAAGACTAGAACTATGGAGACCCAGGTTTAAGTCCTAACTCTCCCAGGATAGATCTAGTACTCTTATTTAGCCCTCAAGGTTCATAGCTATACTAACCCAGAAAAAACTTCATTATGTCTGATGATTTTTGCTGTGTCAGTAAATTGTTGTCTTCAGAGGGTGAATTCTGTGTGCTTTAAAAAAAATAATTAGGGGCGGGGGCGGTGGGGAGGGTGGGCGCCGCTCGTGCGCAGGGCCGAAAAAAAAAGAAAAAATTAGGTCCATATCGGTCACTGCCTCCTTTTCTGGTTTTATATAGGTAAAGCAACTGAGCAGCCATTTTCAGATTTACCCGTTCTCATTGAGGAAACCCAACTCAGATTGACTAGGAATGGAAGAAAAGAACATTGGCCTGTAATCTACAGAAAGAAGTACTGTAAATACGATGCTTGTAAATATTTCATCTATCACCATTGGACTAAACTGATCTGCTTAACAGACATGGGAACTCTGTGTGTGGTACTTGTACAGCAAGAATGATATATATAATCTGAAATGTGGAATTTTGAACCTACTAACTCCCATCTTATTTTATTTTTTATTAAACCATGTGATGTTTTGGTGAAGCCTAATGTACATTAGACCAGCAAATGTTTTTTAGTGATTTTAACCTCATGAGTCCATAATGTTTTTGGTTCATACAGAGTTAAAAATGCTTTATTTTTATTATTTAAAACACCCCCAAATTGGTTTAAAACACTGATGATGTTCAGAAAACCACAATATGTTTTCATATTTGGTACTTAGTAAGAGGCCGTTGGCTCTGGAAGCTATCAGTAGTCCACATCCAACATCAGGAAGAGAGAAGAGCAAGTCACCTTCAGCAAGAGATGCCAAATGATTACAGAACAATATGACGGTTTGCCAATATACTGGTTTCTCTTTCCCATGGAAATGCCTTTGTCCTCCTGTGCTAAGAGAGCTAGGATATATGTTTAGATTCTCTAATACTCTGGCTCTCTTTGTTAGGGAGCAGAGCGTGGTAAATGGTTTAGTTTCCTTTTAAAGGAAAACATTCTATTGAGACTCAGTAGAGAGTGGATTGTAACTGTAGCTCACCCATGGGCATGGTTCATTGTTTCAGTGTGGCATTTCCCACCTCAGCTATAGTTGCTGAGATTTGGTGCCTGAGAACTGATTAAGTGAATGCATGTGCCAGTGTGAGTCTGATGGTGGTGACTTGCAAGGAGCACAGGTGAACTTCCTTCTTGGAGAAATGGACTTTGGAGTCAGGGTTCTCACGAGCCTCACTATGAAATGACTGCTGTGAACCTACTACAAAGTTAGTTTTGTAATTCAGTTTGTCCTTCCTTCCTTCCTCTCTGCCTGTGGAGGAGCGAGTGCTATATTTTTTATTTTATTCAGGATAAAGAAGAAGAGAGAAACCCTCTCTTCTCCAGCTTGCCCACCTTCCCACTTGAAGAAATTTTTTTAATATATGCCTTACTGAGTATGTATTCTCTTTAATAATTCCTGGAACAATTTTTGAGGTTTACGGACAAGCATCAAAATCTCTTTGACTTTAATGTGGTTGTTCGCTAGATCACACCTTTCCGTGAATGTAGATATTTTCTTCTTCTTCTTCTTCTTTTTTTTTTTACTTTGTCTCCATTTACTTTGGTGGTGGTGAAATTTACTCCCTGATTTTCTTTTATTTTTCACTGAATGAAGTTTGTGCTTGAATGAAGAGTGTATCTTAAACCCTTTTTTTGGATGGATTGCACTTGGATAAAATAGGCACCACTGTGTTGATATGTAATTAAGTTCATAACCATTATTTATCTAGGAATGTGACCATTTTAAAATTTAATTATATAGTGTATTTCTTGGTTGAATGTCTGTCTGCTGCTTTGTAAAAATAACTATGTAATTGATATTTCAGTTCCTAAATTTGCAAATTCTAATTGTCATCTAGGTCATTAGACATGAAGAGTCAAAGAGCTGATCTCATGGTTCTGTACTCATTTTTAAAAATGTTTGTAAAGGTTGAGGTATATTCAGTGACTTTCTCTGAAACAGAAATGAACACCGAAAATAGGTGAGAAATTGATGCTGGAAAATGTGGGTAGTGATTCCATGTTTGTTGATAAGTTGTCATCATAGAGGTCAGAGAATGAATTAGTTAAGTGAGGGGAATGCTCTTTTCAGTAGACCTTGTTCTGTGTCATCTGTAAAATTGAACTGGAGAAAGTGTTCTCTTGGGCCGGGAACAGAGCTTTGCTTCAAGGTTTCTGAGCTAATCATTTCACTGTTTTGTTGACCTTGTACACAAGAACGAGGTTCATCTGTCCTAGCTCAGAAAGGAACTGATAAATATTTATAAAATGATACATTTGGACCACAGGCTTTCTTCACCTTCTAGTATAGTGAGAAAATACCTCTTACTTCTGGCATAAGGTCATGTCCTGTCATTTGGGGGCTATTACCTCAAAGTGTGTTTCTGCTCTCTTTCTGTTGCATCAAGTTCGTTTGGAAATTGTTTTGTGCCTATACTTTATGACTTATTTCCCTGTGGTGGTAAAGAATGGTGCCATCGTCATTTTTTTTGACATCCTTAGATGAAAGAAAGGTGACTGTCAGCAAGGTGAATGTGAAACTGTGATGAACGGTCTCAGAACATCGTGAACTGTGTTTCTGGAGTGTACTGCTGACTCGTGTCCTTGGTGTAGTCGGCCATCTTCAAGTGCATCTTGAAAGTCCCCATGTGTTAGGTAGTGATGGGGTGCCTGAAGCAGGACTTAGTTACAAGTAGCTCTGTGCATTTATGTCATGCCAATTATCACGACATTTCCAAAGTATAAAAGATATTTCAGGCTTATGCATGATATTTGGGGTGAGTTCACACCTCAGCCTTTCTCCCAGCATACACTGAGCTGCCTTTTGGGGGAGCAGTGGGATGGTTGGTCACCCCTACATGCTTTCAGTACTTTTCAGAATAGAGTGCCTTAGCCAGGCCAGAGGTGTACTTTGTGTTTCTACTGACCAAAGTTACCTAGACCTGTAAGAGAAGCTTCTTTTCAGGTTACGGTATGAAAAATGCCCTTTCTTGCTTGTCAGAAAAGAATTCCCCTGTATTTGAGGGGGGGGGGGAGGGGCACAAGATAGAAAAATTAGAAAATACCTGGATACAGAATGTTAATGCTGCCTTTTGTGAACTTTAATAACATGATCTTCACAATTTAAATTTGTTACATTTTAAATCGTCATTTCTCCAATAACATGTAATGAATACAGTTTATGGGTTTTAGTCTTAAGGGTAATAGAGTAACTTCCAAGTAGAAAACTAAATGATCTTCCTTGATATTTAATAATATCATGGTTAATTCTAATTTAATTCTAATTTAAAACTACTTTTAATTCCGATTTTAAAAGAAATGCTGATGATGGTCTAGATTTGTTATGTACTACTACCAACATGTCACTTATTTTAATATAGCGCTATTAGGAGAGGAATGTATCTCTAGAGTTGCCCAAATTCCAAATTAGATACCAAAAGACCATTGACCATGGTCTGGAACCTGGGCATTGGGGGAATATGCAAAGGAAAAAAACATGCGTCAGACCTACTTGAAGGGATAGTAGGGATCACCTTAATGCCTAATGCCCATGGTGCCCAATGGTATAAGTGTAACGCACATTTTAAAATTGTCACAAGATAGCTCATCATCCCTCCACTAATTTTAGATTCAAATGTGAATTTGAAAGTTTCCTAATTGTTTAATTTACAAAGAATTAGCGTATGTTGTAGTCAGTCCTAAAGGATTGGGAGTGTACCTTGCTGTCCAAAGCAGCCTTGGATTCTGTGACCGATGGAGAATGAAAAGATCAACTGGAGGTGTTTGATCAAAGGCCACTTTCCCCCTTACATTTTAACGAGAGGTCTATTTGTAACTCTTCCTCTCCAGCCTTCACCTGGGTTTCATTTCAACTAGCCACTGCCTAGGACAGAGATGCCCACTTGCTGTGTTGCCCCAGATCTTGCCACATTCAGACCTCCTTGATTTGCCTTTAGAAATCTTGTCCATCAGTCAAGGACTGGGAACGTGCCAGAGGGAACAAATAAACCCGATGGGCTAGAACGGTGACGTTGGGTTCCCAAATAAGCCAAAAGCAGGAACAGAAATTTTTGGTGGTGTTGATTCCTCTGTTCGGAGCGGCCTTTACCTTGACCTCAGTTCTGGACTCGCTTGAGCACTCTTGTTGATAGGAAATGTTGAAGCCAGACTAGCATCTTCTTTGTCCTGTGAGATTTCTTTGTGAGGCAGCATGCCCTTTCTTGAACACCCTGTGGGTGAACAACCTTGTTATGTTAGCTGCCAGTACCAGAGCCTTCCAGGAATTTTAACTAGTATGCTGCATTTGAAGCACTTTGACATGTATATTTAAAGTGACAGTTTTAACAATAAAATGGTGTTAAATTAATCACTGTGAAACTCGAAGGTGTGAAGCTCTACATTTTAGGAAGCTGAAGTAGATTCCGATTTTCCTTAATTAATTATGAAATGTGATTTGTATATTTTACTTTTCATCTTGGACAGTGGTTCAGATGACTGACATGTTGGCAGGCAGCTACTGTTAGGGTCTTGGTAAATCATGGTGGTTTAACTTTTCCAGAGAAAGTGGCGATGTGTTTACCTTTTCCTTGCACGGAGCCGTGGGAATTGGGTTTATTGGCTCATTCATTTCCAGTGTTTCTAAGTGCAAAATAAATGTCACCTTTTTAACCTGCATGCTAGTAATGTGCTTTGCTTTTTAGTAAACAAATATGGAAAAGATAGTCATCTGGCTGATTTTTGTTTGTTTTTAAGCGGGGACCTGCTCTTTATACAGACAGACCGTAAGTAGCTCACACTTAGGATAGCAAAGGCAGTTTGTCACTTGTCGCCCTCTCACAGGCGGCCTGAGCAAGGGGGTTGGGTTGCATTTGGTCAGAAGGGCCAGGTCCCCAGGATGGGAAAGTGGTACACGGGTTGGTTTTAGAATATTTTAATCGGGCTCGTCTCCTTAGGGAAGTCCATGTGGCACAACGGGAGTGTCTGGTCCCACAGACCATTCTCATTGCCTTGGTCTTCACAGAATCATTCTGGAAAGCCAGGCTGCATCTGAGTGTGCTGTTTTTAAAGCATGTGAGTGAGTTGGATCATGGCCATAGGGTACCTAAGGCAACATTGAAATTAGAGACAGGTTTGTAGGCACAGGAGTGGCTGAATGCTCTGGGTGCCTAAAGCTCTTTGGCTACCTACTGTCTTCTCTTGAGCAGTTAATATGGGTAGCAATTAAAATTAGGATTAACTTTTTAAAAATTAAATTCTACATAATTCTCCATGAATTCTAGATTCTGGTATTCTTGACAAGCAGTTTTTATTATCTGAGAAGTTCCTGACCAGGAACATGTTTAGTTAGTACTTGCTGTTATTAACCAGGAGCCTGTTTTAATTTTACAAGATCTCTGCATGCTGCATTATAAATCTGTTTATAATACTGGTATCATTCCATATCAGACTTTGAATTGAATAACTACTATTTAAGATTGCCTCACAATATTAACTCTTTTTGGTGGGTTATTTTGTTTTGATAACTTGCCCCATTAGAGCAGCCATACAGGAGACAAAGAGCCAGCTACATGGGTTACTTACTCATTCTGAAATGTGCCAAGAAAGCAGAATTTAATATTAAACTCTAAATTTCAACTTTTAAAAAAACAGGTAGCATTTCCTCTGGTAAAGGAGAAGTCAGTGGATAATCGCCAAGGTGTAGAGGCAGAAACTTCCCACTGCCATTTTCTCCCCTCCCCCCCCCTCCCCTCCCCTCCCTTCTAATATAATAGATTAAATCTGTAACCAATTGCAGAATTGGATGCTTTTCTGAGTATGGTTTCATGCCCTGTGATTAGGAATGGGTGGCAGGAACCAT
Source organism: Myotis davidii (assembly GCF_000327345.1). NCBI lineage: Eukaryota > Metazoa > Chordata > Mammalia > Chiroptera > Vespertilionidae > Myotis > Myotis davidii. The sequence continues at coordinate 5,758,903 of NW_006293779.1, read as the reverse complement.
GGCCGAATCAATTACTGTTGCAGTTTGCTTTCTGTAGATTCTGAAACAAAAAGACGGTTCCATCCCTTCTCAGGGACCTAGAGACAATACCACTCAAGCAGCTGGAACATAGTTGCTACAAGTCGAATATGTTATCGAAGAAGAAGAGGAGCACAAAATTTTATTTTCCCTTCCAAGTAGTTTAATTGAACATACTCATAATCGGTCTATCTAGGACTTGCTGTGTTTATAGTAAATCATGTAGCATTTATTTTGTCTGGTTATGTGCGATGTGTGTGTATATATACATAGTTAATATGTACACATGTATTCTCTGTGCATATATATGTATGATCTATTCGTGTGAACATGCAGTCTACTCTTGATTATCAGCGCGGTGGTGAGCCCTCCGTGCACTTCCTGCCTGCTGACTTAATCTGCATGAAGCCCCTCGCTCGGTGAAGCCTCTCCCACCCGCATCTGGAGCCACAGGCTTTCCTACGTCTAGCTTATCTCAGCCCCAGGAAAAGCCCCTTGAAATAGGTCACTTTCCACTTCCCTTTCACCGGGGATCGTGTGAGCCAGGAAGACCGCTTTTGAGAAAGACGGCTGCTTCCACCAGGGTTGAGGCTTCTGGGTCTGAAGGTGATGGGGCCCCTTCCTGGCAGGCAGGCAGCTCTGGGGCTTAGCGCTCCTGGGCCTGATGGGGAGAAACCTAGCTCTTGCAGAAGAATGTTGTAAAATCTTAGATAAGTCTTTGATGTACAGCCGTGTGTTTCACCGATATATTTGCATCATCGGTGTTGCTGTTTCCCATCGCTACCCCAGATAATCAAGACCTGACTGTTTCTTGCCACTGGATTCCGGAAGCCTTGTCCTTTCAGCTGGATTTATGTTTATTTCTGCTGCTGTGAAACCCAAAAGTAATGCAGTAGGTTTTAATTTAAAATTGTTAAATTCCATTATTGATAAATATTTATTGTAATAAAAGTAAAGAGTAAATAATTTTTAAATCCTTTTCGTTTTCAGACTGTCGTCTTTGTTTTTTTCCCTGGTGGGTGCAAAATGGGAGGGAGCGGTGGGGAGGAAATGAATGTCTGGCCACTTGTGTTAGTCATCACTCACTGTTTTATAGCAAAACATTAAGAGGAGATAGGAATAAACCAAAAAATTACGTAAATGTTTGATGAACCCCTAAACCCCAAATAAGGGGTCTTGGTGTACCTTATGGATATAGAATTAAGAGTGGGATTTGACTTAGTATGTTAAAATGTAATCAGCATAGCATTCTTTCTCTGCAAAAAGATTATAAACTGAGGTAGATGGCCAGCCTGTGGCATAGCGGAGGAAGCCTGCCTTATCTTTATCACCCAAAACTTACCCAGGCATGGGGATGCCATGCCCAAAGGACTCGAACTATTGAGTCTGTGTAAAGTCATACCCATATGGGCCCCTGAGTTCATTATAGCCACTTGTACATCAGAAGAGCTTGTCTGCGTTGGCCTTGTCATAATTGCCTCTGAGTTGAGTAGTCAGTACCGTGTGACAGGTGAGAAAATGACCCTCAAGTAGTTGTGACTTATCCGAGGGTACAGGGCGGGTCTAGGACTAGGACCTGCCTTTTCTCACTACAGGCCCCTTGCGGAGTTTCCCACAGGCCAGTGGATCGAGTCCCTGTCAAATGTTAAAGTTTTTAAAAAGCGTTTTAATTCCCAAAAAGAACGCTATTTGGTTGACATTGAAACAAAAACCAGCCAGGAAATAGTCCTTTTTCAGGGGACGGTGCTTCCTTGAGAGTTTAAGTCTGTTCTGTACCCCCTGGTACCGTTTCCCCCTGCTCCCCCTTTTCTCTTTCTGTAAGGTGGCGCTGGTGGGATTGCCCCCGGTTTTAGCCCTACTGAAAACAGCTACAGAAGACAGTAATCCCTTGTTGGATAAAACTTTATTGATAGGATGGGGTCTCACATTCTAGAGGAGAAGCGGAGGGGCCCATGCACAACGTAGGAGCTCAAAAATGAATAAATGGACGCAATATACATCAGTTCAAACTTTCCAGTGAGGCAATAAGCTCAGAGTGGACCTACCATAAGGTAGCTTCTACGAGGAAAGGACCATGCCCATCAGGTGCTCAGTAATATTTGATGAATATGATTTTGAGGAATAGCCATTTGATGGTGAATGAATGATGAATGAGTCATGAGGGTCAGTAAGCATGAGCCACAACTTGGTCCAGCTCTTCAGTCTCCCAATCTGCTAATATGACTGGTCCTTTGTAGAGAGGAATAAAAGGCCCAAAGCTGGGACGCCGGGGCTGAATGGCGGTGGGCGGGGCCTGAGCTGCGCACGCCATCTCCAGCGGCTGGTCAGAAGACGGCTTTACCTTGGCAACGACTTGTTGTTAGCAACCGGCAGCGGTCCAGCGTTGGTCCCCGCCGAGCTGCCTGGGGGAGGCACCCGCCATGAATCCGCCGGTCCCCCTGGGGATCCTGGAGGATAAGGAGGAGGAACACTTAGCCACTCAGGTTCTCGGACCCTCGATCAATTCCGATAACCCGCAGGAGCGGATCCAGGCCCGGCGCCTCCGCATCGCGGCGCGCCTGGAAGCCCGGAGACGGTGAGCAGGGGCTGGGCTGGCCTTGGCAAAGCGCCTCGGGTGTTACAGGGGCAATGAGGGGGAGAGGAAGGGGTGCTAGGAGTGGGGTGCTGCCAGGGCAGGAGCCCTCTGCAGTGAGGGGCCGGGGTGCCCCAAGGGTGAGAGGGCCTTTAAATTTTTTTAAAAAAAATTTATTTATATTAGAGAGAGAAAGGGAGGGAGAACATCATCTCTTGTTCCAACTATTCATGCATTCATTGATGGATTTTTGTTTGTGTCTTGATCAGGGGTCAAACCGGCAACCTTGGCATATCTGAGCATGCTTTCACCAACTGAGTTTTAACCCCCTCGGCCAGGGCAGAGGGCCTTGTTTCTTGATAGAAAACGTTCATTCCAGAAAGTTGAAGCAAAGTATGGGATATGAAAACATTGAACACACTAGTACAGTTAAAAACAGAAATAGCAATCCTTGCAACGCTTTCACTGGGAGCCGGGTGCAGCCGGCACTGTGGGCAATACACTGAAATGCGGGCGATCCAGGACCTGCCCTCGGAGGTCTGTCTCCCCTCACAGCCTGTCTGCTTCCCCAAGTATCAACCCAGTGGACCTCAGCCACCCCTTCTGCTGGCCTCAGCGCCTTACCTGTCTGTGTGACCCACGCTCATTCCTGAAGCACCTGAGACTGATAGCCTTATACCTTCAGGCCAGGTTGCCACACCGATCCCCTCACAGACACAGTGGACTGTTAGAGAGGGTAGAAGAAGAGGCACCTGCAGTCCCTGAATTGCTGTTACCCTCCCCGTGTAACAGCATCATACTTTGTCCTGCTGGTCAGGGTCAGCTGCCCCCCTAAGATGATGACTTCCCTTCTTGTCTGCTGCCTGTTGGACACAAGCGGCCCAAAGTCATGTGGCTGCGTTCCAACAAAACTTCAGTTACTGGGCACTGAAATGTGAATCTCATACAATGTTTGTGTCCCAAAATTTCCATTATATTTGATTTCCCCCCTAGATTAATAAGCTTCGTTTCTTTTAGAGCAGTTTTAGGTTTACAGAAAAATCAACTGGAAAGTATAGAGCATTCTCACATACCTTCTGCCCCCACACATGCATCACCTCTCCCACGATCACATCCCCCGCCAGAGTGGTACCTTCGTTACAACTGATGAACCTTAATGGACATGTCATTGTCAGCCAAAGTCCATACTTTACGTTGTGATTCACTCTTGGTGTTCTGTGGATTTTGACAACTATATAAAGACAAGTATCCACCATTACAGTACCATACAGAATGGTTTCACTGTGGTCTGCCTATTCACCCTCATCTTAAAAACAACCCCAACACTCTTAAACATGTAAAAATTATTCTTCACTTGTGAGCCATACAAAAACAGGAGGGTCAGATTTGTTCCATAGGCCCTAGTTTGCCAACCCTGGTGTGACAAATCACTGTAATGTTCTGTGGGATATGGATAGTTCTGGCTTATTCAGACTATATTTTCACAGAGATCAGGAGTACTAACATTGCCCTGTGAGTATGAGCAGGTATTATTGTCAACCTTTTAAAACCTTTCTAGTCTGATAGGAGAGTAATGATACCTCACAGGGTTTTCAATTTCATTTCTCTGCTTATATGTGAAGTGGAACATCTTTTTTAATGTCTATTGGCCATTTGTATTTCTTTTGTGAATTAATTGCCTGTTCACATTCTTTGCCAATTTTTCTATTTGGTATATTGTCTTTTTTTTAAAATATTGATTTGAAGGAGGCTTTCCTATTTTATAGAGAGCAAAGCTTTTTCAAATATCTTTTACCAGTTTATCCTTTGACTTTCAAGGATAAAATTAAAACATTTTAGGAAGTAAAATCTTTCAGCCTTTTTTTCGAACTTTGGCCTTATTCTCTCCCCTTTATATAAATTTACTTATGGTGTTTTAGGATTATGTTTTTTAATATCTAAATTATTAACCATATGGAAAGTTTTTTTGTATGTCGTGTGAATTCCCATGGAACCTTTGCATATAGAACTTAAGTACTAGAAATAACTTCAGTTTCTTGGTTCTTTTCCATCACAGGGAAGCGCTTGGAGAATATTTAGATGGGAAGAAGGAGAGTGAGGAAGATCAAAGCAAGAGCTATAAACAGAAAGAAGAAAGCAGACTGGTATGGACTGGGCAGTGAATGGGTTCTTCAGCCCTGTGAGGCTAGATGGCCGGGTGTGATGTCATGGTTTCTGTAGTTATTTTATTTACTTATTTTTTAATCCTCACCCGAGGATATTTTTCCACTGATTTTCAGAGAGAGTGGAAGAGAGAGGGAAAGACAGATAGAAACATCAGTGTGAGAGAGAGACATGGATTGGTTGCCTCCTGCATGTGCCCTGACCAGAGCCCAGCCTGAGGTACAAGCCCTTGACTGGAATTGAACCTGGGACCCTTCAGTGACCCTGGGGCAAGTCTATCCACTGAGCCAAACCGGTT
>NW_006293779.1:5748069-5753302 GCF_000327345.1 Myotis davidii | reverse complement strand
GAAAGATAGATAGAAACATCAGTGTGAGAGAGAGACATGGATTGGTTGCCTCCTGCATGTGTCCTGACCAGAGCCCAGGCCGGTGAGGAGCCTGCAATCGAGGTATGTGCCCTCGACTGGAATCGAACCCGGGACCCTTTCGTCCGCCGGCCGACGCTCTATCCACTGAACCAAACCGGCTAGAACGGTCTTTGTATTTAGAAGAAACTCAGTAGGGATGAAATCTCAATAGAGATCCTATTTCCTTGTCTCTAGGCAGAACTGAATTTGAATCTTTCCCATTGGGGAGCTCTCCAGGAGTGAGCTTTCATATTAAAGTTTCTTGTGTTGATGCTGCCTCTTCTTGGCTCATACACCTTTAATGGCATTCACTACACATAGGATAGAGTCCAGATGATTTAAACTGCACTCAAGAGCTTGTGTAGTCTGTTCCCATCTTCACTTTGCGATCTTCTCTCCCGTTGTTACCTAACTGGGCCTTCCACTTACTTACCTACAGTGGCTTTGTTCTGCTCTGTGCCTTTGACCATCTGGAATGCCAGGCTCCTCCCCTCTCCTCTTCTCCCCTCTTCTCCTCTCCCTTTTCTCCCCTCCTGTCTCCAGGTTACCTTCCCAGACTTTCAGACCATCCAAGTCCTAGCCCTTCTAGGAGTTCCTCTGCAAGCCAGGCTGACCTCCTTTAATTCATTTCATTTTGGATAGTTTTCTGCCCTGTATGACTTTTCAAATGTGTGTGCATGCAGTGTCCCCAATGAAATTATAAGCTCTAACCCAGCTGGTGTGGCTCAGTGGTTGAGCTGCGACCTATGAACCAGGAGGTCACAGTTCAATTCCCGGTCAGGGCACATGCCTGGGTTGTAGGCTCGATCCCCTGTGTGGGGTGTGCAGGAGGCAGCCGATCAATGATTCTCTCTCATCATGGATGTCTCTCTCTCTCTCCCTCTCCCTTTCTCTCTGAAATCAATAAAAATATATTTTAAAAATTGTAAGCTCTGTGAGAGTAAGAGCCTCTCTATCTGTGGAGTAGCGCATGGCCTGTACTCAGTAAACACTAAAAAGAAAATCATCAACTGCTCTCCCATGGTAATGGCAGGGCTCCTGGGATATTTAATAAAGGACTTGGAACAAGTCGTTTTTTATTGCTGGAGAAATAGAAACGCCAGTTCAAAACAGCAAGCCAGACCTAGCAAAGTGCCACATTTAATTAATTGTAACGTAAACTGCATAGACAGTGATACTGTAGGAAATGAGATATGGGAAATTGCTCACTACGCTGGCCTGGTCAGGGAAGGTTATGCTTTACATATATAATCATATCATCTGAAAATGAGTGTCTATCTCTTCCTGTTTAATATTTATAACTTTCAATGGGACGCCTGAAACCTATATCATTTTATGAACTAATGTCACCCCAATAAATTCAATGAAAATGTAAAAAATATTCACACCTTTTATTTCTTTCTCTGGCCCTGTTGCTCCAGACAGGCCCTCCAGCCTGTTAGAGAGACGTGGTGATGAGGAGGCTCCTGTGTCTTGCTCTGGCTTCCCTCTGGGTGCACCCCCACAAGTGCACTTGCCTCAGGTTCATTCAGAGCCCCCTTTAGGTCACTCTCTGTGCCACAGAGGCACACATTCCCTCCCCACAGGGTTCTGAGCCTGCTTTCACGGCCTGCACGAGACTTTTCCCAGGGTCTGTCCTGCTCAGGGCAGACGAGGCCACTGTTGTGCAACCTTTAGGCCTGATGGATGACAAGGGTTCTAGATGGAGCTTGGTTATGGTCTGGGAACTCCATATGCCTGCATGTGAAGCCTTGAGTGGTGTAGGACAGAGGCGGATGGGGAGAGAATGGGGTGGACTGTAGGCTGGGGGTCAGAGACTGGCTCTCCCCTAGCCACCAAGTTCTGAATTGTTATGAAGGTGTTGAGGTAGGAGGACAGAGCATATTTTATGAACTGTTTATGACACTGAATTATAATTTCTAAATATTTAGGTATATGGTATGTGGACCTCCATTTAAATCCTTCTCCTGGGTCTCAAAAATGTTAGGGGTGTGTTTGTTGGTCTGTTGGTGACTAGCATTTTCAGTTTTACTTTGTGACTTGAATACTTGATTTGGAAATTTCTGATGTTTGCATTGTCTGAGTAGAAAATAGGAAATTGCACTGAACTACAGTAACTGCTCAAAATTACTTCCTCATGCACGTGAAACCATTTCGGTACAAGCGATAAAGCTGCGGGCGTTTAAAAAAGTCAGCAGTACCCAAGATATCTGGGTTTAAGGTCTGTTTTATATTTATTTAAACTGCATTTCAAAATTCCTATAGACTAGCAAGATGAAATAGAGTCTCTGATCATTTCAATGACTTCTTGAGGTAAAGATATTTATAGGTTCCAGGTTCCAAAATGATTTGAGAGTTGGAGAATTTTTAAGTTCCAAAACAGACTTGGAAAACCTTAGGCATAACACAAGGATACCTGAACTTGGTGGTGAAATTATGACATCACAAAAATGCCAGGCGTGAATATACTGAGTGTGGAATTGACAAAGAGGGATTAGAAGGGGCAGCACCAAATGCAAAATTCCTGAGCCCATTGAGGGAGAGGGTAGTGCAGCCAGCTACAGTTCTCTCCTGTATTAGGGCCCCTGTAACAAAAGACCCCACATAACGTTAGCTTAAATGAGGTGGAGGCTTATTTTTCTCCCTCACGTAATAGTCTGGGGCTGAAATGGGGGCTCCTCAAGGTCGGGCCCTCACCTCCTTCTGCCCTTCATGTGCTCAGCATATCGTACTTCAGCGCCACACTCCAGCCTGGGAGCAGGGGGAGCACAACTGTTGGTAACTCTTCTATTCACCCAAACTGGAATCAAAAGCCACCTTAAGACTGCAGAAGGTGCACCCTTTCCCTTCAAAGTACAATTCAAATGCGGCACGTATCTGTTCGCTTATGTGCTATTGACCATGCCGTTCTACCTGCAAGGGAGTTTGGGAGACGTGCCTATTTTAGGAGCTCAAATGCCCAGCTGAAATTTGGGTATTTGATTACTATAGGAAGAGGGGGAAATGGACTTGGGAGGACAACTGTTATTGTCTGCCTCACCTCCCCAGCTGAGAGTCTTAGAAAGGATGCAGGCAGTGTAGTCACTTGGAGGTCTCCTGGGGAAAGCATATGTACTGAGAGCGCATGCCAGCGGGCTACTCTGAGGATGAACTAAAGCACACCCAGAAGTGCACAGTGCTCTGAGTTTGCAAGCTGTAACATCGCAGCACAAATGTCATGATGGAAACGGGCTGCTACATAGATGGTGTTATTGAAAGTCTTAAGGTAAAAAAATGTAAAATTAAAAAATTTTTTAAAAGAATTTAAATAAAAGAAAAGGAGAAAAACAAAAAGAAAAGTCTTAAGGTGGCTCTTGATTCCAGTTTGGGTGGATAGAAGAGTTACCAATAGTTGTGCAAAATGTTTCTAATTTTATAAATTATTTTAAAGTTATAAAGTTATAAACGTATGAATTCCTTATAAAGTCTTACACATTTTATAAGTACATAAGTTCTTTATAAAGTGTGCTAACGTTATAAGTTCTTTGTTTTCAGAAATTGGCTAAACTGCTGCTCTATGGCACCGAGTTGGTGACAAACATCCAGGTGGCTACGGACATCAGAGAGATCCACCGGCGGGTGGAGGAAGAGGAGCTGAAGCGTCAGAGGTGAGGGGCCCCTGCTCGGGAGCCTGGCGGATGTGGAGACGGCTCCTTTGTGGGACCCTAAGTTCTCCCCCGTTGCTGGAAAGCGGCTTTGTCACACTCAGTCTAGTAAAATCCTCTTCCCTCCCGCTGGCTTCCCCCGTCCTCCTCCTTTTCTCAAATCATACATTCCTGGTGATGCGCCAAGCTGTGTAGACATGAAAAGGAGTGAACGCGGCCTCTGGTCTTGATGTCTAGTCCGCATAGACATGGAAACACCCACCCGCGATTTGTGTCAAAGTGAAGGTTAAGTGTCTCAGAAGGGGCCTCACATCTCAGCCCTGAGGCCTTCCTTCAGTCCAGGCCCATCCTCAGTATAATCCATCACATAGTTTCTTTGGAATTTCTGGAAAGACCATCCCTAGTTTCTGTTGCTAACATGGAGTTTCCCTATTTGTACATTCTGCTGGACATTTGCTGGTGATTTGGGAGAGGAACGGTCAGGCACTTGAGGTCACTGTTGATAATGACAGTTACCATATGAGTAGCATTTGTTAAGTGACTACTGTGCTGAGTTTCACCTTAACTGATCCTGACGACAGCCATGTGAAGGTGGACATGGTCATCCTGTCCATTTTATGGATGAGGAAAATGGGGCTTGCCGAGCTCAAGTAACTTGTCTAAAGTTGAGCATCAGTTAGTAGCAGAGCCAGGGCTTGAACACAAGGCAAGGAACTCCAGGAACCAAGTACTGAACTACTATGTGCCACCATCTTCTGACTCATCAGTAGGTGACCAGCTGACTCTTGATCCACATGTGCGTGTGTTTGGCTTTACTGTTGATCTGTTTTTGTTATGTGTCACTTTGTTTGGTCTCAGTCACTTACAGTCAAGCATTAAACTAAAAGATTTCTCAGAGCCTGGTTTGGTCTTGGGTGGGTATATCAGGAGCTAGTGCTGGGTACCCAGCCCTGTTCTATAGAGTCTGGAGGACCTGCCTGCGCTGCGCTATGGGAAGGCAGCATCGGAAGCTGAGCTGGCATGGCCTGCGGTGTTCGTGTTTGCAGGCTTGAAAAACTGGAGAACGAAGTCAAGACCAGCCAGGACAAATTTGATGACATCACCGCCAAGTGGGAGGAGGGCATACACAAGAAAATTCCCCAGGAACTGTGGGAAATGCTCAACTCCCAGCAGGTGCACTGTGCGGGGCTGATCGAAGATAAGAACAAGCTCATCAGCGAGTTACAGCAGGCAAGAGGCCCGGGTCACCCTGTGCCGGCCAGGTGGGGTCGGCTGGGGGCGTATAACTGGGTGATTGGTTTGCTTCTCCTGAATGAAAACCTGTGGAGGCCTGACTTCAGGCCTCAGGATGCCGCACAGCTCAGGCGAGCCACCTTAGCCAGAAGGAAAAGCTGGGTAGTCATTCTAGAACAATTGGCTTCCTAACAGAGACCTGTCTGTGTGTAGCTAAGGGGTGGAACTTAGTCTGCAGTGGGTATGTTCCCACGGTGGATCCTGGACACCAGTGGCTCAGCGGGCACACCTGGGCT
>NW_006293779.1:5732459-5748045 GCF_000327345.1 Myotis davidii | reverse complement strand
CCCTTCAGAGCTGGGCCCTGCGCCGAGCCCGCCCCGCCTGCCCCACAGTGCCCCCGAAGCCACCTTCTCCTTGTGCAGCCGTGATTCCGAGTGGTCACACATGCTGAGGGGAGGGGTCTCCGTTTGCGGCCAGCCTTGGACATGTCTTTTCTAGGAGTTAAAAATAAAGGATGACCAGTACGTGAAGGACTTGAAGAAGCAGTCGGAAGACATCTGCGTGCTCCTGGAGCGGATGGAGGAGCAAGTGAAGACTGTGATGAAGACCTTCCGCCAGGAGCTCAACCACATCGAGGTGACGGGGTGCAAGGCCCGCTTTCTGCCCGGGGAGGAGGGCTGTCTGTCCTCACCACCTAAGGAGGGGCCCGGGGTCTTGGTCCCCCGCTTCCTGTCTCTGCCCTGGGCTTTCGTGGGCTTATTTACTCATCTAACAAATATTCGTCAAGCATCTGCTGTTGCCAGGCACGGTGCCAGGGGCTGGATACAGCCATGGACAGAACAAGGTCCTGGACGAAACCTGTGCCCTGTAGGGGACAGCTAGACAGCAAGCAGACACATGGCTAAGCAAATAACTTGACAGGTGGTGATAAGGGCTCTGGAAGAATATGAAACTGGGTAAGGGCGAGAGCAGTGGAGGAGGGAGCACAGTGTTGCATAACCGTTATTGATCTGATTTGTTTATGACAGTCAGGGATGAGGGATGGGAGAGGGGAATGAATGCCAAACAGGACTCAGGAATCAGTACTTCGAGTGAAACATTAAATTGAAACGGGGACTTGGATCTTTCCAAAGTGAAAGGGAGCCAGGAGGAGGGGCCCCTCTCTCTTTGTATTGTTAAAGACTCATTTCTGCGGCCCAGGTCTCCTCGTGAGCTCCGGGCTGCCGTGGCTTCACGGGAACCCCAACCACAGCACGCACCAACCCAAGCATGGTTGCATCGGAGGCCAGGGTTTGCCCTGCGACTGCCAACCGGGGCATTGGCCTCCCTCCAGCTCCCTGCCTCGGAGACTGGTTCAGCCACAGGGCGGTTGGCACGTTTCCTCCCTAAACTAGTGTGAAGGACACGCTTTATAACAGGAATTTCCACGCAGCTCCTTCGGCGTGTCTGCCTTGGGTTTGTGTGTGGTTGGTGTGGGCTCTTGGATACGGTGGGACCTGCCTACGCCGCCGAGCGGACGCAAGAGCCCTTTTCCTTCTCGGTCGTAGAAAGCATTTGAGGTGGAGCGGCAGGAGCTCCTGTCCAGTAACAAGAAGAAATGGGAGCGGGCGCTGCAGGCTCACAACGCCAAAGAGGTAGGTGGGGGCGGGGAGGGATGGGGGTGTCACGGTGGTCCGTGCGGGCTGGGCGATGTCCTCTGTGGTGGGAGAGCTGGCCCGGTGTAGCGGGGGGAGGGTGGCCACGGCGGGCGGGCGGTGCTGCTCTTCGTTCATCGGTGTGGCCCTGCCGGGGGCCCTTACCCCTGGCCGCGGGGCCCCCTTGGCGGCTCACTGTGGTTTCCACGGTCCTGCCACTTTCTCTCTCCCTTGTTTCCCGGGCATCTCTCTCAGCCAGGGATATTTCTGTGGCCCAAGAAAGTGCTTTAAGACACATAGTCAAGGGTGCAGGGCCATCACTTTATTTCAGAAATATAAGGCACAAAGAAACAACTTGGCCAAGGTTCACAGGATCCTTTTCCTCTTTTTTAAGAAATACAAACATCTGCCTGCAGGGTCTGTGCTAAACTGATTCCCACCCCCCCCCATTTATTTTTCAGTTACAGTTGACACACAATATGATATTAGTTTCAGGTGCACAACACCGTGATTAGATATTTATATACCTTGTGAGATGGTCGCCCTGATAAGTCTCGTACCCCCAGCAGCAGTGTTAACATGTATTAGTTCACACACACACTCCATCCATGCTTTGGTTCCGGCCCTCCGGTCCAGTTTAAGAACCCATTGTGGCCCTCGAGTCAAAAAGTTTGCCCACCCCTGCCCTGGCACCACACAGGAGTTATGACAAGGTTGCTGGCTGCTCCCTCCACTGTACTTGACATCCCCGTGTGCTTAGCTGCCTCCTGGAGCATTCCTCTTGGAATTTCTGGAGTAAGGGCCCCACTGAGCAATTCAAAGCCTTGGGCACAGGGACTTCTGAGCGCCAACAGATCCCTCGGGAGTCCTGACACTTGCAGACGTGCCCTGTGCCACACTTGTCAGGCCCCTGACGGACTGAGCCCGGACAGGGACGGGGCCTGACTTCCCCCCCGTCTTCCCCTGCCTTCAGCTGGAGTATCTCATGAACCGCCTCAAGAAGGTCGAGGACTATGAGAAGCAGCTGAGCAAGCAGAGGATCTGGGACTTCGAGGAGTACAACATGATTAAGATCAAGCTGGAGCAGGACGTGCAGGTACCACGCAGGCCTCGGCCAGAGCAGGCGGAGAGCCCGGGAGCCCTCGTCCTCGTCTGCCAGTAACATTGCCGAGTGGCCCATTGAGCAGGTGCTTGTTGCTGACCTGCTTTCTTTGGCATGGCCATCTCTGAAGGCACTCACGTGCAAGATCCACGTGAAGATGTGCTCTCTTCAGTAAACTAGGGGAGAACCGCCAGATGCCTAAAGGGGTCTGGAAAGCATGAGCCACGGGGAAGCATTGAGAGAACTGTGCATTTTAGCGGAGCAGAGGGAAATGTTAGCCGTGTCCCAGGGCCGAAACTAGGCCAGTGGCCATCTAATGAGCGTCTTCCATATTCCAGGCCGTGTAGGCAGTTTCTCTAATCCTTACATTAATAGGAAAGGGAGAAATCACTAACAGCATCTTCGATGCCCGAAAACTGAGGCTCGGAGACAAGGTCCTTATCAGGTAAATGGTATCCCCGGGACTCGAACCCCGTTCTCTCTGGCTCGATAGCCTGTATCTTTGCCATTATTCCAAACAGCCCCCTGACTGGCGGTTGGACGTTGCTGTAGGGCAGATTCTGAGTCACCCTCAGAACTATCCGATGTAGAAAAGGTTAGCCCTCCAAACAGAGTCCCAGATCTCGGAGAGGATTCAAAGGCGGAATGACCGTCTGTCTTCAGTGGGAGGGTCCCTGCAGTGGGAAGGAGCTTAGACTTTCTCGTTTCTAAAGTTCTTTCCAAGCCTAGATCCTGTGTTTCAACACCAGTTTTAAAGAGTACATCTGCAATTGCATGCAGATGCAATACGATTTCATCTTACTGTTCAAGTTCGGTGTATTCATTTCAGTCTCCACTAGGAAAGCATGTTAGATGACAGTTTTTCCACGTAGCCTTTGGTAGGATTTTACGTGAAGAAGTGAAATAAAAAGCCCCATTAGACTACAAATATTTTTACCAGTCTGGAGAATTTTCCTTGGCCTTTCTCAGATTAATGTCATGGAAATGAGAGTTACTGACAAAGAACAATAGAGCCTGTAATAGAGCAGTACTATTCGTGTGGGCTGCATACATTACACTTTTTGATGAAAATGGCTATTGTTAAGCTTTCTAAAGTTATCTTGGTAATATGATAATTTATGTGGCAAAACTATACCCCATTGACCTCAAACAGAGCAATAATGGAATGTCGTATTCTTTTGTTGTTGTTGTGTTTTTTCATTTGTGGTAAGAGCACTTAATATAAGATCTACCCTTTAGTAAAGTTTTAAGTATACAATATGGACTTGTTAACCACAGGCCCCTGTTGTACAGTAAATCCCCGGAACTTATTCATCCCGTGTGACCAAAACTTGGTATCCTTTGACCAATGCCTCCCCATTTCCCCCACCCCCAGCCCCTGGCAGCCCTGGTAGCAAGTTCTACTCTCTGCTTTTATGAGTTGGACTATTTTAGATCCCACTTGCAGATCTTTCTGTGTCTGGTTTATTTCACTTAGCACAACATCCTCCAGGCCCATCCATATTGTGGCATATGGCAGAATTTCCTTCCTTTTTCCAGGATGAATAATATTCCATTGTATGTATAGGCTGTGTTTTCTTTATCCATTAGTCCATTGCTGGACATTTAGTTTATTTTCACATCTTGGCTCTTGTGAATAATGCTGCAATGAACACAGAATACAGATATCTCTTCAAAATCCAGATTTTAGTTCCTGTGCATACCCAGAATTGGGACTGCTGGGCCAAATGATAATTCTATTTAGCCCTGGCCAGTGTTGCTAAGTGGTTAGAGCATCAGATTGCAAACTGAAGGGTCACGGGTTTGATTCTAGTCAAGGGCAGCCAATTGATATGGCTCTCTCACATCAATGCCTCTCTCTCTCTCTCTCTCTCTCTCTCTCTCGCCCTACCCCCTCTCTTCTTCCCTACTCCCTTCCACTCTCTCTAAAATCAATGGGAAAAAAATCCTTCAGTGAGAATTAACCAAAAGAAAGAGAAGATAATTCTATTTTTAATTTTTTAAGGAGCCTCCGTATTGTTTCCATAGTGGCCGCACCCATTTACATTCTTACCAACAGGGTGCAGGGTTCCCTTCTCTCCACATCCTTGACAACACTTGTTTTTCTTTGTTATTTTGATCATAGTCATCCTAACAGGTGTAAGGAGGCATTTCATTGTAGTTTTGCTTTTAATTTCCCTGATGATCAGTGATATTGAGCACTTTTCGTGTACCTGTTGGCCATTTGTATGTCTTTGGAGAAATGTCTGTTCAGGTCCTTCAGCCACTTTCTAATTGGGTAATTTATTGTTTGCTATTGAGTTGTAGGAGTGGGACCTTGTGTTCTTAATTTTTAAATGCTTGACCGAAACCAAAACCTTCTGGTACATGGGAAGATTATAGGGGTGTGGAGGTGTAATTAAGGAAGTGAGGGACAGAGGGGCACCGAGCCTGGGAGACCTGGCAGTCCTGGCTCCCCGTGTCTGGAAGGACTGATGGCGGAGTGTGGGTATGTGGGGGGCAGGCTGATGGCGATACTCAGAGTGGGAAAGTGTGTGCAGTTCCCTGCAAAACGGATCTTTCCTGTGTTAGAATGGAAACCAGGAGTACGCTGTACCGCATTATCCCTTTAATGGGAGAATAGAATCAGACCGGAGACTTCCCGTATTGCAATGCTATGATATTTTAGTAAATTGGACTTAGTCATAGTGCCTCTTAGCTTCACCTTCACTGGACATTAAAGTCAAGTAGCATCGATCTTTGCCAAGTAGATGTGTCATGCAGCACAACTTCACATTTGGTCTTCCTAACTAATTCGTAGCACTGTTTCAGTTCTGAAATATGGAACCAGAGTGTGTGCAAATTACAAACATAGAGAGGCTCCAATACACTTGGGTTTGGTTTGATGGGTAAAGTAGAAGAAAAGCCGAGCCCCTTGAATGAATTTCGTGCATTGGGCCTCTAGTGTGTGTGTGTGTGTGTGTGTGTGTGTGTGTGTGTGTGTGTGTGTGTGTGTTTTAAGGGCCTTATGTGCTCATTTAAACTTGTAAAATGGTTTAGTTCAACTTTAGGGGCTGTTACTTTTAATACCAGAACATTAATCACAACATAAAGTACAACTTTGCTAAATATCTTTGGATAATTGAAAAATGAGTGAAGACATTTAACATAATGCATCATTATTTTAAAACATAAACTACTCAGTGTGTGGCAATCAAGAATGGCTGTATGCTGAGACGAAACCCTGAGATAATTAGCAATAGAGTCAGCGGTACTGAAATAGGTGAGCATGGGTGTTGCAAACAAACAGTGAGCAGTGCAATTCCTGTCATCGCCGGCTGCAGACTCTGTACTGTGAGAGGCACAGACTGTGATCACTTCTGTAAGTTCAGCGACAGCACAGCCAATAACTCCTAAATGACGTCGTGAACTTGAATCCCCCCACTCCCAACCCCCACCCCCGGGCTGCCTTGGGACAGAGCTGAGTGAAGGAGTGGCTGACCTGTGGTTCCTGGAGATGGTAAGGAGAGGGGCCCGGCGCCAGCCCTCTAAGAACGTAACTAGCAACGTGCAGGAGCAAACGTGTTCCACAAGAGGAAAGAAAATCGCTAACAAATATTCAGCTGCACGCACAAGCAAAGCGATGCAAATCAAAGCCGTCCCCAAGAGGAAAGAAAATCGCTAACAAATATTCAGCCGCACGCACAAGCAAAGCGATGCAAATCGAAGCCGTCACGTGACGGGTTAGCATTACCATTTGCCTAGAAAATCAGCACAGATTTAAGTTCTTTCAGGTCACAAAGAAAAGACGTGACCTAGTTACGTTAGTGCAGAGTTTTGTAAATTGTGTTCAGAGGGGTGAGACGCTAGTGGTGTTTTCACAAAACTAACCAAAAGGGTGACACCAATGACATTGTTTTCCTTCCAAGATGTCTAATGTAGGAAATAGCTACGAAATCGCTAACAAATATTCAGCTGCACGCACAAGCAAAGCGATGCAAATCAAAGCCGTCCCGTGACGGGTTAGTATTACCATTTGCCTAGAAAACAGCACAGATTTAAGTTTTTCAGGTCACAAAGAAAAGACGTGACCTAGTTACGTTAGTGCAGAGTTTTGTAAATTGTGTTCAGAGGGGTGAGACGCTAGTGGTGTTTTCACAAAACTAACCAAAAGGGTGACACCAATGACATTGTTTTCCTTCCAAGATGTCTGATGTAGGAAATAGCTACGGTTGTGTAATTATCTGCCTTGAAGAGGAAAGTTACACGAAAGTTCACAGGACAGAGCTGTGTTTATAACTCGCGCCGTCACTGTGTCATAATATTAAAACTGTCTGTGTCTGGGGGAGTCTGGGAAGTGACGTCTACATGATAAGGGCTTATTGCAAAGCTACGAGGAACAGGTCCGTGGGCATCATCGGAGCAGACAGCCAGGCGCTCCGGGGCCCAGGGCTCCCCACCATCAGAGGGAAGACCACTCATTGTCCTTACAAACCCAGAGCGGCTCTGGAGACCCTCCTTCTCCGTGGATGTCCCTGCTTTCTCCGGCCGTCACCCTCCAACCTGGAGCTTTGCTATTGGACTTTGTGCTGTGCCACCTCATAGACCAGTCCCCTCCCCTGTGTGCAGGGCTGGTTGCCCTGGCAGCGGGAGGATGGGTTTCATCTGGGCATGGAAGCATTAATTATGGCAGCTCTGCGGGAAGAGCTGCCTCG
Organism: Myotis davidii; assembly: GCF_000327345.1. Taxonomy (NCBI): domain Eukaryota; kingdom Metazoa; phylum Chordata; class Mammalia; order Chiroptera; family Vespertilionidae; genus Myotis; species Myotis davidii. The sequence goes on along the minus strand of NW_006293779.1, from coordinate 5,740,959 downwards.
AGCCCCTTTCCCTGGAGATACCTGGCTGTCCCTAGAGGGGCACCGGGCTGAGAAGCACTCAACCTGGGACCGGCCAGGGTAATGGCACCTGAACAGAGGCTGCACGGTCAGCATCTCCCATAGGCCCTTAGGGATGTTGTTCCAGCCAGAAGTTTTCAAATTAAGTTGAATCATGCTCGGGAAGAGTGGGGTGCAGCTCCGGACAGCTCCCTGCCCCACCCCCAGCACCCCGCCCAAGGGCCGGGCCTGCACTCATAACCGCATAGCCTGCCCTGTGCCACGCTCAGTGCTGACAGGGCATGGGGAAGGGGCATGTGTGCACACGGCCAGTGGGAGTGTCGGCCGTAAATTGCCCTTTGGAAAGCCATGTATTGAGAGCCTTTGACCTAGTAATTTCACTTCTGAGAATCTAGTTTAAGAAAAAAAAATACCCCGAAGGTTTTCTATCCAGTGGTTCCCAGAATTTTGTTAATATTTAAAATGATCAAAACAATATAAATGTACAATTGTAGGGACATGGTAAAATATGATATATGATAAATATCCCACACATACTTTATGTAGAATACGTTGTTATACACAAGTATGCACCGTTAAAATGATGTTAATAGAACTTGATGAACATGGACAATTCTTATGTTGTAATATGAAGGAAGGAAAATAGGGTATAAAATGTGAAGGACACAGGAAGGACACATGTCACTATGTTAACAGAGTTGCCTTTGGGAAGTGAATTATGGGTAGTTTTTCCTCCCCTTCTCCTAGGTCTTCTTTTTCCTTACTGTATTTTCCATAGTGAGCAAACACTGGCCTCTAAGCCAGGAAACGTTGTTCCCGAGAAAACCGTATGACTAGTGAAAGTAAATAAAAATTTGACTAAGCAAGCAGAGAAATGGAGAGGCACGTTGGTTACCATCCCGGCGACCAGTGTGGCTCTTCATTGACCACCTGTTAAAGAACAGAGAGGGGCCGTTCTGAAGGGCCGTTCAAACCCTGGGCCCTGAGCGGAGGTTGAAAATCTCGGGGAGAGCTGAGTAGGGCATTGCTGACTAATCCCTCCAGTTACGAGGTGGGGATCACGGGATCCCACAGGACCGGGAAATGACTCACCCCTGACAAAGTGTCACAGCACCTTTGTCCTCCTCTGCCTCGTCTCCGTCTCCGGGGCAGGCCCTCCTTGAAGATGGCTCATGGGGGCAGTGATAGCGGCTGGGATCACTTCCTCTGCGGATTCCCTGGCGGAGGGAGGTGGGGAGACAGTTGAAAGGGCACTGTGACTTGTCGCTGCTTATCGAGATCTGGCTACAGTCAGGCGCATCCTGCTTCCTGCCCTTCCACCCAGGAAGGGCATGAGCAAGCCTGGCTGTGTCTGCCCTGCCTCCAGCTTGCCCCCTCTCATCTTTCTCCCTCCGGCTGCCAGCATGGTCTTTCTACCCTGCCTGGACCGGCCACTCCACTCTTCTGCTTCACATCGCCAGGGGCCTCCGCTGCCTTCAGGATGAAGCGTTCAGTTCCCTGCTTGGTCAGGCCCTGCTGCTCAGTCAGCCTCCTTTCTGGCCATCCTCGCCTCAGACCTCAATCTTAAAGTGCCCGGGGTTTCCCCAAAGCAGTCTCTCCAGAACTTTCTCCTCTCAGGTGTAACTCCACCAGAGTAACTCCTCCCCGTTCTCCAGGTGTCAGTTAGGCATGCCAATGTCATCTTTTTAGGGGTCCCTGCCCTGGCCTCGAAAGTACTCCTCTCACATGGCCCGCGGACCATAGTTTGAGGACCCCTGCTCTAGAACTTTCTCCTCTCAGGTGTAACTCTACCAGAGTAACTCCTCCCCGTGCTCCAGGTGTCAGTTAGGCATGCCGATGCCATCTTTTCAGGGGTCCCTGCCCTGGCCTTGAAAGTACTCCTCTCACGGTGTGTATACATTTTGGGGGACACCCTATATTTGCCGAATGCATGAATACAGCTAACGGAAACCCCCAAAATAAGGAAGGCGTGCCTGTCCTCCCTTAAAATGAACATGGCATAATTATGCAAAGTGTGTGTATACATTTTGGGGGGCACCCTATATTTGCCGAATGCATGAATACAGCTCACGGAAACCCCCAAAATAAGGAAGGCGTGCCTGACCTCCCTTAAAATGAACATGGGCTGCTAAACACTAACCCTGCCAATGGGAAGGTCAGAGTGGGAACACTGCAGGTTTCCATGGTAACATTAACCTTTACAGTATTTTTAGGGGGTGACTCAGATCTCTAATGCGCCAGAGGGATAGCTGGTAGTTGCATGATTTATGTATTTTTTTTCTGGTTGGTCTTCAACTTGCCTCTCCTGATAGATTTTCTAAGGGTTCAGGTGGGACATGTGCCCTTAAGGGTCCTCTGGTCTGACTCCAGAATGCGCCATCAGGGATCCTCAGGTGTAACAAATTATACCAGGGCCAATGAGTATTATTTTTTTAAAAAACTTTAACTTTAGATTCTCGAGCAACAGCTTCAGCAAATGAAAGCAACTTACCAGCTAAACCAAGAGAAGCTAGAGTACAACTTCCAGGTCCTGAAGAAGAGAGACGAGGAGAGCACGATGATTAAGTCCCAGCAGAAGAGGAAGATGAACCGGTGAGCGGGCTCGGCCCCCTTCTCCTGGGTCCTCCGTGCTGCAAAGAGGGTGGGCTCGAACACTGCCCTTTCGCAGGAGTGTAAACTGTAAAAAATAGAGCTGACTTTGTTAGAAGAGATTTTTATTTTTAGAAAAGATAATACATTCAACTGGTTCCCCCACCTCCTCCTAGGAAAGAGTTTACAGCAAAAAGTGAGCTGGGAATGCGGGGATGTGACAGGTCCCAGGGCAAAGCGGGAGGGATCAGAAAGGTAGATGTTTGATTGAACGTTCGCTCAGTGGGAGAAGGGGCTTGGTAGGGTGGGAGGGAGGAAGTGCGGAGGCCAAGCATGGGTTCCCGATCCACATGGCAGCACCGTGAGCGGCACCATCCCCACCACCACCTCCACTGGCTCTTCCCTCTGCTGTCAAACGTCAAACGTACACGGATTCCCTTCTCTTGAAAACCCTCCCACCGACCCTGCTGCTCCGCTGGGTGCACACTGTCTTTTTTCTCTTGTTTCCTTTTTCCTTGTTCCTTTCCTCGCCCTTTGCCCCTCTGCCCTCCTCCAACATTCATAATTTGACCTGTGACCCCATCATCGTACAGAAACTTCCCTCTGTAGGGTGCCGATGATGCCACTCTAGCCAAGCCCCACGGCTTCCCCTCAGGCCTTGTCCTGTTATTGCTGGATAATCACCGAAGCTCGGAAATGTTCTCCTCTGGTTTGCATGTCGCTAAAAGATACGCTCTTCTTTCTCAATTTATTCCTAATTTGTTTCCTGGGGTGGTTCTGCTTTTTCTTGCCTGATAAGTTATTCTAGAAAGCATTTTACCCCCCTCTACCACTCCCCCCCTTTTTTTAATTTCAATGCCCTAAACATCAGTCTCGCGGCTTTGAATATCACTTCTTGGTTACGACTACCGACTTCATAGTCCTAATCCCAGCCTCACCTCCTCACTTTGCCTGGAAGAGTCCTGGTCATCTCCAGGGTACGCTTTGTAGAATGAGCCTTGCTGACCCTCCCGGGTTTCCAGTCCCCTCCTCACTCCCCTTTACCCCTAGTTTTCGGCCAGGCACCGGGGACCTGACTTGCAGCCCTCCCTTCCCACCCACTCCTTTCCTGCTGCCTTGCTCAGACCGTCAGGGTACCCCTGGGGTGTATCTTTGTGTCATTGACTTCTGTAACCAGAATGGCACAAGGAAACTCCTTTACTAAATAACGTTGAAAAAACACTTTGGGATGGTGACTAAAAAACTTTTTTTTGACACCTCTATATGGAAGTTCTCCTAGAATGCTATAGTTAAGAAAACGAATTAGCCTGGCCGGTGTGGCTCAGTGGTTGAGCGTGGAGACTGTGAATCAGGAGATCATGGTTCAGTTCCCAGTCAGGACACATCCCTGGGTTTCGGGCTCCATCCCCAGTGTGGGGCGTGCAGGAGGCAGCCCATCAATGATTCTCTGTCATCATTTGATGTTTCTATCCCTCCCTCTCCTTTCCTCTCTGAAATCAATAAGAATATATTTTCAAAAAAGAAAATGAATTAGATACTTCTTTTTTTTATTTTTATCAGGGACCAAGTTAACTCATTTTCACTTGTTATTGAGGATGAAAATACAGATGATCGGTGTTGGTGTTTTGGGGACCTTCTGATTATTTCAGAACAATGCTTCAGAGGGAAATCGTTATTTTTAGAATTTTCCAACTTCAACTCTGTCAGCCTTCGAGCGCTCGGCTCCTGTGTAAGTGGGGCACTGACACAAGACACCTCTCCAGGAGTTTGAAGTCTGAAGCTCGGTCCCGGGTCTCAAAGCTGTGCCTGCCATGCATATTTCATGCGACAAGTTTCCATGCGCAGAGCTCCTGTGAGCTGGCAGGCGGGAGCTGCGGCAGGCAGGCCGGCATCCTCAGCGCTACTGGCCAGGTTGTCCCAGTCACTGTGCTGGAACCCGTGGCCACTCCCCTCCCCTGCAGGCCAGGGGCAGTCAGATGCCTCCCCGCTGGGCTCCCCTGGCACTGGTGTGAGTCTCCGATAGCATGTCTCACACCGTCCCGTTATTAATGTTTGTCTTTGTCTCCGACTGGATGGATATCTCTTATTCATCTCTGCGTTGGAACAGATCTTTGGCACGAAAGAGACCTTTTATGTTTGATGAATGAATGAATGAGTTATTGGACCTGTTAACAGCATCAGCTCTTTGAGAACGGAGGGCTTATATATTGGAGAACTCATAGATCGTAGGCTTGTGATGCGCAGTTTTAGTTTTTTCCTTCCTATCTGCCTTATTTCAGGAGCTCAGAAGTTGAGATTTTTAATAAGTGAGGTTGGTGCCAGGTAGGGACGCTGGCAAACGGTGTGTGGAGGAAGATTCGGTCGCACTCTTGCATAGGAGGTGGCCTCCGGTGGGTTTGGGCGTCTGGGCGAGTTTTAAATGCGTTTACTTCTGGCCGCTCCCATGACCCCCTGCTGCCTGCCTCCCCTTGATCACAGCTGGAGCTGCGTTGGGGACTATGGGGGAGGGTTTTCTGCCCGTCCATGCCTGGTCCTGGGTTCTGCGGAACCAGCGAAGTAGGTGAGAGGACATTACACCTTCTGCTCAGCAGCACTGACTTTCCCTCCTCCACCAGCCTGCACGACGTCCTGAACAACCTGCGATCCAAGTATGCCAAGCAGATAAAGCAGTTTCAGGAGGAGAACCAGTCACTAACCTCGGACTACAAACGCCTGGTGGTACAATTCAAGGAGCTGCAGAAAGCCATGAGGTATTTCAGGGACTTGGGTCTTAGAATAGAGGCCGTAAGCGTTGGGTTGGTGGTGGTCATGGTTTCACTAGACTTTGATATCAGCAGCGTTTTTTGGGGAGCTGGGCCAGGGCACCCCAGAGTCCTTTGTGCTGTCTGCCTTGTTCCTCTATTTGCGCGTCACCTCCCGTTTCTTGAGACTTCCTGGGAGGGCTTTCAGTCTGTCATAGGTGAGGGTCAGTGGCCCAAGAGATCGGGCCAGGCCCAGGATTCACCCCAATTCTGTCTCAGGTCTTGCTCTCCTACTAATGGAAGGGGCCCTAGCCAGGCCCTGGGGTCCGCTGACCATGCTCAGTCATCTCTCCTTCACAGGCATTTTGTACTCATCGACGAGGAGAAGTTTCGGGACTTTTGGGTGATGAATGAAGAGGAGGCGAAGGGTCTGATAAGCAGAGCCTTGGATGTAGACAAGATCATCCACACCCAGCACCTGGGCCTTCCCTGGACGGCACCTGATTTCTGGTTCCTGAAGAACGTGGGGCCTCTATTTCAGCAGCAGCAGAAGTCCGCCACGCAAATACTAGAGGAAGTGCTGATGCAAACAGGTGAGGAGGACAGAGTCCTGGGCCCGAGGGGCCCCCTGAGGGCATCAGGTCCACCCACTCATTTTCCAAACAAGGAAACTGCGGTCTAGAGAAGGGGGCAGGGGCCTCATGGCTGAGAGGTCTGTAGGGGACAATTGGTGGACATGGCTGGCACGTCTCTAATTCATAGCTCTACCCTCCCCGCTGTGTCAGGAACTGGAAGTTGGACCTAGAAGCCTGATGTCCGATGCAGGTTTGATTTGTTTTGGCCAAGGACACTGCTGTGCCCCCCCAGGGTCAGGCTGTCTCTGTTTTTGCGATGTTAGCGATCATTGCGCAAGATCCGCTAAAGGCACCAGGGATGGCAAAATGGCGATATTCTGCATTTTGTCACAGTGTCATCATTTGTTAGCTGGGACAGTGCTGAAAAGAGGCTCTTCCCCTCGTCAACTGCCTGTGACTCCGAGATACAGTTTGTACGGGAAAAGCAGGATAGATGCTTGTTCTTTCTCTATTTCCCTCTTTGCAGAATGAATGGGTTGTGGAGCTAGCATCTTCCAAAGGTCACCAGTGTTGTTTTGTATATATCAGAAAGCATCTTTGTAAACACATGGGTTTAAACAAATTTGATATGTTTTGGTTGATGCAATTATTATTGCTACTGATGCTCCAATTGTCCCATCTTTGGCCAGTGGGAGTCTCTTCGTGTTGCCTTCTGGGTCCTTTAGACACCACCCCCACTCCCCCCACTCCCCCCCCACTCCATCCCCGTCATCTTTGACAGCTTCCTGGCTTCCAGAATGACCAGAGGTTCCAGGCTCACATGATACTCTTCCTGCTCCAAGTTTAGAAGCAGCCATTTCTCTAAGGAGACCTGGTTCTTTTTCATAGGGAATGGTATTTTTTTATTTATTTTTATTTTTTGGTTAATCTTCACCCACGGATATTTTTTCCATTGATTTTGAGAGAAAGTACTGAAGGGAAGGGGGAAGGAGAGAGAGAGAGAGAGAGAGAGAGAGAGAGAGAGAGAGAGAATAAAAAAAAACATTGCCCCGGTTTGGCTCAGTGGAAAGAGCATCAGCCTGTGGACTGAAGGGTCCTGGTCCGATTCCAGTCAAGGGCATGTACCTCGGTTGCAGGCTCGATCCCCAGCCCTGGCCGGGGCATGTGCGAAGTGATCTAGTGGTTGCCTCCTGCATGTGCTGGATCAGAGGGTAAATGCCCCTGCAGTTTTGTTGGATATGGCGCTGTAGGGTGGTACCATTGTGCGTTCCAACCAGCAATTTCATATGTTGTCATTGCCAAATGCTCTTCATATATCTGATCTCCTTTTGCCTCTTGAACAACTAGTAAAGCCTGGATAGTACAATGGCTGTTATTCCTATTTTCAGATGAAGAACATACAGGCTAAAACACTTAAAAGTATTCCATTTTAATGAGGAAAATGTTTGCCTCTTGCTGTCAGCCACCGGTTCCCGGTGGTGATATCCTCCTGTGAGGCAGCGCTTTCCCGTTAGGCCGGCTGCTTCCCAGCTGCTGAGGTTTAGGAACCAGGCGGCAAGTCTGCTGGATGGAGCTCTGAAATACGAGTGACCCGGCTCACACTGTCCGGAGCTCCCACGTCCTGGCCACGGCTGGATTTTGAGTAAGATGTTTCCAGGCAGATGGAATTCACAAAAGTGGGCCATATAATCTGTCCACCACTGGTAGAATTCTCCAGTCTCTTATTCCGGCCCGTCTTCCCCACACAATCGGCTTTCTTCAGCTAAAGAGCCTTGCCAGCGCCTTAAAGGGGCTTCTTCAAGGTGAATGCTCTCCAGGGAAGACGTTTGAGTTTCTCAGCGTAGGCCAGGCCAAGGAATGATCCCCTTTTCCTTCCCTCTCGCTCTTCTCTGCCCGCCCGTCTGCAGAAGGGGAGGGGTCGGAGGAGGCTGACCAAGAGCTGGAGTCTTACCTGGACCTGCCCAAGCAGGTTTCAGCCAGCACGACCAGGAAGATCCTGATGCTCCTGTGTGACGAGTCGGTGAGGGGCCTCGGCACGGGCTGCGGGGGGGTGGGGGGGGGCGTACGGACTTCCTGCTGTCGCTTCCCGTGGGCTCTTCTGATGAGTCCGGCTGGCTCAGCTGAGGCCTGGAGCAGGCGTGGCCCGGCCCCCGGGAGTGCTGCTGGGGGACCTCACAGACAGGCCGAGCCAGGCAGGCGTAGGCCAGGCTCCTGCTACTTCCAACAAGATGCTCATCCTGCAAGGGAAGGGGCACCGTGTCGCCTCCATGAGCCCACCTGCCAAGGACGGTGGCCATGCCTTTCTCGGGGAGCTCCTTGGACATGGGCGACTATGGGTGCGCTGGGCTGCGGCTGCCTGCATGCCTGTTAGCAGAACCCGCTCGGCTCAGGGAAGGGGCTGCCTCGGAGCTGGTTCAGCTGGCGGTGGGGTGGTGACCAACGTAATGGGTATTTCTTTGATTTCAGTTTTGAGGTGATGGAGGAGGTGGAGCAAGGCCAGCAGCCTCCCACCCCGGGGGGCAGTTGGGACCGTTTTCTTGGGCCCCAAGGCTGGCTCCTGGCCCTGACAGCTCCTGC
>NW_006293779.1:5731033-5732094 GCF_000327345.1 Myotis davidii | reverse complement strand
TCTGCTCCGAGGTCGTCGCTGCCGGTTGCGCAGAGGAGGCTGCAGCCCGGGCCTCGCTCCTGAGCGCTGCCTCTGAGCGGAGATGCCGTCCCCCCCCGCCCCCCCCAGGGCTTCCTCATCGAGAGCAAGCTGCTGAGCCTCCTCCAGCCCCTGGAGAAGAGCGAGTGCTACCTGCTGAGGCTGGATGCCATATTCTCAGTGAGTCCCGCCGGGTGGAGTGGACCGGGGCTGGGGGGTGGGGGAGCTCGTTCTAAGGTGGCCGTCCATGTTTTCCCAACATGGCCTCCGCCCCATGTGGGTCTCCCCAGGCCCCCCTGGGCTCACCGTCCCTGCCGGCCCTATCCGTGCTCTCCACGCAGCCAGCCGGCCTCGGAGTTCCTTAGGTCTTGCCTGTCCCTGGCCTTGCCCCTGCCGGCTCCTCTCCCCCGTGGCCCAGCGCTCAGGCCGCCGATTCTCCCCCACAGCCCTGAGCTCAGATGTGGGCCCAGCCCTTAGTACCCCTGCACCCCCCAGGCCTGTGTAGGGCAGGTCCTGACGCCGGCGTCCCCAGTTCACTGCGCTGCCCCGTGCGGAATGGCCTCTACCCCGGGCCGCGGCAGGTGCCAGGGAAGCTGAGGGCAGCCAGCCAAGCCTCTTGCACCCCGGAGCCGAGGGCCCGCCACGCCCGCCGCAGGTGGACTCCTGAAGTGGTGTTTGAGCGTCTTTCTGTTTCCCCCGCAGGCCCTTGGAATTGAGAGTGAGGACGACTTATATAAACTGGTGAATTTCTTCCTCAAATACCGAGCTCAGCATCTGTCCAGCCAGGTGAGGTGAGGGGCCATGGAGAAGAGGCCTTCCCCATTAAATCTTCCCGGAAGCCCCAGAGAGGCACTGCGACCACTGAATGATTTTTTAAAAAAATATATATTTTATTGATTTTTTGCAGAGAGGAAGGGAGAGGGATAGAGAATTAGAAACATCCATGAGAGAGAAACATCGATCAGCTGCCTCCCACACACCCCATACTGGGGATGTGCCCGCAACCAAGGTACATGCCCTTGACCGGAATCGAACCTGGGACT
>NW_006293779.1:5711804-5712933 GCF_000327345.1 Myotis davidii | reverse complement strand
GTCTTTGCAAGTTCCCACATCTCACCAGCCAGGAGTCCGCCAGGGCCATGGTGTCTGTCCAGCAGCAGTCACGGTGGAGAGGCCAGGGTACAACAAACTGGTGGACTTTGACAAGACAAGAGGGGAAGGGGCGTCAGAGGAGGGCGGGAGAATGTCCAAGGCTGGTGGCCAGACCAGCCACAGCGGTGGCACACGGGGACCAGTTGGGGGTCCTGATGGTGGGCCCCAACTTCCGGGTCGGGAAGAAGATAGGCTGTGGCAACTTCGGGGAGCTCGGCTCAGAAAGAATCTCTATACAAATGAATACTGAACTCTCCGATTGGAGCCCATCAGGTGTGGGCGCCGCAGCCGTGCCTGGAACACAGCTTCCGCCCGCAGCTCGGCTCCCAGAGGGTGTCCCTCCGGTCCCTCTGGCCTGCGCGGGAAGTATAGCGCCATGGTGCTGGAGCTGCTGGGCCGGCCTGGAGGACCAATTCGATCTGCGTGACCACACATCACGCTCAAGACTGTGCTCATGATCGCCATCCAGTTATTCACGTGTATGGGGAGTGTGTGCACACCCAGAGCCTCGTTGCCGCGACGTGCAGCCGGAGGACCTCCTGGTGGGGCCGGGCAGCAAGCGCAGGACACCGTCCGCATCATCGACGCTGGCCTGGCCCAGGAGTACATGGACCCGGGACCAAGAAGCGCAATCCCTGCCGCGAGCACAAAAGCCTGAAGGGCACAGCGCGCTCCATGAGCATCAGCACACACCCGGGCCAGGAGCATGAAGGAGGTGGCTGGCAGGGGCCCCCCTCTCGGTCCCAGATCACTGCCAGTGGCCCCCTTCCCTCTGCCTGCTGCCCCCTCCCTGCCTGCTGCCCCCTCTCTGCCTGCTGCCGGGCCCTGCAGCTCTGTGAGGACTGGCATGGCAGTGAAGGGACGTTGGGGGGTGGGAATCTGTGACTGGGTCAGGTCAGGGCTGCTGTGGGCACCTCGGGGGTTCACCCAGGGACTTGTGGGTGATGAGCCAGCACCCTCCGAGGTGGGGGACCGAGTCCGTGGTGAGATGGGCTCTGTCCCCGGGACGGGCTCCGAGGCGTCCCGTGAAGGCCTTCCCCTGGGCACCCACCTGGGCCCGTCCCGTGGC
>NW_006293779.1:5703927-5711166 GCF_000327345.1 Myotis davidii | reverse complement strand
CCCGCAACCAAGGTACATGCCCTTGACCAGAATTGAACCTGGGACCCTTCAGTCCGCAGGCCAATGCTCTATCCACTGAGCCAAACCAGTTACGGCTATGATATATTTTTTAAAAAATTTTGTTGTTGTTGATTTTTTACGGAGAGGAAGGGAGAGGGATAGAGAGTTAGGAACATCCATGAGAGAGAAACATCGATCAGCTGCCTCCTGCACACCCCCTACTGGGGATGTGCCCGCAACCAAGGTACATGCCCTTGACCGGAATCAAACCTGGGACCCTTGAGTCTACAGGCCGACTCTCTATCCACTGAGCCAAACCGGTTAGGGCTGAATGATATTTTTAAAGAAACAGCAAGGGTTTCGTGGCAGGGAGAGCTAAGTCAGCATCGTCATTATTAGTGTCGCCTTTTCTGTTTGCAAAGGGAAGGATGGCTGGGATGAGAGGCTGGCCTCACACTGAGGCCCTCCCTCAAAGCCAGGCCTTCCCGGTGAGGTCCAGGCCCACCAAGTGGTCAGTGATTGGTCCGTGTGACGCTCAGCCCATGTATGCCTGTCTTGATTGTAATGGACTATTTTGAGAAAGTCATCATGATAAAAATGTAGGATTTTAATTTAAAAATTAAAAACTTGAATTTAAAAGGTGTTTTTAGTATTACTAGCCCCTAATGTGTGAGTCTCTTGATATGCTTCCAAAAAAGAGTTGATTGTGTGGACAAAAGCCAGAAGCCGTAAAGAAGAAAACTCATAGTGCACAATGCCAGAGCAGGCTGTGGCCGCGAACCATTGCGGGCTTCTGCCGACGGCTGCAGGCACCGAAGCAGGTTGGACAGTAGACGGGTCGGGGGAAGAAAAAGAAAGCATATATTTGAATGTATTAAAAAAAATCTGTAGGGTAAAAATCACTATAAGTAAAGTTAAGATATTCATGACAGCTGCGAAAAATACTTTAAACTCATGACAGTTAAGGGCAAATTTCCTTACTATATAAAGAATTCCCATAAACCAGTAAGAAAAAGACCAACAACTCAATAGAGCAGACAAGAGATCAGAACATTTCAACACCTCCTAGAAGAGGCAATACGAATAACTTTTAACCACACAAAAAAAGATAATGAGGCTTTCTTGTAACAAGAGAAATGCAAATTAAAACTACTCAAATATATTTTCACCCGTTGGGCTGGCAAAAATCTGCAAGTTTGAGAACACATAGTAACGGCTGAGGTGGGGGAAACGGGCACACTCACAAGTGGCTAGTGGGAGTGTAAACTGTTGCAGCTTCCACGAAGGCAATTTGGCAGTATAATGACAAAACCATACCACCGTACTCACCGTGTAAGCCCCGCCCCCCCCACACACACTTGAAATATGTTTATTGTAGCTTACTCATTGCAACATTATTTGAAATGGCAGAAGATTGGAGACAACCTGAATTTCCATCATATGGTGCATCTACACAATGGATTGGATAATAGATGGTGAATCTACACAATGGATTAGATAATAGATGGTACATCTACACAATGGATTAGATAATAGATGGTGCATCTACACAATGGATTAGATAATAGATGGTGCATCTACACAATGGATTAGATAATAGATGGTGCATCTACACAATGGATTAGATAATAGATGGTGCATCTACACAATGGATTAGATAATAGATGGTGCATCTACACAATGGATTAGATAATAGATGGTGCATCTACACAATGGATTAGATAATAGATGGTGCATCTACACAATGGATTAGATAATAGATGGTGCATCTACACAATGGATTAGATAATAGATGGTGCATCTACACAATGGATTAGATAATAGATGGTGCATCTACACAATGGATTAGATAATAGATGGTGCATCTACACAATGGATTAGATAATAGATGGTGCATCTACACAATGGATTAGATAATAGATGGTGCATCTACACAATGGATTAGATAATAGATGGTGCATCTACACAATGGATTAGATAATAGATGGTGCATCTACACAATGGATTAGATAATAGATGGTGCATCTACACAATGGATTAGATAATAGATGGTGCATCTACACAATGGATTAGATAATAGATGGTGCATCTACACAATGGATTAGATAATAGATGGTGCATCTACACAATGGATTAGATAATAGATGGTGCATCTACACAATGGATTAGATAATAGATGGTGCATCTACACAATGGATTAGATAATAGATGGTGCATCTACACAATGGATTAGATAATAGATGGTGCATCTACACAATGGATTAGATAATAGATGGTGCATCTACACAATGGATTAGATAATAGATGGTGCATCTACACAATGGATTAGATAATAGATGGTGCATCTACACAATGGATTAGATAATAGATGGTGCATCTACACAATGGATTGGATGATAGATGGTGCATCTACACAATGGATTAGATAATAGATGGTGCATCTACACAATGGATTAGATGGTAGATGGTGCATCTACACAATGGAATACTATGCAGCTGTAAAAAAGAAACAAATAGTTCTTTGTGTATTTATTCGATAAGATCACTAAGGCTTATTGGTATGAGAAAAGCAGTGCAGAATCATGTATGTTGGATAGTATAACGTATGTAAAAGTGGGATGGAAAAGTATGTGCTTGTATGGACATAATATGTCTTTGAAAGGATAGATAAGAAACTGACAACATGGTTTGTCTGCGGGAAATAAACGGAATGAGCTGAGAAACAGCAGTAGGAGGAAGACTTTTTGAAATTTAAAAATTAAAATAGAACTTATGTAGTCTTATGATTCAAAAGGAGGCATATACCATGCAAGCGTTATGAACACAGTAAAAGGAGCCCCTACCAGCCCTGATTTAGAAATAGAGCTTTATCATTGCTTTGAAGCCCCCACGTGCCTCTGCCTGGTCCCATTGCCTGCTTTTCCACTCTTTCTCCTATTTCTTTTCTAGTGTAAATGCATCCCTTTGATCTTTTCTGTAACTTCCATAAAATTTTTCTCTGTGTTTTTTTTTCTCCCTGTCTATCTTTATACACACATGTTTGTATATCCCCAACCCATAGTTACCTCTGGCGCCTTTCCCCAGATCAACCCCTAGAATCTGTCACCCCCTGCAGGAGGGAGAAATGATGCCAGCACTGGAGCCAGTCCCCAAGGGAGAAGATGAAATGTTGAAGAGTATTCTCTAAGAAGAGGGAGAAAGAGGAGGAGGAGGAGGAGGAGGAGAAGAAGGAGAAGGAGGAAGAAGAGGAGAAGGAGGAGGAAAGTCTTGAGGAAGAGCAGGCAGAAAGTCTTGAGGAAGAGGAGGAGGCCTCCACGTCTCCCAGGCTCATCCACCCCAACGATGTCCTTAAGATTCTGGAGGCCTTTGTCAAGGGTCTGAAGAAGCCCAGGTGGGCTGTGTGTGGAGGTCTTGCCTGACTGGGGAAACTGGGTGGGAGGAGAAGAGGCTGCTGACCGAGCAAGGACTTGGGGGAGTGAGTGAAGGGATGTCCAGAAGGAGGGCTGGAGGAATCGGCGGGCACTATAACGGAAGAGCTGGGGCGTTGAAGCGATTTCATTCACCATGCGTTCATCCACCTCCTCCTTTATCGGAGTCCGCTGTGTGTAGGCCCCATGGGAGTAACACCTCGTGATCAGAACGACTGTCAACGCCTTTGCAGGTGTCACCTTGCTCAGAGGAGGATGTGGTCAACTCCATTTGGCACGTCAGGGCGGGCGTTAGGAGAGGCTGGCCCTGGGACTGGGTTTTCTTAGCTGGGTAGAGTGGAGGATGTCACAGCCTGGGGAAAGCCCTGGTGGAATCAGGAATCATAACGGGGAGGTATGGCTCGAGTGTCAGGTCTGGTTAGGGGGCTGGTGGGTGGGAGATCTCGGAAAGCCTGCCTGCTGTGCGCCCAAGCCCTTGGTCTTCACCCTTGGGTGGACAGAGCTAGAAACAAGCCTTCAGCAGCGGGGGAACCGGGGTTAGACTTGCATTTTGGAAAGATCGTTTTGGCGACGGGGAGGGGGTGATGTTGGCTACAAGGAGAGCAGTGGGCAGCTGGGAGGTGCTGTCCTGGATCAAGGCTCTCCTAGAGTGGATGGAGAGGCGATGACAGCTTCTGAGAGCTGTTTTGGAGGCGTTAGTGAGAGAAATGGGCACAGTAATGCGCTCAAAGCCAGTGAGGTAAACTGACTGAGATGAAAAGGGTGGATAAACCCCAGCGGTGCTCCCACAGGTGACAATGGCACCAGGAATCAGGGGCAGTGATGATAAGCGTGTGTCCTTTCCGAGTCTCCCATAACCCGATTAGCTTGTATCAGTGGTTGCCAACATTTCGGACCTTGCGGCCACTGGTTGGCTTGTATAGCTGATTGGGAAGGTGACGGGTGGAAGGGCAGTAAGTCTGTGAGGGACAGGCACTGTGACTGGAGTGCCTGGGGGCCTGGGCGGTGCCAGCTGGACTTGATGGCACCAGTGCCCTTAACCTTCAGGGACGCTCGGGCACCAGTGAAGTTGCAGAAGGCCACGCGCGATAACTCCAAGGACTCTGACTACTGGAAGGCCCTGGCCACGGTGATCCCTCGCTCCAGGCAGAACCTCTGGGATGGTCTATACGCAGCCCTGGAGAAATACCAGTGAGTGTGTGCGTCATGGCCCCGAAGGGAGCTGGCAGGCAGTGGGGAGGGATCCCGCGCAGAGCGGCTGCGTGTGCCGCCTCCCTGTCCATGAACTCTTGGGGAGGAGCTGCCTGGGGCAACTGCTGTTGGGGGGTGGAGGGCAGTGCTGGTGGCTAGCTCTCTGGCTTTGCTCCCCCTGTCCTGTCCCCGCCAGCCCCCCGCTCTTACGGGCAGGAGGGCTGCTCTGGTGGGTGCGGCTCCTGGGGTCCTCTCCCACCTCTAGCTGAGCAGAAACAGGGACCCTTGGCAGAGGATGGAGGAGGCCATGGTGTCTCACGGATTTTTCTGCCCAAAGCCTGGTCCTGATGCGGAGGGCGGAGCTGCTGCAGGAGTGCCGCATGCTGGAGCAGCAGAACACGGAGCTGCAGCAGCTGCTGCAGAAATACCTGGGCTCCAAGGTGGGCGGGTCCCTGGGGTGAGGACAGGAGGCAGGGTGGGAGCAAAGGGGGGATGCACCCTGGGGCTGATATTAAGACGTGAAGAGCCCTCTCCCCCACTGAGGTAAGCAAGCTTTGAGACATGGGATGTCAGGCTCCATGATGCCCGGGTTTGGGCGCCGGCTGCTCCTCGCACCCTCTCAGGAGCAATGCAGGGCCCTGAGGTGTCAGCTCCCTGAGCCCTTCCAGGCGAGGTTCCTACTTTGGTCCTCACCACCGTCTGTAGGAAGAGGAGGCAGAATGCTTCTCCCCCTTTCACGAAAAGGAGACTGGTGACTTCCCAGAGCAGGGCCCCTCCCCGCTTTGCAGCCCAGATCATCTGGCCTGGGACGTGCCATGGGCAGAGGAGGCTCCAACTGGGGCAGGTGTCCCCTGGCCCCCATGTGTGCCCACTCCCGCGAGAGTCGGGCAACAAGGCCCGATGGGGGGGTGGATCTCACTGTCTCTACTCCCTCTGGTTCGTAACACAGTTAGTTGCTGGCTCTGATTGTGGTGGGGTGTCCTTCCCACGGTGCTGAGGCCATGGGCCAGGGCGGTCGTGACACTGGGTTGAGCATAGTTCCTCTGCCCTCAGCTGTGGCTGTGAGAGGTGACAGGCCAGGCCCTGGGGCTGCGCCACCCAGTGTGGTCTCAGGCTGCAGGTTGCACCTAAACAGGGGACGTGGTCAGCTTGGGTGTCATGATGACCCCTTGACCGTGACAGGATTAAGACATTAGGGGACCATGTGGTCCACCCTTCCGTCGATGCTATTGTGTGTAAGAGGACGGGGAGGAGGTGGGGAAGTGCAGGGCTAGACTAGGGGTGGGGTGGCAGGCGGAGAGGGGAGAGAATTTAAGACAAGTGGTTCTCAACCTTCTGGCCCTTTAAATACAGTTCCTCATGTTGTGACCCAACCATAAAATTATTTTCATTGCTACTTCATCACTGTAATGTTGCTACTGTGATGAATCGTCATGTAAATATCTGATATGCAGGATGGTCTTAGGCGACCCCTGTGAAAGGGTCGTTCGACCGCCAAAGGGGTCGCGACCCACAGGTTGAGAACCACTGATTTAAGAGGTTGGCTCAGAGTGGAGGTTAAGGATGTCCCCCTCCCCCGAGGTGAGCAGCTGGAGCAGAAGCCCAGCAAGAAGCCCTGGGACATGGCTTCTGAAGGAAGGCAGCTGTGGGCTCCCCAGGCATCCAGCAGCATTCGGGGAGGGGAGGCGTGCGGAGATGCAGAGGCCTGTGGGAGACCCCCAGAGGCCTGCAGGGGCCCCCGGGAAAGCGGGGTGACCTCCACGCCCTCTCTTCCAGATAAACTCGGAACTGCAGGTTCCTCCGACGCAGGTGCTGCGGATCTCCACAAAGTCCAACTAGGCCTGAAAGGGTGCTGTCCGCGGGGCACCAGTGCGGGCGCTGGTGCCGGAGCCGCACACGTGCCGGGCGCTGCGGGGCGCACTCTGCCTTCCCCAGAGCTGCCACTGCACGGTGACACGAGGAGTTGCCTGTATCCCACAGTCATGATTAAAGTCTTTAGAACGTTGTGGCTAGATCTTTTTTAAAGAGGCCAGGTCTGGGAGATGGGCCCTATCCCAGAGCTGCCACTGCACGGTGACACGAGGAGCTACCTGTATCCCGCAGCCATGATTAAAGTCTTTAGAACGTTGTGGCTGGATCTTTCTTAAAGAGTTCAGGTCCGGGAGACGGGCCCTACCCCCACCTCTGTGTCCCCAGGGGGCTTTGTCCCGGCCTCAGATTGTGGCACGAGAGCAGGCACGTTGCTGGGAGATGCAGCCCAGGCCAGTGGCACGGGCTCCCTTGTTGTTGGGGGCAGTTGGTGTCTATCCGTGGAAGCTGGAGCTTTGGGGCAGCTTGTAAGGTCCTCAGCTTTCACTCTGTCCTTGGGCCTGCAGGACCCTTTGGTTGAGCTTTTGGGGCCCCCGGGTGCCCCCTGGGCTGTGGTGTGAGGCTCCTTCCGTGGGCAGCCTGGGCAGGTGGCCCTGTGCCTTAGGCCTGCCTTGAACCCCGGGCCACGAGGCCACCCACAGGGAAAGCCAGAGGGGCCGGCTGGTGCCGAGTTCGCCAACCTCCGAGTGCCCGCCGGCCCTGCACCCCACTCCTGACCCCCTACTTGAGCAGACTCGTCAGCTCAGTGTTG
>NW_006293779.1:5702599-5702863 GCF_000327345.1 Myotis davidii | reverse complement strand
GCTTCTGAAGGAAGGCAGCTGTGGGCTCCCCAGACACCCGGCAGCATTCGGGGAGGGAAGGCATGCGGAGAGGCAGAGGCCTGTGGGAGACCCCAGAGGCCATGCAGGGGCCCCTGGGAAAACGGGGTGACCTCCACGCCCTCTCTTCCAGATAAACTCGGAACTGCAGGTTCCTCCGACGCAGGTGCTGCGGATCTCCACAAAGTCCAACTAGGCCTGAAAGGGTGCTGTCCGCGGGGCACCAGTGCGGGCGCTGGTGCCGGA
>NW_006293779.1:5654374-5702092 GCF_000327345.1 Myotis davidii | reverse complement strand
CTCCCTGGGCTGTGGGGAGAGGCTCCTTCCGTGGGCAGCCTGGGCAGGTGGCCCTGTGCCTTAGGCCTGCCTTGAACCCCGGGCCACGAGGCCACCCACAGGGAAAGCCAGAGGGGCCGGCTGGTGCCGAGTTCGCCAACCTCCGAGTGCCCGCCGGCCCTGCACCCCACTCCTGACCCCCTACTTGAGCAGACTCGTCAGCTCAGTGTTGGATTTCTTTTATTAAGAGAAAAATCACCACTCAAGAAAGGAAAGACAGCCAAGTGAAACCCAGCTCACGCAGGCAGGGCAGCACTTCCAGTGCAAAGGCCCGCTGCCACTGGAGGGCCTGGAGGGGCCCGCTGGGCAGGGCGGGGAGGGCACTAGCCTGGCAGAGGAAGTTCTGGGCATGGATAAAACCTCACAGCTGGGCAAGGGGGGGTGGTAAACGGCTGCCCCGGCAGGAGGAGGAGCCACCCCCAGGGTTAGTCAGAAGGTCTGCCCACTCTCGGAAGGTCTGCCCACTCGTGTAGGATAAAGACTGGTGGTGCCACTGCCCTCACAGGCTATGTCAGAGGGGAGCGGAGGGTGATGCTTTTTGCTCATATTTTTAGAACGCCCTGGGCCCTGGCCCATGCATGATTCTCAGATAATTTCATTAAAGCTTTAGTCCTTGACTGGAAGGCCTGGGGGAGGGTTTGGGGTGGCTTCCTCTGGAGCCGGGGCCTGAAGAAGGGGGGTGCCTCAGCCAGGTGGGGCAGACCCCCCACCCACAGGCAGGACCAGAGGGGCAGGGCCCCGGGAGCAGCTGGCTTGAGGAGGAGAGGATGTGCAGGGGGGCTCCTTGGACCCGAGGCCTGGAGGGTGGACAGGGGCTCCTGAGGCTCCCCAGGGAGTCTGGAAAGCCCACGCCAGGGGAGGGGAAAACGCACAGGCCCAGGAGGGGTGCCCCGGGGAGGATGCAGGGACCTCACGCCCCCAGGAGCTTCTTGACCATGTAGCCGGGGAGGCTGTAGAGGAAGAGGCCCAGCATGAGCAGCGCCAGCAGCGCCAGCACGATCTTGATGATGAGCCACTTGTACCGCGTGCAGATGAGGTACTTGATGGACTTGAGGGGGTTGAGGAACCAGACGAAGGCGGTGTCGGGCCGGCTGGGGGAGGGGAGCTGCAGTCAGGCGGGGCATCTCCCGGGGTACCCATCCCTCAGCCCCTCTAGACCCCAAGAGACCCTGCCACAGCCCCAAGAGGCGTGAGTGCTGGAGACAGGGTCGGAGCCATTGCTAAGCACAGGGTTCGCTGCTTACATTCCCGTTGGCAGGACCCTTGGCATGCCCCCTCCTCCCAAGGCCTAGCTGGCACTTCTGGAGCTTTGGGCAACCCCGAGCCTCCACCTGGACACCAGCAGCCATGGCAGCTCGCTACCCAAAGGGGCAGCCGCAGCCCCACGGGCAGTCCTGGGTTTAGGGAGCGCCTCTACTCGGCAGGTCACTGGACAGGGTCCCCTGTCCTCTCTCCGTGAGACCAGTGTTTCTCAACCTCTCCCCTCCTGAGGATCAAGCTTCTGTCCAGGGTCCGAGTGGCTCGGGGGGGGGGAGGGGGCGCCTGCCACCCTCACCGACCTGCGCACGTCAGGGGTGGTTGCTGCTCTACCTCCCAAGTGGCCTCCGAGCCAAGAAGTGCTCACTAAGCTTTACATTCTGCTGTTTGTGTTCCAGAGCAAGAGGCTTTACGGAATGTCATGATATAAAGTTAAAGTGTGAATGTGCTTTTTAAACTCCTGCCTGCCGGTGCCTGGAGGACGCAGATGGCACTCCTAGTGAGGTGCTCAGCACGAGGGGGTGGGGGTGGGGAAAGCTTGCAGAGCGGGCACGGGCGCAGGGCACCTGGTTTCCAGTCCCAGCTGGGACAGGCACGTTAGCGCCTCTTTGAGCCTCAGCTCCTCACTTGCACAATGTGTTAGCAGTGGACCCCGCTCCAGGGTTGGTGGAAGGGGAAGTGAGTCAGTGACGGTGCCTGGCGCCGAGCTGTGCTCAGCAGATGTTGGCTACTAAGATGTTGGCCTTGGATGGAACTGCTTATCGTCCCGCAGGGCGGAACACGACTGGGGGTTGGCAGCTGGGTGATGCAGGAACTATCCAGGACTCGCTGGCCAGGGTTAGCCCAAACCTTCCCCTCTCCCTGCCACATCTCAGCCTCTCCCTGCCAATGCAATAGGGTTAGTCTGTCAGGAACGTCACTGGGAGAGGAGGTGGCCAAGTTTGAGGAATGCTGGGTTGGCAACTTGGAAACCTGGGCTGAGTCCTAGCTCTACCCCAGTTTGCTAGGGAACGCTGGGCAAGTTATCTCACCTCTGAGGCCCAATATGTAATCATGTACAATACTCATTTCCAGTTCTGAGAGCCCATGAAAGCGTTTGAAAGTTCCTGTGTGTGTTCACATGTGTGTGCACAATTGTGTGTGTGCTCTGTGTGTGTGTGCTGTGTGTGCTGTGTGTATGCTGGGTGCTGTTTGTGCTGTGTGTGCCATGTGTGCCATGTGTACTGTGTATGCTTTGTATGATTGTGTGTGTGCTCTGTGTGTGTGTTGTGTGTGTGTGCTGTGTGTGTGTGTGTGTGCTGTGTGTGAGCTGTGTGAGTTCCACATGCTGTCAAGCTCCGGAGCCCCAGGTCCAGAGGAAGGGGGAGGAGTACCAGCCCTAGAGGATGCCGGGCTCAGGCCCCCAGGATCTTCTTGACCAGGTAGCCAGGCACAGAGTAGAGGAAAAGGGCGAGGAGGAGGAGCAGCAGCGTGAGCAGCAGCAGCTTGAGCAGCAGCCAGCGGTACGTGTGCCACAAGAAGTAGCGGGCAGACTTGAGAGGGTTCAAGAACCAGATGAAGCTCGTGTCGGGCCGGCTGGAGCGGAGGAGGAGCAGAGGGAGCACCGAGAAAGGACACACAGGGTGAAGGCTCAGAATGGCGGGGGCCCGGCCAAGAGGGGGCCCGGCTAAGAGGGGGCCACCCTGGGCTGAGGAGTTCCCAGGAAGAGAGAAAAGGGTAGAGGTGCCTGCAGAGTGGGGGCAAGAAGACCCAAAGGTTCTGGCCCTTCGTTCCTGGTGCAGCGCCCCCAGGGACCAGCGTGGCCGGGCCTCCGGGCGGGCAGGGCACTCACTTGGGTTTCTCTAGGGGGTCAGGTTCGTTGCGGGCAATGCCCACTGGATTCTTTTCCGCCTCCTCCGCTGTCAGGAGATGCAACTCTGCCTCCACCTTGCCCTGCAGACAGAAGAGAGCTGTCCTGGTGCCTGGGCCAGGCCCGGCCCTCAGCACCGGCTCAGCCCTGCCCACCGCCCGAGCAGGGGGCGGTGCCCACCGTGAGCTCGAACTCGTCATTCTCATCGCGGGCCAGGAGGGGCCACCAGCCTTTGACACGCTTCTGCTTGAAGATGGAGACCAGGGGCACGTCCACCTCCCCCGTGGCCATCTCCATGGTGCACTGCTTGGCCGTCTTCGCGCCCCGGGGGAACCGGTTCAGGTCCAGCTCGATGGCCCCTGTGGTGATCTCAACGTCAGCACGGACGGACGGACGGACGGATGGACGGACTGTGGGAAGGACCCCCCAGGGTGGGTGGGCTCACCCTGCCCCTTCCTCCCCCTCCCCCGCCCTCTCTGTCCCCGTCCCAGTCCCTAAGCCCCGCCCGGCCCTGCACCCAGGAAGTCGTCGGCGGAGAAGTGGTCGGCGTCCCCCCCACCCCATGCCCCCCCCCTGCCCATGCTGCCCCACAAACCTGGGGATCCAGCATCTCTCCTTCCCCTCCACTCTCTCAGCCCCTCCCATCCCACAGCTCCCTCTGTCCTGGCCCCCCTCCCCCCGGAAGGGGCTCACTCTGTCCAGCCCCCCAGCCGGGGCCTTCACCCACCCCCGCACAAAAATGTCGCTGGACTTCTCCCCAGTGAAGAAGTCATCGTCCTCCAGGACCACCTCATCCGTGTTCCACACGATGACCCGCAGCTCGTACCTGGTGGGGAGAGGGGATTAGCAGTTGGTGGGGGGGCGGCGGGGGAAGTTACCCCAGGATCTCAGGGCTGGGATGGGATGGGCAGGGGGCTGGAGCTGAGCTGACAGAAGTCCCGGGGACTTGGGCTGAGCACAGGGCCTGGACAGTTGGAGCTGAGAGAGTAGAGGAAAAGGAGAGATGTGGGTCCCCAGGTGTGAGAGGGCCAGCCAGTCAGTACAGCTGCTGTGAGCAGAGCCCCAGGGGAAGCCAGTCAGGCTGGACCACCGGGACCCAGCACCCTCCTGGGCAGGGAGGTGGCTCTGGGCAGGGAGGGGCAGGGCCGGCTGCTGGGGGCGGCTGAAGAGAGGCCCAGAGAGTCAGGAGCAAGGTGCTTGTCTCAGGGGCCGGAAGCTCATTCCAGTTCTCATAGAAACTCAAGTCCAGCGGCCGGCAGTGGACGCCCTGGAACCCAGTCTCCTTTATGTCCTTGTGCCCAGAGAGAATTTTCCCTTTGAAGTGTAATTGTCATTACGAATGAGGAAGTTACATTTCAACGTCCAAGAGTGAGGTTGAGTCACCCACTAACAATTGATTGGAAGGTGGTTCCTGGAGTTCTGCCCTGGACTGCAAGTCCCGGTGACACCATAGGTTGGGGTGGCCCCTAGTGGTAGGTCCTGGAACAGCATGCTGTGGCCCCCGAGCGGGAGGCTATTTCCAGCAGAATTGTCTGCATAATTTGACTGCCCAGAGCAAAATGGAAATACAAGGCTCCTTGTTCAAAAATCATCAAGAATCTCAAGATGATCGGGTTGGAGCAAGGGTGGGGTCCCTGAGCATGAGCCCCTGTGCGAATCCTCAAAGCTGGCCCTGGTGCCAGGCCTGAGGGCATCCCAGCTGCCAGGGACTAGATCCTGCCATTGTACAGATGGGAAAACTGAGGACCAGGGAGGCAAAGGGACTTGGCCAGGGTCAGCCAGGAGAGGCAGCGGGCTTGGCTCCCGGCCCAGTGCTCCTTCCACGCGACCCTCCCCCTGCTGCTTCCGGGCACTCGCTCCTGCTCATCTTGGCAGGGGCTTCAGCTAACCCGGGCGGAGCTTACTGACAGCCTGGTGTGGGCTGTGCCCGCCAGAGCAGGCTCTCGGGGTCCGTGGCTTGTGTGCCACTGTGTATCCTGTGTGGGAGCCCGCATTCTGGTGCGAGTCCACGAGAGGGTGCCAACGTGTGCTCATGGCCAAGGGCAGGCCTCACCACTCTCCGGATGGGTGGGTGTGTTCCCACCACAAGGCCACACAGGGAATGCCAACCGGCCCAGGTGATCTGGGCTGTGGAAGGAGTGGCGAGGGCTGGAGACGGGAAGACTGGCGCTGGGCCCCAGCAGCTCACTTCTTGGGCTTCCGGGGGGAGATGTCCAGAGGCGTCCCAGGGGCCGGCATGTCCATGGGGAACATGTCCACCCACAGCTCCAGGCGGCCCTGAGGAAGAGGGGCGTGCCAGGTCTTCCTGAGACTCCGCCTCTGCTCTCCTCCCCCTCCCGACCTTTGTCCTGTCAGGACCCATTTCATCAATTTCCATCCTTGGATGCCAGGAATTCCTATGACGTCATCAATAGCCAATCACAGCTTCTGAGGGAGACCCCCAGGTATCCACCAGAGCTGATGTGGGCTGACTCAAGGCAAAGATGTGCCTCTGGAGTGACCGTGAAGGGCCTGGTGGGGAGCTGCCGCCAGGCTTTGGGAATGCAGCCAACGGCATGAGCATCCGTTTTACGGACCCAGGTTGGGATTCCCCGATCCCAACACCAGAGAACCTCAGGGGCGTCACCTGCTCGATTCCCGGCTTGTCAGGGTTGAGCAGCGGCCGTGTCTCCACGTGCTCCGGCACCAGACGGCAGCCCACTCGGGGGATGTCCTCCCAGTGCCGCAGGGCGCACAGCGCCACGTGCTCATCCGTGGGCCCCCTCTGACCTGTGGATGCCAGCGGGTCAGCTGCACATATGGGCTCAGCAGAACAAGATCTGTGCTGGGCCAGGGACTTGGGCACAAAGAGGCCCCCGCACCAGCCCTGGGTCACACGTCTTCATGGTACTGTTGGGGACACTGAAGCACGGAGGGAGAAGCAGCTTGCCCAAGCTCTCGGCTGTCCCACAGGGCCCAGAGGTCTGTGTCCTTGGGTTCTCTCCGCCTGGGGAACTTGACCAGAGTCCCCTGAGGGGGTGTGATGTCAGGAGGGCAATGCCCAGCGTCCGGAAGGCGGTCAGCACGAGGTCCCCGCACAGCTCTGCCTGATTCTCTGGGAAGGGCCACGTGGGCGCAGGAGCGGGGAGCGGGCAGGGCTTGTAGCCACGTGACCTTGGACGGTCACTAACTGCTTTGGGTCTCAGATTCCTCATCTATTGAATGGGGAGACCCTCCCTCGCCCAGGATGCCGAGAAGGAGAGAGAAGGAAGGAGCAGGCAAGCGCTGTGTAGCATGGGGAGCCTGGGCAGAGGTGGGCAGACAGGAGAGGGACTCGGGGCCGAGGAGACCCCAGGCCGGGCCTCCGGGTTCCATCAAGGGAAGTGTGGGTCCCTCCTTGGCCCCTGCCCCCCCTGTGGCTGTGCCCAGCCCCCGTTACCGTTCTCATCTTCCATCTCGGAGGGCCCGGTGAAGACGCGGTTGGACACCTTCACCCTCCCGGGGGGCCCGAAGTGGGGGCCGTCCACTTTGCCCTCCTTGCACAGGCGGGTCAGGATCTGGCTGGGCTTCATGGGGTCCCGCCAGATATTGTAGCCGTGTCTGTGGGAGGGCACACAGGCTCGTGGGGCTCAGGTGGGCTGGGCCACTCCCAGGTGGCAGCTGGTTACGGCCGATTCTCTAAAGTTGTCTGTTGCCCTAGTGCAGTGATGGCGAACCTATGACACGCGTGTCAGAGGTGACACGCGAACTCATTTTTTTTGGTTGATTTTTCTTTGTTAAATGGCATTTAAATATATAAAATAAATATCAAAAATATAAGTCTTTGTTTTACTATGGTTGCAAATATCAAACACTTTCTATATGTGACACAGCACCAGAGTTAAGTTAGGGTTTTTCAAAATGCTGACACGCCGAGCTCAAAGGTTTGCCATCACTGCCCTATTGGGTCCCGCTATGGGTTCCAGGCTCAGCTGAGGTGCTGGGACAGCTGGAGGCTGATCTCTCCTGCCCTGGGCTCTGGCCCCAGTGCCCAGTGTCCCAGTCTCCCATCTCCCTCCCTGGGGCCCACTTCTCTAAAACCTCAAAGACTCCCATGAGGACACGGATAACCAGAGAGGTTAAGGGATGTAACCAGGGTCACACAGCCTGTCATTGGCAGAGACCAGCCAGATCCCCGGCAAAGGACACAGTGCCATCTCTCTCTACCCTCCTTGCCCTGCCTCCTCTGTCCTGGAACCCCCTGTGGCTCTCTCTTTGTCTTAGACTCTGTCCTGGCCACGGAAGGCTGTGCCCGGAGCCTGCAGGGGTTCAGGCCTGGCCAGGAACAGAACCTGTACTATGTCCAGCTTCCCAAACCCCCTGCTCTGAAGGGTATTTTCAGAGTCAGGGTACAGCAGGTGGGCCCCGCCCGCCCCACCTACATGGAGTAGGTCTGGGCGATGCCGCAGGTGGCGCGGTGCTTGCTGTAGAAGCGATTCTCCAGGTCAATCTTGGTTTCCCCGATGAGGTCATCGGTGCCGACCAGGTCCCAGTCATACACGGACACCGTCAGCATGGATTCCATGGGGAAGGACGCCTCGATGTCGAAGGACCTGGCAGGGCGGAGGTTGGGAGACGGGTTGAGGGTGAAGTAGGGTGGGAGGGGGTCTGGGCTGGAGAAGCTGGGGTGGGAGTAAGGGGCCCGCAGGAGGCCTTACTTCCCAAAGACAGGGTTGAGCTGCTTGGAGATGTAGTTCTCCTTGTCCCGGATGTCAGTCTTGCCCAGCCGGATGGCGATGTAGGGGTCCGCTTTGCCGTTGATGTCTGCCGGGTGCAGGTCTGTGGCCTGAGATGGGAGACGTGCTCCTGAGCAGGCTCCCACACCCTCCTCATCTTCCAGTGCCCCCGCCCTGCTCCCTGATAGTCCCTGATGGTGACGGGCGGGACCACTGGACCGGGGGCAGGAGGCTTGCTGTGTGCCCTCCAGCCTCAGCTTCCTCATCTATAAAAGATGGGAACCAGCCCTAGCTGGCTTGGCTCAGTGAACAGAGCATCGGCCTGCTGACTGAAGGGTCCAGGGTTCAATTCCAGTCAGGGGCACGTACCTCAGTTGCAGGCTCAGTCCTGGCCCCTGCGTATAGGAGGCAACCAATCCAGGTGTCTCTTTCACATTGATGTTTCTCTCTCTGTTTCTCCCCCTCCCTTCCACTCTCTCTAAAAATCAATGGGAAAATATCGTTAGGGGAGGATTAACAAAAAAATAAAATAATTAGAAAAAGATGGGAGCTAGACCAGATGACCTTCAGGTGCCTCCCAGGCAGGGGCTGTCAGTTTGCAGCTGCCTCGACCCTCCTGGGCAGGGGCACTGGGTGACTGGGGAGGGGGTGACGGGGGAGGGGGCGACGGGGAAGGCTCACCCGGACCACATAGACTCGGACCAGCACGTTGATGGGGTCGTTGCTGGGAATGCCCTGGAACATGCCATAGGTGGGGTCGTATCCGGCTTCCCGGGACACATCCTCTGGGAGTGGCACTTTGTACATGCAGAGGGAGCCCTGGGCAAGGCAAGCGTGGGTCAGGGTGTGGGTTTCTCTGAGCACGGGGGTGGGGGGGGTTGGGGCTGGCACCCTGTGGGGGCAGGGCCTTAACTCTTTGGTGGCTGGATCATGGGAGGACCAGGGGGTCTGGAGGAAGTGGCCAGGGCAGCGGCAGGGAGGGGGATAAAGTAAGCAACTTGGGGAGCCCTTGGGGCAGATGCTCTTTATCAGTCAGCACGGAAGTCTTTTCATATTTTACCAACCCGTGCCGCTGACAGTTCCACGCAACTGTCAGCCTTGAGTGCAGGCTGGTGTGGCGGTCGGGGTGGCGGGGGGCTCAGGGTACAGGGCCTGGGGCTCCTCGCCTGACCTTGAACCGGCCGACGATGCGCTCCTCCTCGGTGGAGCCATCTTCGTCATCGCCTGTCTTGCCTCGAAGCAGGTTGAAGGTGTGCAGCCAGTCCTCGAAGTGGTCGAACTCTGCCTCCAGCTCCTTGGGGTACACCTGAGCCAGGCTGAGCCGTCAGGGGGACGTGGCCCGTCCACCTGCCTCCCTCTTGTCCCATCTGCCACCTCCTGCCCTCGGGGGTGACCCCGCACCGCTGGCAGGGTCTGCCCCAGACCTTCACCTTGAGCTCGTCAATCTTGGATTTCTTCTTCTCAGGGGCCTCAGGCCCCTGGCCAGGCCCGGGACTCTGGGTTCTCTTCTTCTTCTCCTCCTTTGCGGCCTTTGCCTTCTTCATCGGCCCCTTCAGGCCTGGCCGGAAACAGAGAAGGAGGCCTGGTCAGTTCGGGGCAGAAACGATGGAGCAGGAAGGCCTGGGTGGAGTTCCAGCTCGCTACTAATTTACTTAGTAATTTCACTGGCCGGTCTCTGTGTACTCATCTGTGAAATGTAGACAGTACTCCCTGGCGTGCCCGCCTCACGCGGGTGCGGGTGCCACTAAGGTCACCCAGGGAGTGTGCACCAAGACTGTTGTCATGCCCTTTGACAGAGCAGGGCATGGGAGGTGCTCACTCTCCTCTCTGGAACCCAGTCTGCTCGTCTGTAACATTATGAGGGTTGCTGCACATCAGCATTTCCCAAAAGGCATTCAGTGGAACACCAGGTGGAGGTGTTCTTGAAAGGCTTTTGGAAGAAGGGTAGCATGGTCAAATGTGTTGGGGAAATATGTCATATCTTCCTTTTAGAGATTTATGGTAATATTTGTATATTAAAGGCACTGAGAAGTCCTGCACCAAAAGACTTACTTTTCACATTGAACCACAGAACTCCTTTTCCCTCCGGAATGTCCATTAACACTGTTCCATGGAAAAGTCTGGAAAATGCTGGGAAAGAGGAGCTCTGAGGTCCCTTCCAGCGCTTAGGTTCTGTGGCTCTAAATGTCTGTCCATCACTGTGGTTGCTGAACTGGTCAGAGTGAAAGCCACTCTGGATCAGGCCAGGCGTGCTTGCCAGTGCCCAGGGATGCCTGATGACAGCTGCCCTTGGCTGCTGCAGCCGTGTGGGCCCGTGGGCGGGAGAAAGAGGTGCAGTGGGCAGGGGAGCCAGCCATCTGGGGGCACGCGGCGGGGGGAAGGAGCGGGGGGCCCAGGCAGAGATCTAGGGTTCCAGGGCTCACCCTCAATGTTGTCCATCTCCTCTTTCTCCTCCGAGTCCATTCCTGAGGCATCTTGCTGTCGAAGTTGCTGCCAAAAGATGAGGTGAGGAGGAGGAAAGGTGGGCTTCTTGGGGAGGGTCTGCTGACCCCCCACTGCCGTCTCAGACCAGCCTTAAGTGCACTAGACACAGAAACTCCTTCCTACTGGGTTACAAACCCATTGCGTGCTCTGCTTACGTGCATTAAACCAATGCATGATGTGGACCTATGACCAACTGTACTTAGGGGTTTATGATTCTTTAAATTGTGCATCATTAAGAATATAGTGTCCTTTAATGTTGCCTGTTATATTATTATAGTATAATGTAGAAAGTATAACTGAGTGAGTTATACCTTCACTCAGTTCACCTCACCCACTGGAGACGCAATCACTAGGTTTCAACCAAAGCCCACGGTCACATGGTGGCAGCCTGTGCGTTCAGACAAGGAGACCACAGGCAGCCCCTGGAGCTCCAGCCTGGTCGCCCCGGATCCAGGAGGTGACGGTGGGAGGAGATCCTGCTGTGTCCCCCAGTTATCTGCTTTCCTGTTCTGGACGAGTTTTTCTCGGCACACAGCCAACTTAGCTTCCCTGGTAGCTGTGTGGCCATGGGACTAGATTCTGGCCCATACGTTCAATTTCTGGATTGGGCCCTTAAAGGAAAGGGGTATGACTCCTCTTCCCCCCTTTACCCTCTCCTGTGCACTGCTATTAGGACATGAGGGCAAGCCCCCTCTAACTGTACACATGCAGGAAGCAGGTGGTAGGATCTTGGTCCTTGACACTGCGGAGTCACCGTGCCAGCCTTTCCTCGCTCACACGGCTCTAGCTCACTGCAGCTTAGCCCGTGCTCTCACTAATGGGGATGTGAGCAGCACACACAGCGGGGGCCACAGAAGGCGCCTGGGGAGGGAGTGTGGCTGAACCAGCACCGCTGAGGAAACACGACTGCAGGCACATGTCCCGCCTGGTCAGCCAGCCAGTCAGGAGCGCCCTGAACTAGGAAGACAGCGCGGAGACGAAACAACGGAAGAAGAGGAGGGATGCGCTTTCTGGAACTTGCCACCGGGCTCAGCAGACGGAACCCATGTGCACACAACAGGGGAAGAGCTTGCCCCCGCCCCGGTGACGGAGATGAGTCAAAACAGTGTGAAGGTGGGCGAGTGCTTGAGAAGCTGTTTCTGTTGGACCCCTGAGCACGTTCTCCTCTTCCTCACACGTCACCTCCTCTGGGAAGCCTCCCCAGACCCCTGCAGCCACTGACTTGCTTTCGTCACCACACTGTACTGTCCATTTCACCCGGCAAGCAGAGGGCTCCTCGGGGCAGGGGTGGCGTCTTATCTTTCAGCTCCCACAGCATCTGGGATGGTGTCTGACCCTTATCCATTCCAGAGACGTTTGTGAAATAAATGGATGAGGATGAGAGAAAGGCAAGCCAGGGAAGGTGAGTCCTGAGCTAGAACTTCAAGGCTGTTCCAAGCTCATGCGAATGGGGTGGAGGAGCCAGCTCTGGTGGGAGCAGGAAAGAAGGTGGGCAGGAGGGCCTGATGTGGGGTTGGGGCCACCTCTCCGATTCCCCCTTAGCCCCTGGCCCAGGCGCAGGCCTCACCTCCTTCATGGTGTCGATGGAGGCGAAGTACTTGGACCACCAGTCCAGCATGCTCTCATCCGGCTCCTCCTCCTCCGGCTCGTCCGAGCTGCCCTTCTTCTTCTTCTTCTTCTTCTCCTTCTCCTCGTCAGCCTGGTGGACAGGCCAGGTCCAGAGTCCTGCATACATCCCTGCGCCCTGGCCATGCCCTGAACAACCAGGGGTCTCCCATCTGTTCTGACCACTGCTCCCGGAAAGCCCCGGGCTTCTCGAGGCTCTGTGGGGCCACCAATAGCAGAGGAGCAGGGCTTTGTTTTAGGGAAGAGGATGCCATGACTGGAGAGGTCATGACCTGCCAACATGAGCCACTGGCCAAAGCAGGAGTGGCACTCAGGGGCCCTGCTGCCCAAGCAGCTCTCTCCCTCGGCCTCTTTGGAGGGTGTGCAGGTGTGAGCACCCAGGGGCTGGGGGTAGCTCAGTGCCTGATGCTAGGCCCAGTGTAGGGTCCTCTTTCCCCAGAACCTCCCCCTCCATGGTCCCCTCACTCACCACATCCACCTTGATGACGGCATCAGAAGTCTGCAAAAGGGAACCAAAGACATGGGGACAGAATTAGCGCCCGGGGCCTGGAGTGGAGGCAGCTGCCCAACTAGGGAGCGTGAGGAGAGGGAGCTCTCGCAGGGATGCTCGCTGTGTGCCGAGTCCCTGTGCCCCCAGGGTTAGCTCTGCACTGTAGGCACACTACTGCTGAGCCTGCAAAAGGCCTGCTTCACAGAGGTTCCCCCAGACCCGCAGGGTGGTGGTTCTCAACCCCGAGACAGCTGGGGACTCCCCAGATGATTTCAATGCGAGGTCAGGGTTGGGAGGGGATGCTGGCCACATGCAGTTCAGTGACGTTGGCTAGATGGAGTCAACTTCAACTCCATTGTTCCCCCCTCACCAGGTCAAGGCCTTAAAAATTAAGTGAATATGCACACACACAATTGCATAGCCAAAGGGGACCCTGGTGAGACACTCCACCAGAGCCCAGGGCCTGTGGGATGAGGGGGATGCTAAGGTATTGTTCTCTGTCTTGTTTGTGATAGCCTGAAACTAGGGGCTTCCCAGCAGACCCCCAGGAGGACTCAGGAGGCTGGGAGTTGAGGAGTTGGGGATCTCCAGGTGTAGCCCCGGAGCCTGGCAGTGCCACCCCAGGGCCGTGGGCCAGGCACTGGACCTCATCTGCTCCCCTTTCCCAAGAGTCATGCCCACTGCTCACTCAGCCACTGGCCAGGACCCTCTGGGGCCAAGAATTATGAGCCAAGAGAAGGTGGGCCTGATGAGGAGTCGAGCAAGCTCAGATCTCAGAAGCTAGGAGACAGCCCAGGTTGTGTGAAGCAGGCCAGGTTGGAAATGAGATTTGGAGAAAGTGGTGGAGAGGAGGCCCACTTCCATCCCCTCAGCACTGTCTGGACGCAGGATGGCCTGCTCCAGGCTGGCCTCCATCCTGCCCTCGCCTGCCCCTGCTGACTCCACATCCAAACCCCAGGCGGCAGGTCTCCCTCTGGCAGACAAATGGCCTGAGTCGTAGGACCAGGAGGAACAAGGAGCTTCCAGCTGGAGATCCTTCCACAACCAAGGTCTGGGGAGAGTTGTCTGTGAATGGCTGGAATGGAGAACCAGGAACCCTTGGGAAAAACCACTGGGAATCCATCGCTTACGGTGGTGTCAGTTGGAGTGAGAATAATTGCAGGCTATTGCTTCCAATCGTTACTGCTCGTTGTGTCTCTCATACATGCACACCACACACTCGTGCTCACACACACACGCACACACCCAGAGTCTAGGATGGAGCTTTCTGCACACACAGTCAGTGTTAGCCCTGGGCACGCGCACACCCAGGGTCTAGGATGGAGCTTCATGCACGCACAGTCAGTGTTAGCCCTGGGCACGCGCACACCCAGGGTCTAGGATGGAGCTTCATGCACGCACAGTCAGTGTTAGCCCTGGGCACGCGCACACCCAGGGTCTAGGATGGAGCTTCATGCACGCACAGTCAGTGTTAGCCCTGGGCACGCGCACACCCAGGGTCTAGGATGGAGCTTCATGCACGCACAGTCAGTGTTAGCCCTGGACACGCGCACACCCAGGGTCTAGGATGGAGCTTCATGCACGCACAGTCAGTGTTAGCCCTGGGCACGCGCACACCCAGGGTCTAGGATGGAGCTTCATGCACGCACAGTCAGTGTTAGCCCTGGGCACGCGCACACCCAGGGTCTAGGATGGAGCTTCATGCACGCACAGTCAGTGTTAGCCCTGGGCACGCGCACACCCAGGGTCTAGGATGGAGCTTCATGCACGCACAGTCAGTGTTAGCCCTGGGCACGCGCACACCCAGGGTCTAGGATGGAGCTTCATGCACGCACAGTCAGTGTTAGCCCTGGGCACGCGCACACCCAGGGTCTAGGATGGAGCTTCATGCACGCACAGTCAGTGTTAGCCCTGGGCACGCGCACACCCAGGGTCTAGGATGGAGCTTCATGCACGCACAGTCAGTGTTAGCCCTGGGCACGCGCACACCCAGAGGCTAGGATGGAGCTTCATGCACACACAGTGTTAGCCCTGGGCACGCGGGCAGCGGCGGCCCGGCTCACAGGGAGCCTCACCCGCAGCTGCATGCGCCAGGCCGTGTGGCACTGACCCCGTGCGCCTTACCGCGTCCAGCTTCACCATGGTCTCCAGCTTCTTGACGGGCACCTCTGGCTCCATGTTCACCACGACCTCCCCTGTGGGGTGAGAGGAGGGGCCCCCATTGCACAGCACACGGCAGCCCCGGAGGAGTCTTACTGGACAGAGAGATGGACAGACAGGCAGACAGACAGGGAAGAGCAGGAGTAACAGTGAAAGTCAGGCGTGAGCAGAAGGACCAGAGGCCTAAAGCTGATTTTTAAGAAGAGAGGAGGGCGGGGCAGTTGAGAGATAACTGATGGGCATAAGGAGAGGGAGAAGGTGAGCGAGAGGGGAGGGAGGGCTGCGGTTGAGAGAAATAGTGGAGGCTGGGCTGGGAGGGAGGCCTGGGTCTTCTCCCAGAACCAACCTGGGAAGCCATCTGCCCTCAGGCCCTCTAAGAACATCTCCAGCTCTGGCTCTTTCTGGCCCTAGAACAGCGGTTCTCAACCTGTGGGTCGTGACCCCTTTGGGGGTCGAATGACCCTTTCACAGGGGTCGCCTAAGACCATCAGAAAACACATATATAATTACATATTGTTTTTGTGATTAATCACTATGCTTTCATTATGTTCAATTTGTAACAATGAAAATAACATCCTGCATATCAGATATATACATGACGATTCATAACAGTAGCAAAATGACAGTTATGAAGTAGCAACGAAAATAATTTTATGGTTGGGGGTCACCACAACAGGAGGAATGGTATTAAAGGGTCGCGGCATTAGGAAGGTTGAGAACCGCTGCCCTAGAATGAGGGGCCGATCCGGGCAGCTCTGGCTCTCAGGATAGGACCTCCCCCCTGGCCTCCTCTGTACCCACTCGGGGATGCACTGGAGGAGCGAACTGGTGGCTGTGTGGACTGGACCGTGAGCTGGAGCTCCTCCCATGGACTGAGTGGAGACAGGCCTGGGTTTTGGGGTGTGGTCATACCGGTGCTGTTCCAGTTGGGGGCTGAATGGTCCGGGGGCCGGTAGATGAAGCGCCGAAGGGAGCTAACGGCGTGGGAGCCCACCAGGGTGTAGCGGCCGAAGGCCCGGCAGTCCACCACACGGATGTTCAAGGGCGGGTGCAGTAGCTCGTTCTCCGGGAGGTCCTGGGGTGTTGGCCAATGGAGCCTGAGCTCAGAGAAGGGGGCAGAGGCTCCTGGCCTTGCCCAGCCACACCAGCCACACCCAGCTCTGCCAGGCTGTGCCCAGGCCTGCACCCACCACTTCAAACCACTTGACAAGGGTGCTGAAGTTGGGGTTCTTCTTGTAATTGTGGATCATGGATGACTGTACCCCCTTCCCCGCACACTCGATGTCCACCCTCGGCCGGTCCACCTGGGCCAGGTTCACCCGCTTCAGGTCCCGCAGGCCCCAGAACAGCACCTGGGGGGTGGGGGTCAGGGGAGATGAGAGTCCCCTCAGTCAAGGGAGCCAGCCATGGGTGGGCTGGGCCACCTGAGGAGGAGCTGGGCCGTGGAGTGGGCAGTGAGTCAGGAGGGGCAGGGCCAGGAGAGCTGACAGGAGTGGGTGTGGCGGGCAGAGAGGAGGGCTGGGAAAGGCCCAGAACATGGCCGGGCAGCTCAGATCAGACCGGCCAGACCCTGGGCTGGCGGGGGCCTGGGCCTGCTGCTGGCTCCACGTATGACCTTGGACAAGTCACTTCCCTTCCAGGTCCCTGTCTCCTTGTCTGAAAAAGGAGATGGCCTGAGGTTGGGGAGACCCCTGGAATATGATGTCAGTGATGTCATATGTGCTTATGACCCCGATGGAGTAAGAGAGTGAGGGAGCAAGGAAGAGCGAGCACAGCAGGGCCTGTCAGGGGAAGGAAGGAGGGATGAGGGGGTGAGTGGAGCCCTCACGCACCTCGATTCGGTATTTGCTGAGCACGGGCCGGATGCCCACGGGAACGGGCATGATGGGACCGCGATCTGTGTCCACCGGGCCATTGATGGGTGGCAGGTCGGCCTTTCCTGCTGGCCCGATCTGGGGAATTGGGGTCACAGGTCACACCCTGCAGAGCCCAGAGAGTGGGCTCTCCCTTCCCAGGGGTTAGTTGCCATGTGATCTGGGGAGACAGGGGGTAGGCCCAACACCCGGGGCCCCTAAGAACCACGCTCCCAGCTCTAGTGGGACCGGCCTCTGAGCAGGCTGGGGAGCGGAGGCCCACCTGCAGCAGCTCGAAGGCGGCCAGAAGGTCTCCGGCCGTGGCGTTGCCGCGGTAGATCTGGTAGTACTCGAGCTGGGGCGGGAAGCGGGGCGGGCAGTACGCCTCGTCAGCCATCTTCACCACGGGCTTGGCGAAGGTCCGGCCCATGAAGTCGCATTTGCCCTGATGTGACAAACAACCAAGGTGGGCACTGGGAGCTGGAGCTCACTGAGCAGCGTCACACCTGGGGTCTCCCTCTGTCCTTGCCACAGCCCCGGGAGGTCAGGGCAGGTGTGATCACCCCATTTCACCAATGGGACCCCAAGTCTCACCACAGACTTGCTCATGGCCATGCTGGCAGTGAATGGCAGTCGGGACTCAGGCCTAGAAACGAGGCCCTCCTGCTTCTAGTCTGGGGCTCGCTCAGGGACCCCAGTAGCTGAGTGCTTGTCGTAAGTGGCTTCCCAGCTCTGGAGGGATCACTCCGATTTTTCCCTCCCCGACTCTAGAGCTCTCATGGAGGGCTGGGAGGCTGTTACTGACTGGTAGGTGTGGGCAGGGGGCCAAGGGCCCCTCGGGATGGGGGAAGGCTGGGGACAGCAGGACTGCTGACGCCTGTTCTGCAGACTGGGCCTGAGCTCGGTCTGCCGGTGCCGGGAGGTGGGGACACCCTGACCCATCTTCTCCCTGAGACCCAGAGGCCCGCAGTGGAGGGAAGGGGTCAGGCTGCAGTGACAGGGCGGGAGCCACTTGGAGGCTGGTCAGCAGCCCAGGCTCCCACGCTCCCAGCAAGCACGTGGCTGAGGGGTCCGGGGAGTGGCCATCGATGCACGTGCAGTGCAGTGAAGAAGGGGTAGGTCCCTGGCCTCAGAGCCCACCCATACCATGCTGTCCTGGTCGTAGATTTCAATGACAATGATGGGGGGATCATCCCGCAACTCATGAGCCTCGCCGTACAGCTCCAGGTTGTCGAACACCAGCATCTGGTCCCAGGTGGGGCACAGGGTCTCATTCAGCACCTGCAGCAGGGGGTGGGGGGCGGGGGGAGACAGGTCATACGTGGTGGTGGATGGACAGCTATCCCAGCAGAAGCCACCCCCAGTCACTGTGGCTTCCAGGGGACTCGGGCAGGAGTGTCATGCTCCCCGACTCGTCTGGGCACTTAAAATGAAGGGTAATGTGAGGCCTGCTCCCACCCCCTTTGCCTATATTTTTTTCTTGTTGAATGGAACCTCACTGAAGCCGTCACCAGTGTGGCCTGGGTGCGCAGTTATCTGCAAGGCTCCCTCTCGGGGTCTGGGTGCTGGCCGATGTGTTTCTCCAGGTTCCACAAGCTCATAGGCCCCCCTCACCTCAACGCCCGGGCCCTCACCTCTGTGCACTGACTCTGGTTGATGAAGAAGACACGGGCGAAAGGGTCCGAGAGGCCGCTGCTGTCCGCGGCGAAGAGGCTGCGGGCCTGGTACATGTGCGCCCGGAGCTGGAACACCTGCTTCTCTGTGGGGAAGGGCGGTCTGAGGCTCGGGGATGCCCCCCCGCAAGCACCCTCCCGGGGAGAGGGCTGGGAGCCCGGGGCCCCACTCACTGGTGTAGACCAGGCTGATGGGTGGGAAGGAGTGCAGGCCCAGGCCCTGGGCCGCTTTCACCTCCTCGAAGCCGCAGGGCAGGCCGCACAGGAAGTCCTTGCGCTGCTTGCTGAGGCCCAGCCACAGGTAGAGCTCCACCTTGGCCTGCACCGTCCAGCCCATCGAGCCGAAGCCCCGCTTGCCGGGCAGCTGAGGGTGGGCATGGGGTCAGCACCGAGAGGGACGGGCAGGGGGGACCTTGCTGTCCTCCCCCATTCTAGTCTCTCTCCAGCTCTGTCTTCTCTGAGCTCCTGCTACTGGAGGGCCTGCCAGACCCCTGCTGGAGGGCTGCTCCCCCCACGGGGAGACCGGCCCTTTGAAGAAGCCAGAGCCAAACTCTGAGCCCCAGTTGGCGCAGTCCTTGCCCAGCTCTTCCTCCACCATGGAGAAGAGCAGGTCCTTGGAGGGCACCCGGGCGTAGGCGATGCGTTTGTTGTTGCTCATCATCCAGATGAAGACGTCGGGGATGCTGTGCTGGGGCTGTGGTGAGGGCGGGAGGGGAGCCCGTGAGTGAGGGGCCACTGCTTGGTTGGGGCTCCCCGAGCTCCCTGACCACCAGGGTCTTTGTCTCAGGACCCAGAGGGCCAGGCCTGGGCCTCAGAGGAAGGACCCAAGATGCTGGTCTTTCTTCACCTCCCACCGATGGGGATGGGGCGGGAAGGGCACACGCAGGAGGAAGGCTTGTTCACTCCTGTCCCCCACCAGCTGTCAGAGGAGGGGAGGCCTCCAGGGTGGTCCAGCCCCGCCCCTTCCTGTGCAGCCCCTCCCTCTCTGGTCCCTGGGGTGTGGGGCCGGCACCCCTCTGTGCCCAGGGCAGGGGCGCACCTCGTCCGCCAGGAAGCGCAGCTTCTGCAGGAAGTTCTGGCACAGCCTCAGCTTGTCCCGCACCGTGTGGCGCTTCACCTGCGCCCGCAGGGTCTTCGCCTGCTGCCCCATGCTCTCCTGCAGGGGCGCGGGGGGACGTGGGGCTCAGGCCATGATGCAGGATGGAGGGGCTGGCCCTGGGGCCTGTGGCCTCAGACATAGGCCCTCCCACCTCAGTTTCCCCCTTTCACCTCCAGACCCCCCTCCGCCCCGTGTGGTCCCGCACTGGGACCGGCGTGTCCTCACCAGCTCCCGCAGGCACGATTTGAGGCGCTCCCTGTCCAGCCTGGTACGGGACATGTGGCCCTGATCCTTGTCGGCGAGGGAGAGGAAACGGCTGGGGGGTGAGGGGAGCAGGGCTTAGCAGAGCCCACCCACCAGCAGGGGCCTGCAGACACCTCCTTCTCTTTCCAGCCCCCCCACCGCCAGCCCCTGCCCCAGGGCCCCATCCCACGGCCCCATCCCTCACCGGCAGCCACAGCTCAGCTCCTCCAGGACGCCCCGCAGTCGGCGCTCGGGGTAGGACTTCTCCGTTTTGATCATCTCCTGCACGTCGTTCAGGCCTTCCTCCTGAGAACCAGGCGGAGGGGTGCCCGCTGAGCCACAGCCCCTCCCCCAGCTCCCCACCCCTCTGGGAAATAAAGGGCTAGTGACTTGGGACCTCTCGCTAGCGCCACCTCCAGTGTCCCACCCGCATCAGGAAACCACCCAGTTTCCAGGCTCTGCCCTCAGAGCCTGCGGCCTTCAGTTCCCGAGGAAGATGCCACCTGGGCTCTGAATCGTGGTCCCGGTGGGCTCTGGGCGGAACTCAGGGTTAGCTGGGGAAGGTGCTCAGCTGCCTTCAGGGAACCCCAACACTGGCCGGGTCAGGAGTCCCAGACTCCACTCCGGTAGCCCTTGGGCTCTTGGCCCCCTTCTGGGACCTGAGTCACCAGAACGTAGGTCCTGCTGGGTCACCCCGCAGTCCCTGCCCCCATTCTCGACCCCTTCACAGTGAGCTGCTGGGCAAACGGGCCTTGGGTGGGGCCCAGGCGGCTGCAGCCCGCCCCACCGTCCCCGCCCCCTCCCGCCCTGTCCTGGCGCTGACCAGCTTGTCTGCTATGTGGTCCATGATGTTGGCGTTGTAGAGGCGACGGCGCTGGTCTGGCCACCAGCTCTTGATGTAGATGCAGGGCTTGTGCTCCAGGTAGGGCAGGTGGAAGTAGTTCCTGGGGCGGGAGGAGGCGGGAGGTGGAAGATTGGGGGTCCACAGAGGTGGGAGGGCTAGGCCTGGAGATGGTGGGAGGCAACAGGCGGGCCCTCCCAGGCCCCCCTCGGCCACCTGGCTCACCTGTCGGTGATCTGGGGCCGCATGGGTGGGGTGGAGGAGACTGAGGCCAGGTCCCCACCCTCCTCCGTCTCATCGTCACTCGAGTTCTGGATCAGATCCACTTCCTCCTCATCCCCGGGCTCCTTCTGAGGTCGCGGCCGCTGGGGTCGGGACAGGCCATCCACCTCATTCCCATAGTTGCCTGGAGGCAGGAGGGGCGCACAAGGGCTGAGAGTCCTTTACCCACAAGGCCCCACCCTGCCCTCCAATCCCGGTGCCGCCGT
Source organism: Myotis davidii (assembly GCF_000327345.1). Taxonomy (NCBI): domain Eukaryota; kingdom Metazoa; phylum Chordata; class Mammalia; order Chiroptera; family Vespertilionidae; genus Myotis; species Myotis davidii. The sequence goes on along the minus strand of NW_006293779.1, from coordinate 5,681,296 downwards.
GGGTTTGTGGGAGGGGAGAAGGAAGGTCCGGGCATGGGGACGGTGCTGGGGTCTGTGCCCACTCAGACGTGACAGAACACTCGCCAGAACCGGTCCCCATGTCCTCCACACCCGTAAACCCCTCACAAAGAGCCCTGACGACCCCTGAGCTCAAGGTCCAGCCCAGGGCATGGCCTGAGTCCCCCTCTCCCCTCTCCAGCCTCACAAGGGCCTCTTCCTTCTGCAGGGATGGCTTCTTTCTCCCCGTGTCCCAAATATAGCCTAGCACTGTGGTGGGGCCCAGGCCACCCCGTGGGCATGTGTGCCCCACAGGCACGTGCTGTGTTGTATGCCCCACAGGCACGCGCTGTGTGCAGTGTGCACGCTGGAGGACACACGGAGGAAAGTGGTCACAGTTTCCCTCCCACCAGGGCTGTGGTGCAGGGTTAGCAGTGACCACCCAGAAGCCCCGAGGCCTGAAGTCCTCTCAGAGGCCAAGCACTCACCTATGGTGACCTCAAAGGTAATTGGCTTTTCTCCGTTTTTCCGGTCGATCATTGAGGCTTCCAGAAAGGCTCCGAATAAAAAGAATTCTTCGATTTTCCCCGCGCAGCTCTGAGGGGAAGGTGGGTGAAGCCATCATTAAGCTTCACGGGGATGCTGGGCTGGGCCAGGTCTCCTCCTCCAGGTCCTTTGGCCGCTGGTGGGCACATCCCACCCAGACCCCGGAGGACCGAAGGCCCAATCCCTTTCGCCCAGGCAGAGCCCGGGCCCAGGCTGCCATGGCGGGAAGGGGGCTGAGCTGGGGGACCTGGAGGGAGGACAGCACAGCCTCCTGGGGCCTCACCTCTGACACAGGCGTGGCCTGCTCCACCTGCACCTCCGTGGAGCTGGTGAGCTCAGGGTTGGAGGTGTCCAGGATCTCCACAGCCAGGCCCAGCATGAGGCGGGCACGGAAGGACACGCCCTCACCCAGGCCCTCGTTCAGGTCCTGGTGCTCGTCCAGCAGCGTGTAGTTGCGTGTGGAGCCGTACATGTTCACCCAGGCCGGGCCCAGCGTGGGCAGGAAGCCTGTGAGCCGGAGAGAGAGGAGTGGCCTGTGTTACACCTCAGGGCCCGCAAGCGTTAGAGGGGCCTCTTCTGGGGGCTCCCAGCCTGCACCTCCTGATTGCTGAGCTGAGGACCCCAGGCCTTCGGTTGCGAGCATTTGGGGACACGTCCATCCCCTACACCGCAGTGAGCGCTGTGAGGACAGGAATGGCTGCTTCTCTCGCCCTGTATCCCTGGTACCCAGCATGCCCCCTGGGCTGTCGGAGGGGTCTGTGCCCACAAGTCTATAGATAGTTACTATGGCAATAGGACACATCTATATGTGATATGCATGCATATACACACATGTACAATTGTTATTTTCATTTTACAGATGGGAATAGTACAAAGGTCACAGGGACTCATTGTCAGGGCTGGGGTTCGAATCCAGGCAGCCGGGCTCCAGCAGGCCCAGTCAGCTCTGCAGACCTAGCCTGACTTTCCACCTCTCCCTTGAGGTGGGAGCCGCTGGCAGCGCCCTTGCTGTACCCAGCGCCTTCCAGGCCGGGGTGCAAGATGGTGGTGGTTGAAGGGGGCTCTCATTCATTTACTCCCTCCTTCAGGACCACCCCCCCCCATCTCCCACTGCTGACCTTTGTCCCCGTCGTTGGAGATCTTGCGCAGGTCAATGAAATGGGTGCCGATAGCCACGTCGTTGACCTTGTCCGAGTCGCGGATCTGCACCTTCATGCGTTTGCAGAGCGGGGGGAACAGGTCCGTGAAGACGACCTGCTCATTCCACAGCGGCTCGTAGCTGTTCTTCTGCACCGAGGTCTTGCCCTGTGCGAGGGAGTGAGCGATAGGGTTTGTGTGTGAGCATGCGTGGATGTGCTTACTTATGTGTGCATATGTGTGGTGTGTGTATGCATGTTTGTGTATGTACATATATGTGGTGTGTGTGTGCATGTGTGTATATGTAGGTGGTGTGTGTGTACTTATCTCCTCCACTCTTCCCCACCCCAGCCTCTCAGACTCTCCTTCCATTCGATGCTCCCCCTCAGTTGTTGGTCTCCAGGACCCAGAGGTGGGGAGGGTTCCCTAAGGCCTGTCCATGCTGAGACAGTTCCCAGTCCCCCGCCCCCTGCCCCTCTCAGTTGGCGTGCCCTCATCTCTCACTCCCCTCCCTTCTCAGGCCAGTCTCCTGGCTTCTGATTTTGCCTCATGTCAGCCCCTGGGCTCCCACATCTATCTGACGCCCGTCACCCCAGACCCCGCCCCTGCACTCGGTAGCCCAGTACCTTCTGGCCAGCAAAGAAGACCTGCACGTAGGGGTCAACCAGGTCCTTGTTCTCCCCGATGAACGCCTTCTTCACGTTGGCCATGAGGCTGGTGTTCATACGGGGCAGCCCCTCTGCCCGGTAGATCTTCACGTAGAAGCGGGCCCACTGGCGTTCGGCAGGCACACCATCGGGGAGCAGCAAGTTCCTGCCGGCACATACAGCTAGGGCACCAGGCTGGGCACCCCAGCTCCTGCCCTAGCATCTACGTACCCCTGGGGCCTGGGACAATCTCACCAGTCCCTCCTCTCCTGTGACAAGGAGTCTGTGGATGGTGAGGCCAGCGCAGGTGGCCCCAGCCCTGGCCAGAGTCCTTCCAGGGAGAGGTGGGCTATCTGGGGGTGGGTGAGAACAGGGGTGGGGGATGGAAGGTACGACTCTGAGCCAGTCCACCCAAGGGACTCCCTTTGGGGAAGGACGGGCCAGGCCGGGTCTCAGGCTGGGGGAAGATGGGAGCCTCACCCCTCGATGTCATCCTCCTCCGTCTCGTTGGCCTTGTGGGGCGTCTTGATGTTGTCCCCCTTGCCCACCACTGCGACGTCACACTTCACGTAGCCCTTTAGCCCAGCCGAGATGTCGTCGGGGTCGGACAGGATGGCCCACTTGTGGTGGAACTGATGCTCTGCAGTGGCGAGGAGCAGGGACTGCACCTGCGCCCCCTCCCAGGGGCACCCGCCCTCAGGGCAGGCCTCAAAGCTGCAGAGCTGAGGGCCTTCTTGGCCCCTAGATGAAGCCATCAGGTGCCCCTGGGCAAGGGCCCACTGCTCTGCTTGCCTCTGGGCCAGGGGGACAGAGGTCCCTGAGCAGGGGCAGCTGGGGCAAGGGCTTGTATCCAGGTGTGTGGTGTGACCACCTCCTAATGGATTCCTCCACCTGCAGCCCTCCTACCCCAACCCCTGCGCTCACCTGCACACAGCTGCCAGCAGAGCCTTCAGAGAGGCTCCCCTCTCTCACTGGGGGCTCCCCAGTGCTCAGGGTAAGACCACAGACCTTAGCATGGCCTGTGGGGCCTCTGGATACAGCTCTTCCTACTCACTATGCTCGTCCCACCCCATCCCTGTGCTCCTGCGAGGCAAAGCTGCTGACCCCTCTGAATAATTCACTCGCTATTTCACACCTTCATGCTGCTGGTCTTTGAGCTTGGGATGACCTCATCCCTGCTCTCCCTCTGCCCCAACCATTCTCCTCCCTGCTTAAACGTCTACTTCCTTTGTGAAAGTGTCTCCTCTTCCATGCAGCCTTCCCTGACTTCCTCAGAATTGCTAAACCTGACCCTTTTGTTCTTGCTGTTCCATAAGCACACTCCTGTCTCACGGACAAGTGATTAACTGCTTATTGTCTGTCCAATTTCAGACGGAAAGCCTCCTAGAGACAGGGTAGTGTCATCCCAATAACCCCAGGACCTGGGACAGTGTGGAGGAAAGGACAGGTATCAGGGAAGAGGCCTTTCCAAGATGGGTCACTGATCAGCTGCCTCCTGCACGCCCCCTACTGGGGATTGAGCCCACAACCCGGCCTGTGCCCTGACTGGGAATTGAACCGTGATCTCCTGGATCATAGGTCGATGCTCAATCACTGAGCTACTCCAGCAGGGCTTAAGCTTCACTTTAAAGCTGATTGCGAGCAGAGGGAAGCCCTGGCCTTGCTGCATGAAGGGCTCAGAACTTCCCTCTCCCCCCTCTCCCCTTCACCTTCTACCGCAGCTCAGACCCGTCCCTAACAAGGCGCAGGTCCCCCCGTCTGAGTCGCAGCCACGATGTGTACCAGCCAAGAGTCTATTAGGTTGAACCATGAAAAAGCTCCAATTTGTTCAACATAATAGTTGAGTGGCACCTTCCAGCCGCTTACCTTCTCCTGGCTGCTTTGATCTCGCCCGGAAATGGGAAGAATGGCTGGTGCCTCCTCCCTACTCTGTGAGGGTCCGATGCGACAGCCTGGCTGACAAGGCACTGCCACTGTCCAAAGGCCTAATGGCGTCGCGACTGCACCTTGAGTGGCGGGTTCCCTTCAGGGCTCGGGGAGCCCCGTGCCAGGCTGTACGCCCATGGTTCCAGCTGCCCAGGTGGTGGGCTTTGAGGACAGTGGAGTTCAGCGGGGGGCCCAGGAGTCACACAGTCTGGTGTCACCCCCGACCAGCTGGGAGACTGGGAAAGCCCTGGCACTTCCCAGAGCCCCAGGCCCCTCAACTGTAGAAGGGGTGATGCCACACATCCCAGCAGGGGGGCAGTCTGCAGCTCTGGGGCTCCCCAGGGTGCCAGCAGACGGGTGCATATAAGGCGGAGCACCCATCACTCCACATCCCTGATGGCTGTGTGTGCTCACGGCCCCACCGGGACCACCGGGGTGTGTATGTGCTTACTTATGTGTGCGTATGTGTGGGGTGTGTGTATACACGATATGTGTGGTGTGTGTATCCTGAGCCAGGGGCCGCCGGGGGGTGGAGGTGCTTCCTCATGTGTGCGTATGCGCGTGGTGTGTGTATACCGGAGCCAGGGACCGCCGGGGCGCGGATGTGCTTATGCGCGCATATGAGTGTGGTGTGTGTATCCTGAGCCAGGGGCCGCCGGGGGGTGGAGGTGCTTCCTCATGTGTGCGTATGCGCGTGGTGTGTGTATACCGGAGCCAGGGACCGCCGGGGCGCGGATGTGCTTATGCGCGCATATGAGTGTGGTGTGTGTATCCTGAGCCAGGGGCCGCCGGGGGGTGGAGGTGCTTCCTCATGTGTGCGTATGCGCGTGGTGTGTGTATACCGGAGCCAGGGACCGCCGGGGCGCGGATGTGCTTATGCGCGCATATGAGTGTGGTGTGTGTATCCTGAGCCAGGGGCCGCCGGGGGGTGGAGGTGCTTCCTCATGTGTGCGTATGCGCGTGGTGTGTGTATACCGGAGCCAGGGACCGCCGGGGCGCGGATGTGCTTATGCGCGCATATGAGTGTGGTGTGTGTATCCTGAGCCAGGGGCCGCCGGGGGGTGGAGGTGCTTCCTCATGTGTGCGTATGCGCGTGGTGTGTGTATACCGGAGCCAGGGACCGCCGGGGCGCGGATGTGCTTATGCGCGCATATGAGTGTGGTGTGTGTATCCTGAGCCAGGGGCCGCCGGGGGGTGGAGGTGCTTCCTCATGTGTGCGTATGCGCGTGGTGTGTGTATACCGGAGCCAGGGACCGCCGGGGCGCGGATGTGCTTATGCGCGCATATGAGTGTGGTGTGTGTATCCTGAGCCAGGGGCCGCCGGGGGGTGGAGGTGCTTCCTCATGTGTGCGTATGCGCGTGGTGTGTGTATACCGGAGCCAGGGACCGCCGGGGCGCGGATGTGCTTATGCGCGCATATGAGTGTGGTGTGTGTATCCTGAGCCAGGGGCCGCCGGGGGGTGGAGGTGCTTCCTCATGTGTGCGTATGCGCGTGGTGTGTGTATACCGGAGCCAGGGACCGCCGGGGCGCGGATGTGCTTATGCGCGCATATGAGTGTGGTGTGTGTATCCTGAGCCAGGGGCCGCCGGGGGGTGGAGGTGCTTCCTCATGTGTGCGTATGCGCGTGGTGTGTGTATACCGGAGCCAGGGACCGCCGGGGCGCGGATGTGCTTATGCGCGCATATGAGTGTGGTGTGTGTATCCTGAGCCAGGGGCCGCCGGGGGGTGGAGGTGCTTCCTCATGTGTGCGTATGCGCGTGGTGTGTGTATACCGGAGCCAGGGACCGCCGGGGCGCGGATGTGCTTATGCGCGCATATGAGTGTGGTGTGTGTATCCTGAGCCAGGGGCCGCCGGGGGGTGGAGGTGCTTCCTCATGTGTGCGTATGCGCGTGGTGTGTGTATACCGGAGCCAGGGACCGCCGGGGCGCGGATGTGCTTATGCGCGCATATGAGTGTGGTGTGTGTATCCTGAGCCAGGGGCCGCCGGGGGGTGGAGGTGCTTCCTCATGTGTGCGTATGCGCGTGGTGTGTGTATACCGGAGCCAGGGACCGCCGGGGCGCGGATGTGCTTATGCGCGCATATGAGTGTGGTGTGTGTATCCTGAGCCAGGGGCCGCCGGGGGGTGGAGGTGCTTCCTCATGTGTGCGTATGCGCGTGGTGTGTGTATACCGGAGCCAGGGACCGCCGGGGCGCGGATGTGCTTATGCGCGCATATGAGTGTGGTGTGTGTATCCTGAGCCAGGGGCCGCCGGGGGGTGGAGGTGCTTCCTCATGTGTGCGTATGCGCGTGGTGTGTGTATACCGGAGCCAGGGACCGCCGGGGCGCGGATGTGCTTATGCGCGCATATGAGTGTGGTGTGTGTATCCTGAGCCAGGGGCCGCCGGGGGGTGGAGGTGCTTCCTCATGTGTGCGTATGCGCGTGGTGTGTGTATACCGGAGCCAGGGACCGCCGGGGCGCGGATGTGCTTATGCGCGCATATGAGTGTGGTGTGTGTATCCTGAGCCAGGGGCCGCCGGGGGGTGGAGGTGCTTCCTCATGTGTGCGTATGCGCGTGGTGTGTGTATACCGGAGCCAGGGACCGCCGGGGCGCGGATGTGCTTATGCGCGCATATGAGTGTGGTGTGTGTATCCTGAGCCAGGGGCCGCCGGGGGGTGGAGGTGCTTCCTCATGTGTGCGTATGCGCGTGGTGTGTGTATACCGGAGCCAGGGACCGCCGGGGCGCGGATGTGCTTATGCGCGCATATGAGTGTGGTGTGTGTATCCTGAGCCAGGGGCCGCCGGGGGGTGGAGGTGCTTCCTCATGTGTGCGTATGCGCGTGGTGTGTGTATACCGGAGCCAGGGACCGCCGGGGCGCGGATGTGCTTATGCGCGCATATGAGTGTGGTGTGTGTATCCTGAGCCAGGGGCCGCCGGGGGGTGGAGGTGCTTCCTCATGTGTGCGTATGCGCGTGGTGTGTGTATACCGGAGCCAGGGACCGCCGGGGCGCGGATGTGCTTATGCGCGCATATGAGTGTGGTGTGTGTATCCTGAGCCAGGGGCCGCCGGGGGGTGGAGGTGCTTCCTCATGTGTGCGTATGCGCGTGGTGTGTGTATACCGGAGCCAGGGACCGCCGGGGCGCGGATGTGCTTATGCGCGCATATGAGTGTGGTGTGTGTATCCTGAGCCAGGGGCCGCCGGGGGGTGGAGGTGCTTCCTCATGTGTGCGTATGCGCGTGGTGTGTGTATACCGGAGCCAGGGACCGCCGGGGCGCGGATGTGCTTATGCGCGCATATGAGTGTGGTGTGTGTATCCTGAGCCAGGGGCCGCCGGGGGGTGGAGGTGCTTCCTCATGTGTGCGTATGCGCGTGGTGTGTGTATACCGGAGCCAGGGACCGCCGGGGCGCGGATGTGCTTATGCGCGCATATGAGTGTGGTGTGTGTATCCTGAGCCAGGGGCCGCCGGGGGGTGGAGGTGCTTCCTCATGTGTGCGTATGCGCGTGGTGTGTGTATACCGGAGCCAGGGACCGCCGGGGCGCGGATGTGCTTATGCGCGCATATGAGTGTGGTGTGTGTATTCAGGAGCCAGGGACCGCCGGGGTAGGGAGACTGAGAGCCCACGCCCCCGAGCCGTGTGCACCGCTGCTGGCTGGGCCGCAGCTACTCACCGGGCTGGGAGTACACGGTCCCCACGTCCATTTTGAAGGACCCCACCAGGGTGCCGCTGCGCAGCAGGTTCTTGGAGTGAATCACCTTCCGGGCAGAGCCACAGCCACCAGTCAGGCTGGGCGGGGCTGAGGCTCTCCAGGGGCAGGGGCGGGGTGGGGTGACTGATGGTGGCACCTCCTCAGTCTTTCTGGGGACCCAAGCCTCTGGGTGAAGCAGGAGAGCGTTTGGCCGGGCACGGGGGTGGGGGGCTCGCCGAGGCTCAGATGAGCCCCCCTGCCCTGGCCTGTTTTGGCTGGATGCCAGTACAGGTGAGCAGGTTGTGCACTGCGTAAGCCACCCAGCTATGGGGCGAGAGGGGCTCAAACGCAGCCTGCGCCCCGCCTGCCCAGCTGTGTGTCTGGGTGCAGGGCTGCCTTTTTGTGGCTGGTTTTCCCTGAGGGGCGCCCTTTCTATGTTTGCACGGAGGTGCAGTGTGAGCTGAAGGCCTGCCTGCCAGGGGCTGCTCCCCACTCACCGAGATCTTGATGATCTTGTCGAACATGACGTCAGGAGAGACGTGGAAGTCGAAGACGAAGTACTGGAGGGGGAAGGACCCAGGCCGCTGTCACTGGGTGGGCAGCAGCTAACACCCAGGGGCAGTGCTGGGCCCCTCCCTCCTGGCAGTGCCTGTCTGCACCCCGGCCATTTCCCCTGAGCCCCCAAGTTCAGGTGAGCAGCAGTGGCAGCCACTGGTCCTCCCTGACCCGGGGTGGGTGGGAGGCTGGGCCCCAACATGAGGGCCATACCCCAACCCCTAGGCAGGGCCAGTGCCACCGAGTGTGGGAGGGGAGGGAGAGGGGCAGTCGATGGAGCAGCCCTGGGCTGGGGGCTGGGAGACTGGGTTTCTAGCCCCTGTTTAGCCCCTTTCTAGCTGTGTGGCCTTGAGCAACATTTTCTGGACCTCAGTTTCCTGAACTGAACAAGCAGGACAATGACACCCTCCTTAGAGACATGTTGGGACTATATGTTGTGGTTATATGAGCTACATAGGCATCGCCATTCAGCCATAGGAGATACAGCCCATTTCGGAGATGTTAAAACAGAAAACAGGGGAGCTTTGGAACCGATGAATCTGGGGTACGAAGGCACGTAAACCGCTGGGAATGGCAAATGCTGCGGGCGTGGACTGTCCTCTCAAGTTGGGAGCTGCCCCTCCCAGGGGCGGTGCCCACCCATCTCTCTGGCCTTGGGGGCAGGCGCAGGGAATGAGGGTGTGGGGAGGAGTGGAGGCACCCCGCTTTCATGAACTTGTGGGCAGAAGGATGAAATGTTGCCCATGTATTTAGCGGGAAGATCTCAGGAGGATCTGCTCTTGGCTGTGGGTGAAGGTATGGCTGCGGAGACAGACAGACCGAGCTTTGACTGTTGGACCCATCACTGCTTTTTCTGAGCCTCAGTTTATCCCTCTGTGATGTGGGGAGAATGATTCAGGGCTGTCATGTTGACCTGCAGGGACATCATTCACAGGGGCGGGGGCAGCAGGTGTGTGGTGTTGAAGTCTCAATGAGATGACCTCTGTCACGCAGGGGTGCCCATGGTCAGTGCCCAACAAGCACCAGCTGCTAGCATGGCAGCAATACGTCAGGTGGGGGACGGAAGCTCTGGAGAGACGGTGGAGAGCCAGACACGCATATGGCAACTGACGCCTTGGGGGTGGGGGGAGTGGGGGAGGTGCCCGGGGAGTGTGTCGGAAAAGGCGGGGAGGGAGAAGCTGGCAGAAGAGGTCCCCAGAGGTCCCCAGGGGAGGGATCGGCAAGCAGATGAAAGGAGCCAGCCAGTCAGGGAGAGGGGGTGGATGTTGCACTGAGGGACAGCAGGTCCTTGGTGCAGTTAAAGATGGGCAGTTTCAGTGAAGTCATGGAACAGAAACGATGGTAGAGGTTGAGGCGTGAGTGGGAGGTGAGAAAGTGGAGCCAACTCACGTGGTCAGGCTGTGAATGGGAGGGGAGAGGTGGTCACTAAGGAGATATGTGGGCTTGAGGAAAGGCATAGCTAGATGGCTGGATAGTTGGATAGATAGATAGGAGATGGACAGATGTGTAGTTTCTGTCGTTGAGCATACATGATTTCTGGTAGCTATAGTTAGAATATGTGAGAGTAGAACACCTTATAGGCAAAGGTGGAGCCAAAAGGGACGTAAAGGCAGAGTGGGTGGTGTTGAGTGAATGTCATAATGCCAGACTCGTTGGGGTGCATCAAGAGAAAGATCCAGGGCAAAGGGGAGAGGTGGTTCAGGCAGAAGGAAGATGCCAGTGGCCGGGACCAGATGCATCCACAGAGAAGGGGTCTTGGCCTGGTCAGGTAGTTCTGGGAGGGCAGGTCCAGAGCCAGGCAGTCGGGCCAAGGCCGGCCAGGTGCCTGAGAGCTGTGCCAGCCCCAGGAGAGCGAGCTAGCTGAGGACAGCCAGACTTTTGCCCTCTCGGAGTGGTCTGTGGTCACATTCCTTGCACTTCCTGGGCGCCTGAGAGCTGTGCCAGCCCCAGGAGAGCGAGCCAGCTGAAGACAGCCAGACTTTTGCCCTCTCGGGCTGTCTGTGGTCACATTCCTTGCACTTCCTGGGTATATTTTCCGTTTGTAACCGTTTAGAAATCTGCTAAGTCATGTCGATGGTTCTCACCTCTCTCTTGTGATGACTGGAGCCAAAGGAAGGTTCTCCTTAACTAAGAATTAGCCAGAAGCAGTACACCTCTGGGACCAGGAGGAATGTGGTTGGGAGGAATCGTGGGAAGATAGTTTAGGGTGGTGCTTCTTAATGGGGGGGAGGGGGCGAGACATGCTGAGACTCCCAGGGGACATTTGGCAATATCGAAACATTTTTGGTTGCTACGGCTGGAAAGGGGATCGCTATTGGCATCTACTGGGTCGAAGCCAGTGATGCTGCTTAACATCCTACAATGCACAGGACAGTCCCTTACACCAGAAGTTACCCGCCCCAAATCACCATAGTGCTGGGCTGGAGAGACACTGCTTTAGAGGAAACAGAAACGGCGTAAATCAGAGCTACGTGGGTTTGTGAAGAAGAACAAAACTGTGACCAAGAACAAAGTTAAGGGCCGCTTGAGTGGAATGAATCGTCTTAGTGGATATAAATATGGAGTTTGGAAAGTGGTTTCGAGGCTGCAACTGGGAGGTGGCCCGTTGGGGCAGAAACTGTTGACTTTACAGTCCCCGTGTTGGCAGACATGGGCCCGGCCCACAGCAGACGTTTGCTTCTTCCTTTGGGTGAGTATCCATTCAGCAGAGTGTTCCCAAACCCCTCCAGGAACATGCCAGGCTCTGGGCTGGGCCACACGATGCAGGGGACTTAGAGGGAGCCTCCAGTCCACCAGGGAGACAGACACGAAGGACCAACCACAACTCAGGGACATTACTGTCACACAGAGAGAGGTGCACTGACCTCTGACCCAGAGAGTGCAGGGAAGGCTGCTCAGTGGCAAGGGCATTTGAGCTGGGCCCTGTAGGGTGAGTAGGAGTTGGCTGGGGAACCACAGAGTAGGGAGAGCAACTGTTTCCTTGGGAAGGAAGAAGCCATTTGAATGGAACATGAGGTGCGTTGGGCTGGTGCAAGGTGATGCGACTTTGCCCCTATCAAATAACCGTGGAAGGCCAAGGGAACCTGTCTCCATGTCTGTCAGGGGAAAGTAAGCCGTTATCTAGGCTGAAGGCTTTTCCAGTCAGGGATGAGTCCTGACGTAAGGTGGGGGGTTCCTGACGTTCTAGCCCTTGTGGGCCTGCGGGAAACCAGCTGTGAGAACAGGTCTGCCTGTGGTCACACAGGCGACTTTGGCCAGGCCCCAGCCTAGACTGGGCCCCCACGAAGGGCAGAGCGTGCCCAGGTTTTCTAACGGAAGATACAGGGCTTGGTGTTCCCACAGTTCCCAAGAGATGCCCTCCCCCTAGTTACAGAAGGCACCCTCAGCCCTCACCACTCCTCAGGACAGACACTGGGACACAGGGCACAGATGCCTTATTTGGGCCAATCTGGTACCCCTTTGGAGCCACGGGGAAAAGCAGACTAGATGCCCCCTCCAGCAAAGGGAGTGCCAGGGACCAAAGATGATTAGGATGGGTCCTCCTGGAGCCCAGAGTCAAGGTGATGGGTCTGGGGTGGCCATCCAAGGTGGCAGACAGAGTGCTGGGCTGAGGCTGGACAGGCTGGGCCCGTCTCCATCCACAGTACTCTCTAATCTCAGCAAGATGGGGAGACCGAACTAGAAGGTCTCTGAGGTCCTTTGACCTTGATGTGGCCTCAAATGGCTGCAAAGAACAGGAGTGGGCACCTGGCCAGACCAGAGTCAGGCTGCGATCTAGATTGGGGTTCACAGACTCTAGACTGCAGGTCAGTGTTCTAGTGGTAGGAACAGGGTAGGTCAAGGTCACCCCTGCTGGTAGCCCTTTGTGCCTCTTGACTCCCAGATGCTCCTATTGGGCCCAGGTGGGGGTAGGGCCCAGCCTCCTGCCGCATTTGGGAGGTCCCTTTCCCGACCTGGGGCCATGGGCACTGACCTCATTGTAGTAGGGGCAGTTAGTGGACTCCTTCATAGACGTGTACTTCTTGTCGTCGCCCACCTCCACGCACACCACGGGGTCCATGTTCAGGCCCACCAGCTGCCGCGCCTCGATCACCGTGATGCTGACCTGCAGGCAGGAGAGGGGGAGGCCAGAGGGAAAGATGTGTGAGCCCTGGAGCTGGTTCTGCCAGAATAAAGGCAGCCTTCGGTTAAGTGGTTGGTCTCCCAAGAAGGCAGGGTCTGTCTGATGCTCACGATGGTCTCCGTCGACTCTCTTGAACTTGCATTTTACCAAAATGGGCTTTGCTGAGCTAGAATTAGCATTTCCTTCAGCACATTTCTTCTGGTGAAACTGTACAGGTTGCTTCTCACGCTTCTCCTCTTGGAGATCTGGTATTTTAATCGCCGTGCTTTGATGCAACTTCTAAATATGATTTGACTCAAGAGAACCACTTTCCCTTTTCATAAAAAGAATAATCACAACAATTATCATCCACCATGTCCACGAGAGTCTTATAAACATGCGAAAGGCCAAGAAAGGTTTACACATCAAAACGAAAGATGTTAAGAAAAATAGAAACTCCGATGCCAATGAGCATGTTGCTGGGAAAGTATACAGAACTGGAACATTTACTAATTGAAGTAGCACTTGAACTATGCACTCAAGCATTTCTGTTTGGAATTGGAAGTACCAAGGGAGCGGAGCTCAGAACCTGGAGCGTTGAAGAAGTTCAATAATCACCATTTCTTAAGGGAGCTCAGAAGGAAATAGAGCTAATTACCTTAACTCAGAGTTTGCTGTGAAGAGAGTAAATAGACATTAGAAGTCCTTCCAGAATATTCTTTGCACAGTAGTTTATAGAGTTTTGACCCCGATGAAACTTTTTATACCAAATATGTATTTTTAAATCTCATCATTTTCCCCACAATTAACCCATCTTCTCCCTTCCATTAAAAAAAACAACAAACCAACCAAACAACAACAGAAACAGGACTTGAGGTAACCCAAGACTAGGAAGAGACAGACACAGATTTGGCATAATAAGGTACTGTAGACATGCCATCAGGAGATTAACCTTCCCAATAGGAGCAGTTGGTCCGTTTTTATGATTTTCAAACAGAGGCCCGGCCATGCTAACAGCCTTTTTCAGGACCCAGAGTTTCCACCTTCCTCCACTGAGCAGAGCCCATGATGGCAGACAGCCCTGGCTGGCAGCTCTGACACACAGGAGGTCAGAGGTGGAGAGAGGAGGAGGGCAGAGGGTTGAATGGAGTAAAAGGGAGAAGAGAGGCGCAGGGTACTCTTTGCTGGCTGAGTGGTGGCCCCAGGGGGAACCCTGAGAACGCACAATTGGGGCCACTGCCTGGTGCTGGTGTAGCCTCTTACGGTGCTATTTTAAAAGCAGCATATATTTAAATATTTATGCTCTGGGATGCCATCCTGCTGCCCCTGCCCCCAGTGGCGCTCAATAGAGGGGAGTGCATCACTGGGACTTGAAATTAAAAACAAAACAAAACGCACAAAACACGAGGGAGGGGATTGGCCATCCTTCCCTCCCATTAATTGATGATTATAAAATAATCATCAGCAGAGGACTTTATTTTTCCTGGATGGAAGGTGAAGGGGCAAATAGAGCCACAGTGGGTCCGACTGACAGCTGATCAAGAAGCACTTTTCGTAATTGACTATTCCACCTTCTCCTGCCAAGATAAGACACATAATCCCTAGGTGGCTTCATAAAGGCATCGCAAGGAACAATGCTAAATGTAAATCTATACCTTTGCCTTGGGAGAACCCAAGAGTCATAGTGCTTCGTGACCTGCTTCTGAGCCATCTGATCATGCTGTGAGAACACTAGCTGGGAGCTGGAGATGAGAGGAGATGCCCCTTTAGCACTTTCTTCTAAATAGCCTTTACCTTCCTGCAACTCCTGGTGGCAGAGATGTGACATGACCAGATCTGCATTTTGAGAAGATGGTACAGGATGCAGTGGAGGAAGTAATCTGAGGGTAGGAAGACCAGAGAAGAAGTGGGTGCAATACTGCAGTCAATGCTGGGGTCTAGGGCCAGTGGGAGGAAGATGACAGAGAGGTGGAAACTGGAGAGATGTTTGGAGGTGAAAACGTATAAGGTCTTGGTGCTGGGAAGAGAGAATATTGAACTTGCATATTGAGGGAATAGACTCAAGACTTCATCATCCACCAGGAACACCTCTGCCAAGGGCCGACCTTTGCTCACTCTGATGGGAAACTGCATATTCACGAGGAAGAGACTGTGGCTTCTCGCTTTTGAGATGTCAATAATCATAACCGGGTTTGCCCATTACGTACATCCTAAACAGAGGAAACAGGGGGCAGGAGTATGCCATGGTCTTTTCACTGCTCTGAGGCCTCAGGATCCTTCCTGAATCTGAGTGCAGCTAAGTCCCTCTCCTGTCACCAACTGTGCTTTCTTGTGGAGAGCAGCTACAGTGTTTGGACAGGTTCAAGCCTCGGACTAATGAGAGGGCACAGTCCTCTCATGGCCACGTACAAGTCCCAGCTTGGAGGGCAGAGCCCTCTCAGCACAATTATAGCCAACAGCTGTAGTTGTAAGCTTGAACCTGTGGTCCAAACACGTGGCCCCACGTGTCTGAGTGATGTGGGCTTGATAGAGTTCAGGTGCATGCAGTTGAGTAGACTGGAACAGTGTAAACATCTTGACCACGCCCTTACTTTGCCTCGTGGCATCTGCTATAAAATAAAGACACAGCTTGTAGCCCGTGGCACTGTCTCTCTCCATCAGAGAAGCGGTCCTCTGGCAGGAAGCGGTCTGAAAGAGCTTTGGAAAACAAGCAGCAGGCAGCAAGCGGAAGCTGACCAGGGAGCAGAGGTAGCGACTGTCCAAAGGGTTAAATTAGAGGGAAATGAGTCGTTCTCGCTGCTGCAGTCAGACACCCTCAGGTTGGAACCCTGGATCTAGCTCTGAGTGACTGTGACCTGGTCAAGCTCCTTACCTTCTCTGGCTCTCAGTGTTCCACCTATGACACGTAGTAATACCTATATTTAGAGGGTTCTAAGAATGACATTAACTTAAATGGACAACACATATACGGCTCCTGACCTAGTATCTCGCATATGGTAAACCTTCAGAAAATACAGCTCCATTAACAGCAAAGACTCCATTTTCTGTGTGCCCTTACCTGGCAGGCTGGTGACGCTGTGGA
This sequence comes from Myotis davidii, assembly GCF_000327345.1. Classification (NCBI taxonomy): domain Eukaryota; kingdom Metazoa; phylum Chordata; class Mammalia; order Chiroptera; family Vespertilionidae; genus Myotis; species Myotis davidii. The sequence continues at coordinate 5,665,631 of NW_006293779.1, read as the reverse complement.
GGCAACACTATCTGACTACGGGGTCTTTGTTCTTTGGAATTTTCCTGTTCTCAGCACACAGAGGAGTCAAGCCCTGAGCCCAGTCCCCTGGAAAAGCCCTCAGAGGTCTTAGAACACTCTATGCTTGGATTTTTGCAGAGAGGGGAGGGGGTGACATACCCGAACCTTTAAGAAGCCCAGTGGGTTGAGGTTATCTAAAACCGCAGGGGCAGGGCCATTTGACAGTGTCTGGGGCTATTTTTCCACCTGAACAGATGGTCAGGGACTGAAGTGAGGATTAAGGGAAACAAGCTGTGTCTGGAGAAAACATGAACAGATGTGCTTGATACAAAGAAAGGTGCCATCTAGTACATGACATCATCACCTGAGCGAGATGAGGTGGGGCTGTCTTTGAGGTGGTGTACAAGGGCTCTGGGAATTGGGCATAAAAGATAAGCTCTAACCTGGGAGAGGGGACTCACACTGATTCTGGGGTCTGGCGCTGGTACCTAGGCCAGGTGGGGTGTCCTGAAGGCTCTGTCCCCTCTCACCAGACAGCATGCCCTCTCAATGCTAGGAATACCCAGGAGTCTCCTGACCTATAGCTGGGTCTCCTTAGCCCCCAAGGGGAGGTCTAAGCAATGGATGGTCTCTTGGCCCTTCCTGCTTTCAGTTTATAAATAGGCACTAGGTGCTTCTGGCTTGTACAGTAGCCTGTTGTGAGGTGTGTTGATGTAATTCAGCCTCTCAGGCTCTGAGCAACTCTGGGAAAAGAGACGAGATTGAGGGTGTGGTCCTGCCAAGCTGAGGATCAGGTCTGTGGGAACCCTAATCAGAGTACGCCAGATGATCAAGGCCAATTTGCCATCATGCGCATACGTGCAGGCCAGGATGTAACCTGTTTGTTAATGTAGCACGAGTGTCACGAATTGGCATGAGGCCTCTGTTGCATGTGTATCACTGATTGGCACGAGGCCTCCTCCGTTTGCATGTGTATCACTGATTGGCATGAGCCCTTCTCCGTTTGCATGTGTATCACTGATTGGCATGAGCCCTTCTCCGTTTGCATGTGTATCACTGATTGGCATGAGCCCTTCTCCGTTTGCATGTGTATCACTGATTGGCATGAGCCCTTCTCCGTTTGCATGTGTATCACTGATTGGCATGAGCCCTTCTCCGTTTGCATGTGTATCACTGATTGGCATGAGCCCTTCTCCGTTTGCATGTGTATCACTGATTGGCATGAGCCCTTCTCCGTTTGCATGTGTATCACTGATTGGCATGAGCCCTTCTCCGTTTGCATGTGTATCACTGATTGGCATGAGCCCTTCTCCGTTTGCATGTGTATCACTGATTGGCACGAGGCCTTCTCTGTTTGGTGTGTATCACTGATTGGCACGAGGCCTCCTCCGTTTGGTGTGTATATAAGTTACCACTGACCAGGCAGGGGGCTGGGCTACTTTGAAGAACTACTTTGTCAGGTGGCTCCTGTAGCAGCAACGGCCACTCGATCTACAAAGTCTCTCCTGTACGGGCCTACAGCTTCTCGTGCCTTCTCTGTCTAATGCCCGGTGTCGGCGGAGCTGTGCTCCCATAACATCCCAGGCTGGGAGGGCCGCACTGCTGTCCAGCTGCCCCGATGGCCTTGTCCCAGCAGCGACCGGTGTGCACGGTGGTCACAGTATCTTACAGCTGTAGCTCTCTCCCTGTCTCAGCCCTTTTGTCTCCAGTTTTAGGAACATACAAAAAAATTAAGTGTTAATTTCAGAGAATACAGAGGAGCAAAAACAAGAACACCCACTCTCGCTATCTATACCAGGCTGACATTACTTACAGCATTAAAATAATACAACAATTTTAAAAAATGCACTGAAGAAATCTTTCTTCAGAGGCTCGATTGTTGGGATTTTTTTTTGGAGGGGGTGCTCCTTGGTCTCTACAGTTCCTCCAGGTCCCTCTTACTGTATGAAGTCCAGTTCTGGACACAGAATCCTGGGAGGGCTTTGAGCAGCATAAGCAGAGTTTCCAATCTCCCCTTTGGGTTTGCACGTCTCTTTGTGCCGCTTCTCTGTGTGCCTCCTAAGGACAAGTGTACTTGGGGAATTTATATCTGGCTGAGGTTGTCCATGACCCCTAGATCCCTGCCTCCACAGAGTCTGTAATGCACATCTAGCCAGGCCACATCCCCACGCGCACCGAGCAGAGTCTGAAAGGCTTGAGGACTCTAGTTGGCCCACCCACCTGGTAATCCATGGGCCGCCCGGCACTTGGCTCCATCTTAATGTCTGGCTTGGATCTGAGGAGGAGAATGGACAATCAGGCCTGGTGTAAGGGGTTGCTTGCAGGGGAGGAGGAGGGCCCTCCCTGGCCGTGGTTAGATTTTGAAGAAGGGTGGAAGGACAGAACTGTGGTCTTCAAACACCCAGGACTGTCAAACAGAATGGGGAGTATCTGTTTTTGGATGCCCAACAGAGAGAACTAAGCAATAGCATAATTAACAGGGAGGCAGGCATCAGAACAGCAGGTTCAAATACGGGCTGGATGGCTCTGTGATTTCCCTGGGCCTGGAGGTATTCGGTGCCTTGGGAACAGGCCCACAACTGCTGCACTCTGCCTTTGCGGGGAGAGTGTGGAGAGCGGCTACAGTGTTTGGACAGGTTCAAGCCTCAGACTAATGAGAGGGCACAGTCCGCTCACGGCCACGCGCAAGTCCCAGCTTGGAGGGCAGAGCCCTCCCAGCACAATTATAGCCAACAGCTGTAGTTGTAAGCTTGAACCTATGGTCCGAACACGTGGCCCCATGTGCCTGAGTGCTGTGGGCTTGATAGAGTTCAGGTGCATGTAATTGAATAGGATTGAAACCCATGAGAATGTTGTAAACATCTTGACCATGCCCTTACTTTGCCTTGTGGAATCTGCTATAAAATAAAGACATGGGGTGTAGTCCGTGGCGCTGTCGCTAGCTCTCCATCACAGAGGGCAGCGTCCCACCCAGACCCAGCTTTTATTCTCTTGTCTGACTTTTTCTCAATTCTCTCCAGACCCAGCTTTTATTCTCTTGTCTGTCTTTTTCTCAATCCTCTACCGCCCCCCCTCAGGCTCACCGAACCTGGCTGAGCTGGTTCGGCACATAAGGCACCCAATGTGGGCTGAGCATGCCATGGCTGTGCCGACTTGCCGCAGGAGAGCTGAGAGAGACAGCCAGGAGAAGAAAGGGGCAGGTTCAGATGAACCCAAATTCTAACATTCCTGTCTGATTGGGGTGTGGGGGGGGCAATTGGGGATGTGGGGCTCTGCCCACTCACCGCTTGTTGGAGACATTGGTGGTGAGAGCTGTCACAGAAGCTAGAGACACGGAGTCTGGATCCATCCCCTCTGCCAGGCGAATGCCCAGGCGGTCAAGGTCGTCCATCTCCAGCACTGCTGGTTCATCTGGGGAAGAAGAAAGGCTGGTTAGGTGGGCGGGACGGTGGGATAGTGACGGTCTTTCCCCTTTTGCTTTGGCATCAGGGAAGCTAACAGTTAAATTTAAGGTATAACTAGTAGCATCTGCTGTGAATATTATAGCCTGTATATCTACAGTTTCCTACCTCATCTTGATCTTTTATATCTGGTTTTGCTTTTTTAAAAATTGATTTTAATTATATCTGGCTTTGATTTTTAAAATTTTAATAGAAAGTAACTCTTTTATTGTGTGTTACTTAAGCACTGAGTAGCCTCATGAAAGAGGTAGGAAATAAAAGACACACACTTATATACCACTCATAACAATAGCTACACCCATTTATGTAGTGGCTACCATGTGCCAGGCACAGTGCCAGGCACTTTATACACATATCTCTAGTCCTCATAGCCATGCCCACCAACATGGGCACTATTCTCATGTCACACATGGGGAAACGGAGGCTTAGGAAGCAACTTATCCATGTAAAATAGCCGATGGAATTCAGAACCTAACCCTGTACTAATCCAATGAGACATAGAAATGATGATTCTAAGAAGCCACCCAGGGGTCGTTGGTTTGGGCCTCAGCCAGCAGCTGTGTCCTTTCCACAGCTGGAATTGGCATGGGGGCAGGAGGAGGGGAGAGGGATTCTTGGGCCAGTGGGCCACACAGTGGACACGGGGAGAGCAGCCAGGCGCCCCGAGGACCTGGGTGAGACAGCTACACATGTTATCCACTCCATCCCTCCGTTTTCTGCCTGTCCTTCTCTTAAACAACTGTCTCACCCCCTCCCAGCCTGCTGCTCCAGGGAGGCCAGTGCCACCGGCCACTCCAGCCTTGGAGGCCCACCCTGCCTCTCTCCCCAAGGCCTTCCCTGCAGCCCAGTGAGAGGGAAAAGGCAGGATCTGGGCAAACATTCTCAGAGTCAGGTTTTGCCCCAGAAATAAGGACTTGGCCTAACAACGCCTGTTTTTTGTTATCCCTACTCTGACTACAAATCTCTAGGCTTCTTGATGGAGGAAGCAGGATGGGGCAGAGGGTGGGAGGAGCCGTTCATTAACAGGCCCCTGGGCAGGGGGCTCTGCTCGGCTCTAGAGTCTAGAGTCCCAGTGGTTCTCAACCTTCCTAGTGCCGCGACCCTTTCACACAGCTCCTCATGTTGTGGTGACCCCCAACCATAAAATTATTTTCGTTGCTACTTCATAACTGTCATTTTGCTACTGTTATGAATCATCATGTAAATATCTGATATTCAGGATGTCTTTTCATTGTTACAAATTGAACATAATGAAAGCATAGTGATTAATCACAAAAACAGTATGTAATTATATATGTGTTTTCCGATGGTCTTAGGCGACCCCTGTGAAAGGGTTGTTCGACCCCCAGGTTGAGAACCAACAGACCAACAGAGATGCGGTTCCATCCTCAGCCCTCAGCCCTCACAGCGACCCCTGCCTGAGGGCCACGGTCAGGGCCTGGCTCCCCCGCCAGCCAATGGGATGCCAGGCCCCGCCCACATGGCTCCTCCGGCCAATCACAGGAGAGCCTGACTGCAGAGAGGCGGGGCTTGGTCTCAGGTGCGGAGAGATGGCTATAGACCCAGGGCAGGTGCACGCGTTTGTACCTTGTCTGTGGGTTTCCTCCTTGTGGAGCCGGTTCTTCCCGAGCTTCATGGCGGAGAACACGCTCCTCCCGGTTCTGTGAGAGGAGCCGCCAAATGAGGAGGTGGAGGGAGATGGATGCAAGGAGGAAGACACACCAACAGAAGAGCAAAACCCGAGCGAAAACGCGAGGGAAAGGACACCCAAACCCCAGCCCCTCGCCTACTGGTACTGAGATAAACTGGAAGCCAAGAGGGGGGATTCGGGCGGAGGAAACCTCACCCCTTCCCTTGCCCAGGCCTTCACACCCTGAGGAACAGGTGGGGAGCCAGCGACCAGAGAAGGTGGCCTGCGGTTGGCAGGCACCGCTTAATTGGAGCCCCTCGGATCCTGGACCTTCAGCCCTTCTCAGTCCAGTCTTAGAGCTCCAAGCTCCGCCAGTGCCCCCAGGCTGCTCTTCCATGTCCCTGCTCCCCCCACCACCCCCCATACTGGGTGGAAAGTAAGCCAGCCAACCCGACACAAAGCATCAGAACAGAAGTCAGGAACAGGACTCAGAGGGGCAGAGGCAGAGGTGCTGGGAGATGTGGTTGAAACTAGCTGCTCACTTCTCAGATGGCCCTGGTGCTCAAAGCCGGCCCTGTCTTTCCCAACCTCCCTGTTCCCTGGGATCCTCCTTGGTCCCCAGTGAAAAGGAGGAAACAGGCTCTTTCCCATCTATCTTTGGTGCTGGCTTTAAAAAGGCCCCTTCGGTCTATCCCCTCTCACTGTGGGATCTCCCCCTCCACCAGTCCCCAGGAACATATGGCAGACTCCATAGTTCCTACCTCTTCCTCTGGCTTGGTGTGGCCTTGTGCCCTCAGGTGGAAGGCCCTGCCGTCGGGGGGCTGAGGAAGGGGCAGGGGTCCTCACTGTCCCTTCTGTGCTATCCCCGCAGCTGAGCCTGCGATCCCTGGTGCCAGGAGGGACCAGGAGTAGGTTCAGCATGGGATAAAGTGCAGTATTCCATTACCCCATTAATATTGCATTAGTTGGACACCTGACTCCGTCCACTTCCCATTGCCCCTCCTCCTGGGTGTGGCCCTGTCCTCCTGTAGGCCCACCTGGGGTGAGGGGCAGGCTTGAACCCTAAACTCACCTATAGCTGAGCCACCCATCGTGGGCCATGCATCTCCCTGTGGAGGCTTCACTATGGTTCTCAGGACCGCTGTTCTTTTTCTTTTCTTTTTAAAAATTTCTCCACTTCGTATCTTTTACAAGGACATTTGTTATTGGATTTAGGGCCTACCTGGATAATCCAATATGATATCCTCATCTCAAGACCTTTAACTTAAATTACATCCGCAAAGATTCCTTTTCCAAATAAGGTGCTATTCACAGCTTCCAGGAATTAGTACACAGACATACTTTTGTTTTTGTGGCTACCATTCAGCCCACTACATTTTTCTTATATAGATGTAGCTTCCTAAGGTTCTGGGATGTGTTAGCTCAGTGAATAAACCCAGAAATGTTTTCCCAATAGTTAGTTATTCCACAGGCATATTACTCATACAAGGCCCGTGCTCATTATGCTAGTTTAACGTGAGTTGGGCGAGACCATTCTGTCCTGGTGGAGGTGGCCTAGAAACCTCAGGCCTCTCTCCTCAGGGTTGGAGAGCCAATCTCATCCCCCCAAACCTAGCCCAGTCCTAGGCCCAGGCCTTTCCTTTCCTCTTCATCTGCCGGCAAGACATGGACAGGTGTGTGTCTGTCTCCCAACGAGAGAGCAACCAAAACCACTCCTTTCATGTGGCACCAGCTCACAGTTTAGGAAGCACCTGGCATGTTCATGATTTCCTACAAAGGCATCAGGCAGGTGCAAGGAGGCTGGGGCTGACTGATCTGCCTGCTCTCTCCAGCACCATGCTTTCCAGGAGTAATAATGGGAGGAGAGGGGACGGAAGGTGCTCTCAAGCAGGAAAATAGATGCCTTTGAAGTCTCTCACAGCGCCAGGTAATGGGAAGCAGCACGCTTGCTACCCGAGGCAAAGGGCAAAGGTTCTTATTGAAATAAATGTTAATCAGTGAAATCTGAAGATTACCCAAGTGGATTAAAGATTTGTACTTTTTAAAAATCTAATTGTTTGATTAGGTCACTGGTGGCTGAGGGTTTTAAAACTGAAATTCTGCATTTGGTCTAGGGGGTTCTTTAATTACTAAAGATGTAATGTGGCGAGAAAGCCAATAATCAACTTGGTGAAAAATTATTTTGCAACCAAGTGGTTCTTTTATTCATGGCTGCATGAAAGTAGGAGAAACAGGGCCGGGGTGGTGGGCCTCTAGGATCCATTGAGGATTTATGATCACATTTGGGCGTCCCCTTCCTGGATTCGTCAAAGTTAGAATGCTATGCACCTACAGGCTAGACCAGTGGTCGGCAAACTCATTAGTCAACAGAGCCAAATATCAACAGTACAATGACTGAAATTTCTTTTGAGAGCCAAATTTTTTAAACTTAAACTATATAGGTAGGTACACTGTTATTAACTTAATTAGGGTACTCCTAAGGCTTAGGAAGAGCCACACTCAAGGGGCCAAAGAGCCGCATACAGCTCGAGAGCCACAGTTTGCCGACCATGGCGCTAACTAGACCATGACTTCTCTCTAGAGAAAAGATTTTGAAGTTAGTTCACTCAAACTCTTTCTGCATCTATAGACCTGATGATGTCTTTGCTGTTTCCATGGCTCAGATCTAGAAGGATGTCATTGTGGTTGGGTGATGCACTGGGGGTCCTGAGGAGACCTTGGTGTTCATAATGTCTGGGAACGTTGGCTAAACTAAAGGTAACGAGCTGGGTCCCATCAGTTTGGTCTCTGTTATTCTGGAGGTTGTGACTTAGAGGGACTTGTCTGAAAATGAACAGCTGGCCGTGGCTGCCCAAGGCTTCTCCTTAAGACGGCCTTCAATGCTTCAATGGGACTGTCTGGTCCCATTAGCTGAAGCCTTAGGAGAAGCAAAATGCTGTGGCCTAGAAGCAGAGTGGGGGGGGGGGTCTTCTCTGGATCCCTTACTAGTAAATGTCAACTTGGGGAACTGTTCTCCACGTGCTCCTTTGTGGGTTTCTCTCTCTCATTGTCCACGCTCCAGCACCAGTAATGTCATCACTGCAGCGTTTACAGTCATCTTTCAGGGTGTGCTGAATTTCAGTTAGTTTTGAATGTCTTCCCACATCTGGGCAGGACAGGTTGGCCCTTCATACAGGAACCTGTCTCTAAACTGGCCTGTTGGCACATGTGCCCTTACCGTACGGCAGGCCAGGCAGCCCTATGCACTTACCCCCATGTTTGCCAGGGGACCTGGCTCCTCAGCTCTCCCCCGTGACCCACCCGCTTGCAAGGCCTGAGCAAAGAGCATCATGGAAACAGATTTCCCATCTCCCCAAACCAGATTCTCCCCCAGAATTTCACATACTCACAGGGAGAGGAGTGTCTCCATGGCTCTATTCTTAAATTTTCTGTACTGCAACTTTCACCTATTTCCACTGATTTCTCCCCAGTGGAGATAGAAATGAACAGCGTTGCCACACAATAACCGTCCAGAGCTTTCAAACCGGTTCCCACACTTTTGCTTCTTTAGGCTAAAGAGTTTCAACTTGTGCAACCTCCTCTTAGGAGTCCCATTTTCCTATCCTTTTAATCAACCTAAGGCTGGACACATGAAGTTAGAATAGTAAACGCCAGCTTACTTGATCTCATATGTTAATTGGAAATGGCAAGAGATTAGAATAGAGCGGTGCTAAGGAACCAGCCTTTACAGTGGACCTACTGTGTGCTTGGACTGTGAGCCACCCCTTCGTTAGGCTTCCTTGGGCCTCCAGGACTTCATGTCCACCCGCCCGGCCCTGCCTTCCTTCTGAAGGTGGTCATTGGCTTCTTGAGCCTCCCCAACTCCCTTGACATACTGTGATGCCTGCAGCTTACTCACAAATGGTTTCCCCCCCCCCCCCCCACACACACACACAGGGACACCTAAGGCCTGACGCAGTGGTGGGAGCTGAACAGGGAAGTGGAAGCAGAATCGAGACGCTGAAAGGAGGGAGGAGGGAATGGAAATCAGAAGGCCCGGCCACTGCCCAACCCACCCTTATACCTCCCTGTCCCTCACTCCCATGGTCAAGTAGTGAGACCTCCCTCTCCCTGCCATCCCCTGGTGCTGACTCCGCCAGGACAGCCAATGACTAAGCCTCCGACATGGGCCGCCCCAACATCCGCACCCTGTGGTGAGGACCCTTCGAGCCCTTGGGCTCCGCCCTGGCCTGGGACACCTACTTGTGCTCGCCATCTCTGCCTCCCTTGGTCTTCTCTTTGCCTTTGCTGAGTAGGGAGAAGAAACGAGGAGACAAGGGGACGTGTGTGAGAGGGCGCAGGCCAGAGACACTGCAGACTTAGCCCCTGGCCCTGCTGACCCCATGCTCCCCACTGGACTCTTGTCCCACAGTCCCCTCGGCCCACAGCCTCTCACTTCAGCACACCTAAACCTGTAGGGCAGGGATCCCATAGGGCTGGGGAGAGAGAGACTTGGAGTGCTGATGAGGGCAGAGGCCTCAGAGTAGCAGCTAATTTCCTCCACCCCAAGGACTAGTGATTTCTAAATGTGGGTCACGGGGAACTCAAGGGAGCCTGGCCACCCTCCAGGCCTGAGCCATCCTACTCCTCCCCTAATCCCTTCCAGTGGAGTGGGGTCCTTCCAGGCCCCGAGGGCCTCTCAGAAGAAAGGTGGGCAGAAGGAGGTGGGACCATGGAGGGCAGGAGGGCCAGTAGCTGGAGAAAGAGAAGGAGAGAGTCTAGAGTACAGGGAATCCAAGGAAAGCCCCAAGCCTCTAGGGCGGCTGTGAGACAAAAGCCCACTCCTTTCCTGGTTCTTTCTATGATGTGGCTCCTAGTGCAGCTCACTGGCCTCACACAGAGGGAGAATGTGTGCATGTGTGTACGTGCAAACACATGCGCACTGTGTATGCATGCACACGTGTGTGCTGAGTATCTCTTTGGTGATTGAGGCGAATACACACTGACATGCAAGGGCCTGGAGCCCCGGTTTTGTGCATCTGAGAGCAGAGTGCCCCTGGGGTTGGTGACTCATCCCCTCTCTGCAGTACTGACGGCTGGGATTGGGAGAGGTGCGGAGGACCCTGTGAGTAAGGGGACCCGCTGGCGGGGTGCTGTGAAGCTCCAGCTGAGGGGTTTGTTTGTGTGAGAGCCCTTGGTGTGAAGTGGGGTGACCAGAGCTGAGAAGAAGCTCCATCCACAGCCTGGCCCACCCTTGTAGGCCTGAGAGAGGGACTGCTCGGCACTGTGTGAGCCGCAGCCGCCCAGGTGGGCAGCCCTCTCGACTGTCCAGAGGCCCCAGAGAGCTGCTTCCCATGGGCACTGCCCCAGGATCCAGTGTATCCCTGGGTCCCTTAGGATCTCAGACTTGGACGGGAGCCAGGATGCTCCCCCCATTCCCGGTACTGAACCGGAGGGGCTAGTGGCTTCCCCAAAGTCACTCAGTTAGTTAGTGGCAGTCAGGCAGGATGGGACTCGAACTTAGCTCTTCTGATTATTCAGAGTTAGCGCTTCTTTTCTTGCAGTTGGTGGCCCTTACAAGGCTTCCAATCTTGTCCCCAGAAAACCCTTTCTCAGCCCACCTGCCATCTCAGACAGCTCCCTGTCCAACACTCCCCTATAAGGGACAGAGGATGGGGACCCGCCTTCCTGGCTCCCCACCAGGTCTAGGCTTCTCCTCTCACCATTTCCCGCCAGATTCCTGACCCTTTGATTGTCCAGCCGCCAAGAACCTGTGTGTCACCAGCCCTTACATGGGGCAGCACTTGGCACCCCAGTTACAACCTGTCCCTCCGTCATCCCTTTGGCTCTCCCAACAGCAGTCAGGGAGGCGTCTCATTTGTCCGGGCCCCCGTTTTACAGGAAGAGGGTCTGTGACTGGCCAAGGGCCACCAGGCTGGTAGGAGGCAGAGCTGGAGAACTCAGACCTGGACCCCCCAGGCCAATCTGCAGGCTCTTCCCACCCCACCCAGCCTGGAGTCCAAGGAGGGCAGGTCCCAAGCTGGCCTGGGTGATGCCACCCCGCCCACAGCTGCCTGAAGGCAAAGGTCCAGCCGCATTTGTCACGGGCGTGGTTCCTTTGACCTTATTACTATGACCCCCAGGAGGCTCCCAGGGTTCCTAAGCGCGTATTTGTGTGTGCGTCTGT